>NC_092107.1:6952536-7263786 GCF_045679555.1 Salvelinus alpinus
CTAGCAGATCTGTTGGGTGTCTCTGTATCCCTCTCCATTCTTCTCTCACCCTCTCGCTCTCTTTATTTCTCTCTTTCTCTTCTTCTCTCCAATGCTCTCTCTGTCATTCCTATTTGCCTTATCAGATAGGTGTCTTACATACAGTAGGATAGCAATAGTAATATTAATGTGGGACAATTCTATTCAGCATCAGGGTTGACTTTTTCACTAGCTTTGAGATGGACATTGTAGAGATTGAAGGGGAACAGCCACAACGTCCCGAACAAACAATATAAAACACACCAAGAGCCTTTTTTGAATTCTATCTTTACCAACTTAACCACAGAGCACTTGGGACCTGGGCAGCACCCGGGGAACTGGGCGGCACCTGGGGCCCGTATCAGGACTGGACACGGGCGCGACAGGTGACTGGGTGCTGTGTGCGGCGTGACGATGATGTAATGTCAGAGTTGACATCACACTGTGCGGACAATCGCCATCTACTCACACGGCACGGGTGTCCCGCTCTCTTCCCAGGCCGGTAAATAATTCACTGAGAGCTGTCGCTGCGTTTATTAGAGACACATAACAACCCTACCCCCTACAGACCCACGCTCCAGAGAAGACCAGGTACCATCCTGCCCCCTTGGGGTTTCCAGTAGTATTACACCACAAACCACAGCTCATTTGACTACAATAAACAGCTCCAGCATAAGAAATTACCAGATTAACATTGGTCCAAACCACTATATGTATTTTCAGGGCCTGAGCTACCAAGCCAAGAGTCACTATTTGCTTCTCAAATGGCACCCTATTCCCTAGTGTACTACTTTAGACCAGGTCCCATAGGGGCTCTAGTCAAAATTAGACCAGAGCATAGTAAAGGGAATAGGGTGCTATTGTAACACAACCATGTTACTGGTACCCTGGGCCACGACATCCGAGTGATGTCTCAATAACAGGTGATTTACGCAGGCAATGAGACCTCAGCTCATTTGCATTTAGATAGAGTCAAAGGCCACAGCAAAAGGCATTGATTGAACAGACAATTGACACCAATCAACACTGGTCAATAAAACCAGCCAGCCTTCTGCTTTCTGCTTCAGTTAACACTGGTCAATAAAACCAGCCAGCCTTCTGCTTTCTGCTTCAGTTAACACTGCATATATCATCTAAAAACACCCAACAAGACATCCAACACATTTATTGCTGGTCTAACACACACACACAGCTCTCAATGCAGATACCATACTCATGCGTCAGCCCCCCAACACCACCTGTACAGAGTGATCAACCGCGCGCACGCACGCACACGCACACGCGCACACACACTCACACTCACACACACTCAGTCTGAGTCCTCCTCCTGTCCTCTCTTTTGTGTTTGGTCAGTGAGAGAGATTAATGGATGCCAGTCTCTCATCAGGGAAGAATGTGAGCAGAACACAACAACACCACTGAACAGCACACGGTTACCATGGTGACAACACACTGTCACCATAAACTACAATATAAACCTCACCTGGCACCATAGAGTTCTGACTAGCTGAGCTTGGTTTGGCTTTAATAGTCACAGGAGTGCTAAATCTGCCAGTGTTTGACAGTGCTTGACTCAGGTCTGATGGCTACTGTGTCCATGGTAACAATACCTGTATGAGGGTAGTTATAGTTACCTGTATGAGGGTGGGGCATATGTAGCTGAGGCGACGGACACTGCTGTCCCAGCCTTCGATTGGCCAAGGCTCTACTGAAGTCGTTGCTAATTTCGCCAAACTCATATCAGGCTGTGTGTGTGTTCAATCTGTTCCTCTCTCAGCAACATTCCTCTGGCTGCTAGCGTGGCCTCCTGTTGATCTCTTCACAAGATTCTTACAACTTCACTCTTATACAATTTTAGCTCCTTCTTCTGGGCTGCTGCCTGTCTGAGAATCTCCCAACCTTCTGTAGACCTGCTCAACTGTTTCTCCCTAGGTCCTTCCTCTGTAGCCAGATGATCCCTTCTCATAGTCACAGTCTCCAGAGCCTCAGACTGTGTTCTCCTAGGTCCTCCTAGTTCCTCTGTAGCCAGTGGGTTATTAGATCACTGGCTGGTCCAACAAGTACCACTCCAGGACACACTCAAATCAAATCAAATCAAATTTTATTAGTCACATACACATGGTTAGCAGATGTTAATGCGAGTGTAGCGAAATGCTTGTGCTTCTAGTTCCGACAATGCAGTAATAACCAACAAGTAATCTAACCTAACAATTCCACAACTACTACCTTACACACACACACAAGTGTAAAGGGATAAAGAATATGTACATAAAGATATATGAATGAGTGGTGGTACAGAACGGCATGGCAGATGCAGTAGATGGTATAGAGTACGGTATATACATATGAGATGAGTACTGTAGGGTATGTAAACATAAAGTGGCATAGTTTAAAGTGGCTAGTGGTACATGTATTACATAAAGATGGCAAGATGCAGTAGATGATATAGAGTACAGTATATACATATGAGATGGGTAATGTAGGGTATGTAAACATTATATTAAGTGGCATTGTTTAAAGTGGCTAGTGGTACATTTTTACATAATTTCCATCAATTCCCATTTTTAAAGTGGCTGGAGTTGAGTCAGTATGTTGGCAGCGGCCGCTAAATGTTAGTGGTGGCTGTTTAACAGTCTGATGGCCTTGAGATAGAAGCTGTTTTTCAGTCTCTCGGTCCCTGCTTTGATGCACCTGTACTGACCTCGCCTTCTGGATGATAGCGGGGTGAACAGGCAGTGGCTTGGGTGGTTGTTGTCCTTGATGATCTTTATGGCCTTCCTGTGACATCGGGTGGTGTAGGTGTCCTGGAGGGCAGGTAGTTTGCCCCCGGTGATGCGTTCTGCAGACCTCACTACCCTCTGGAGAGCCTTACGGTTGTGGGCGGAGCAGTTGCCGTACCAGGCGGTGATACAGCCCGACAGGATGCTCTCGATTGTGCATCTGTAGAAGTTTGTGAGTGCTTTTGGTGACAAGCCGAATTTCTTCAGCCTCCTGAGGTTGAAGAGGCGCTGCTGCGCCTTCTTCACAACGCTGTCTGTGTGGGTGGACCAATTCAGTTTGTCCGTGATGTGTACACCGAGGAACTTAAAACTTTCCACCTTCTCCACTACTGACCCGTCGATGTGGATAGGGGGGTGCTCCCTCTGCTGTTTCCTGAAGTCCACAATCATCTCCTTTGTTTTGTTGACGTTGAGTGTGAGGTTATTTTCCTGACACCACACTCCGAGGGCCCTCACCTCCTCCCTGTAGGCCGTCTCGTCGTTGTTGGTAATCAAGCCTACCACTGTAGTGTCATCCGCAAACTTGATGATTGAGTTGGAGGCGTGCATGGCCACGCAGTCGTGGGTGAACAGGGAGTACAGGAGAGGGCTCAGAACGCACCCTTGTGGGGCCCCAGTGTTGAGGATCAGCGGGGTGGAGATGTTGTTACCTACCCTCACCACCTGGGGGCGGCCCGTCAGGAAGTCCAGGACCCAGTTGCACCGGGCGGGGTCGAGACCCAGGGTCTCGAGCTTGATGACGAGTTTGGAGGGTACTATGGTGTTAAATGCTGAGCTGTAATCGATGAACAGCATTCTCACATGGGTATTCCTCTTGTCCAGATGGGTTAGGGCAGTGTGCAGTGTGGTTGCGATTGCGTCGTCTGTGGACCTATTGGGTCGGTAAGCAAATTGGAGTGGGTCTAGGGTGTCCGGTAGGGTGGAGGTGATATGGTCCTTGACTAGTCTCTCAAAGCACTTCATGATGACGGAAGTGAGTGCTACGGGGCGGTAGTCGTTTAGCTCAGTTACCTTAGCTTTCTTGGGAACGGGAACAATGGTGGCCCTCTTGAAGCATGTGGGAACAGCAGACTGGGATAAGGATTGATTGAATATGTCCGTAAACACACCAGCCAGCTGGTCTGCGCATGCTCTGAGGACGCGGCTGGGAATGCCGTCTGGGCCTGCAGCCTTGCGAGGGTTAACACGTTTAAATGTTTTACTCACCTCGGCTGCAGTGAAGGAGAGCCCGCAGGTTTTGGTAGGGGGCCGTGTCAGTGGCACTGTATTGTCCTCAAAGCGGGCAAAAAAGTTGTTTAGCCTGTCTGGGAGCAAGACATCCTGGTCCGCGACGGGGCTGGTTTTCTTTTTGTAATCCGTGATTGACTGTAGACCCTGCCACATACCTGTCCTCTCCTTACTCCTGACAATGCCCCCCCCCCCCCCCCCCTCTCTGGTACTCTGCTGAGAGGTGTGTGTGTGCGTGCGTGAGTGCGTGCGTGTGTGCGTGCATGTGTAGGGGCCTGTTCAGCTGAAGAGGAGCCATTGTCAGGGGTGATTAGAGGATCAGAAAGGCTGACAAGCCGAATCCCACATTTACTGGACATCAAGAAGACCGACACACACACACACGTGTGTACATTCAAGCACACATTCACACACACACACACACACACACACACACACACACACACACACACACACACACACACACACACACACACACACACACACACACACACACACACACACACACACACACACACACACACACACACACACACACACCTGCAATGGAGTGGAAAAGCGGCTATTGTTTTCCTCAGAAATATACCAGAAAGATAGAGAGAGAGAGAATGTGTGTGTGTGTGTTCACCTGCTGCAGAATGACCATGACTCTGGTTTCTGAGCTTATTCCTGGACATCAGAAGACTCCACCCTGAGACAGAGAGAGAGAGGAGAGACAGAAACTCTAACATAGAGAGGGGAAAAGAAAGAGAGAAAATGATATTGTTAGCAGCTAGCAACTCAGCCAGCCGTCAAGTCACAATGACAAAGTCAGTAACAGTGGTTGTGTCCCAAATGGCACCTTTTTACCAATGTAGTATAGTACTGTTGTCCGGGGCCCACAGGGCAAAAGTAGTTCACTTCATAGGGAGTAGGGTGCCATTTGGGACACAGTCAGCCAGTCAGTCGGCTACTCTGGAAAATGACCAACTACATTTTCATATGCATATTAATTAAGGTTACTGAAACTGCCTTTGTATTGAAGTTGGCCACTCACTCGACATTCCATGTACATTCTCACTGCATAAAACACACACACCACCCCCATCCTTTATCCACCTAGACACACCCTTCACAGGTCCTCCATGACCCGCATGACACGACCAGTGTCACTGTGTTCCCACCTCTGTCAATGTGTTGTAGATGTAGAAAAAGCATTCACCCACCCTAACTGTACTTTAGTTAAGCTTTTGACACACCCCTCCTGCTACACACGCAGTAGGAGGAGACAGGGAGTTGGGGGGAGAGAGGGTATTTATTAAGGATCCCCGTTAGTTCCTGCCAAGACAGCAGCTACTCTTCTTGGGGTCCAGCTACATTAAAGCAGTTACATACAATTTCAAATATTACATGACATTATATTTCAAAACACTTTTCACAACACACTAAGTGTGTTCCCTCAGGCCACTACTCTACTATCACATATCTACAACACAAAATCCATGTGTACGTGTGTAGAGTGCATGTCTTATCATGTGTATGTGTGTCTTTGTCTCTTCACAGTCCTCGCTGTTCCATAAGGTGTATTTTTATCCTTTTTAAAAATCTGATTATACTGCTTGCATCAGTTACCTGATGTGGAATAGAGTTCCATGTAGTCATGGCTCTATGTAGTACTGTGCGCCTCCCATAGTCTGTTCTGGACTTGAGGAATGTGAAGAGACCTCTGGTGGCATGTCTTGTGGGGTATGTATGGGTGACTGAGCTGTGTGCTAGTAGTTTAAACAGACACCTCTGTGAATTCAGCTTGTCAACACTTCTTACAAAAACAAGTAGTTTTTGAGCCATGAGAGATTTACATGCATATTATTGTTATCTCTCCTTTAACATTTAAGGGCCAGCCATGCTGCCTTGTTCTGAGCCAATGTTCATTTTCCGAGGTCCCTCTTTGTGGCACCTGACCACACGACTGAACAGTAGTCCAGGTGCGACAAAACTAGAGCCTATAGGACCTGTTTTGTTGATAGTGTTGTTAAAAATGCAGAGCTGAGCTTTATTATGGATAGACTTTTCCTAATCCTAGCTACTGTTGTATCAATATGTTTTGACCATGACAATTTACAGTCCAGACTTACTCCAATCAGTTTAGTCACCTCAACTCAAATTCCACATGATTTATTACAAGATTTAGTTGAGGTTTAGGGTTTAGTGAATGATTTGTCCCAAATACAATGCTTTTAGTTTTTGAAATATTTAGGATTAACTTATTCCTTGCCGCCCATTCTGAAAATAACTGCAGCTCTTTGTTAAGTGTTGCAGTGATTTAATTAACTGTAGTAGCACACATAGACACACTGGCTTTACTCAAGACACTAATGTCTAACAAAACAGCTGCCACAATCTTTTTATCATCAATTCCTCTCAGCCAATCATCAGTCATTTGTGTAAGTGCTGTGCTTGTTGAATGTCCTTCCCTATAAGCATGCTGAAAGTCTGTTGGCAAATTGTTTACAGTAAAATAGCATTCTGGTCAAACACAATGTTTTCCAAAAGTTTACTAAGGGTTGGTAACAGGCTGTTTGGTCGGCTATTTGCGCCAGTAAAGGGGGTTTTACTATTCTTCGGTAGCGAAATTACTTCTGCTTCCCTCCAGGCCTGAGGGCACAAACTTTCTTGTAGGCTTAGATTTAAGATATAGCAAATAGGTGTGGCAATATCGTCCGCTATTATCCTCAGAAATGTTCCAACCAAGTTGTCAGACCCCGGTGGCTTGTCATTGTTCATAGGCAACAATATTTTGTTCAACTCTTCCACAATCACTTTATGGAATTCAAAATCACAATGCTTGTCTTTCATAATTTGATCAGTTATACTTTGATGTGTAGTGCCAGCGTTTGTTGCTGGCATGTCATGCCTCAGTTTGCTAATCTCGCCAATGAAAAAATCATTAAAGTAATTGACAATATCAGTGTGTTTTGTGATGAATGAGCCAGCCGATTCAATGAATGATGGAGCTGAGTTTGCCTTTTTGCCCAAGATTTCATTTAAGGTGCCCCAAAGCTTTTTACATGAATTCTTTATATCATTTATCTTTGTTTCATAGTGTAGTTTCTTCTTTTTATTCAGTTTAGTCACATGATTTCTCAATTTGCAGTACGTTTGGCAATTGGTTTTGCAGCCAAACGTATTTGCCATTACTTTTACCTCATCCCTCTCAACCATACAATTTTTAAATTCCTCTTCAATCCACGGGGATTTAACAGTTTTTACAGTCATTTTCTTAATGGGTGCATGCTTATTAGTAACTGGGTTAAGCAATTTCATAAATGTGTCAAGTGCAGCGTCTGGTTGCTCCTCATTACACACAGACCAACAAATAGTATTTACATCAACAAGATAGGAATGACTACAAAACTTACTGTACAGTATATTAGGCCCAGCCTTTGGAACTTTGGTTTTCCTACATATAATGGCTACTATAATGGGATCCCTACATCTAATGGATTTGCATACTGCTTTAAAGCAAATTTCTGCAGCATTAGTTGGAGAGAGGCAGGGATGTTTGGGGGAGACAAGGAGGGTTGGGGGAGACAGGGAGGTTTAGGGGGAGGGGAATGGAGGGATGTTTGGGGGAGACAGGAAAATGCCATTCATTGGTTAGTTTCCTGCAGTATATAGATGTCGGCTCTGTGCCCCCAAGCCTCTCTGATTTAACCACTGCTGAGAACAAACACACACACAAACACGTGCGGTATGGTTAGAAAGGGTAACGGCTTTCCGTCAATATTTTAGCATCTAATTTCCACAGAAGAGGTATGGGATAAAGGTTGCAGCCAAGGAGGCCTAGCGTAAGTGTGTATGTATGTGTTTGAATATGAAAATACAGATATAGAACAGCAATTCTGGAAAACATGAATATCTACAGCTTCTTGTACAACATACATATACAGAAAAGAGAGAGAAAGAACGGGAGGAGAGAAAGTCAGATGAAAATAAAATTAGAGAGAGAAGGAGAGAGAGAAGGAAAGAAGAAGATATAATCCTTTCCCTTCGTTCTCTGAATGACGCCAGTCATTGTTGTTGATCACCTGAGTGTGGGCTTCTGAGAAACAGCCTGTCTGTAATTCCATCGCCTCCACCAGCGAGGACCCAGACTTTTTTTGTTTTATTGGTCAGAGACGGAATGAGGGGAAGAGATAGACAGAGGAAGAGAGACTGACTCTGGGCTCTCCTCAGCTGTACATACTGCCCCCCTGAGACCCTATACTTCCTGAAATAACTCTACAGAAAGGCAGAAGCCGAGAGACAGAGAGAGAGACAGAGAGAGAGACAGAGAGAGACAGGATACAGGATATTAGGCTAACCCCCACTGCTCCAATTAAAACTCAATTCTAATCACCACTCTCACGCAACACCAAAACTGTCAGACTCTGATAAATGTATCAACTGATAGAAGAGAGAGATGTATATAGAGTGTATAATGATTAGCCAGGATGTGCTCACAATAAGACTAGTGGAATGAGTTGATATGGATGTAAAACGTCTGACTTGAACTGATGTAGCGAAGTTGGGGGGTAAATAAATCTGGGGTTGAACCAGAAACTCAGCATTTCTGATGTAGGCTCACTACCCACTGTGCCAATAGAGTTAAATGTAACACCTTACTTAGAGCAGTGATATGTAGTCTTCATGTTGAATACATTCTTTATGTCATGCATATACTGTAAATGCTTCCTGTTTGCTACATATCATCAAAGTAAAAAGCAGTGGAGGCTGCTGAGGGGAGGACGACTCATAATAATGGCTGGAACAGAGTCAGTGGAATGGCATCAAACTCATGGAACCCATGTTTGATGTTTTTGATGCCATTCCACTAATTCCATTCCAGTCATTACCACGAACGCGTCCTCCCCAATTAAGGTGCCACCAACCTCCTGTGGTGAAAAGTGTTACTGAGTTCTTAGGCAGACATACTACCCACTGCACAGTGCCAGTAGAGTTAAACCTCTGGGAGAGGCATTCATGTAACTGTACTACTGACGGTAGTAACAGCAGAGCCTATAAACACAATCCATCTTATCTGAATGTTATCTGAACATTATCAGAGATGCTGCAGGAGCTAAACATTTTTAGATAATTTCTACAGTTAATAAAAGCAACACTAGCTGTGTGAGTCCAAGGAAGGACAGGAGACGTGGTAGAGGGTCTCGCTCTGTAACTAGTATGTATCCACAACCCGGAGCAGACAGGATTCTCTAAATGAGATACAGTACATACAGGAAGTAGAGTAGCTAAAGAGGGCTCTATCAGCACTGCTTACACATAAAAGGCAGGTCTGCCTATGATTCAATGGTTAGTTAATCATTACTATGTGAACACCCTGAAACCACATACTAGGACTAGAGATACGGAGCAGAATCAAATCAAATTTGATTAGTCACATGCGCCGAATACAACAGGTGTAGACCTTACAGGGAAATGCTTACTTACAAGCCCCTAAGAATGGACACAGTGTCAGATACAGAGCAACATACTGTACTTACACACTCTCTGTCTCAACTCAATCAGAAGAACATGTCATCTGGACAAACTAAAAAGCCTTGTAACACACACACATTAGCAAAAAGTAGCTTTAAGAGCCAACGCCTCCATGCTTCTTTAAGCCCCCTGACTGTATGTTCTTACCTCTTTGTACAGTCCTCTTTCTATACCCCTCTTTCTCTCTCGCTTTCCGGATGGGTGTCCCAGGTCTATGTTCACTCAGTCATGTCCACAGAATGCATTGTGGTGGAGGGATGAAGGCAGGACGGAGAAAGAGAGGGGCGTCCTGAATCTCTCTTAGTGGATAGTTAGACACCTGCTGCACTGTAGAGGTATTAGTGACTCTCTCTCAAGGTATTAGCTGCCACTGATCCCACTTAGAGTTACTGGAGAGCGAGAGAGAGAGAGAGCGGGGGGGGGGGGGGGATAGGAAACGCAGTGGGGGGCAGTAAGGCACATTGTAGCAGAGGTCTCACACACACACAAGCGTTCAACATGCACAGAGAGAAAATGCATTGCTTCACATATAAAAGACACACTGTGCATACTGTATACACACACACTAACAGGGTGCATATTTCTCAGGCTGTTCTGAAAGACACATTGATCAGTGTTCCTCACACCTCACAGCACACACACAGTCACACTCTCTCTCACGCTACACAGCATGGTTGATAGTGGACACCAGACAGGCAGACAGACAGTGTTTCAGCTATATATTACAGGATACATTCAACTGAAACCAGCCAACAGGTTTAAGAGAAAGAAACAGAGAAGTATAGAACTAGTAAAATCATCCCTTAAATAGCCTTTAAATCCCCTTGCGGTACATTACAATATAATAAACGTTTACTTGCTCAGATGAACCAGTCCCTCTATGACAAGGACCCACCACCATGACAGAGACTGGCGCTATGACTGTTTATGACACCTGCTATGTCACCTATGACAGTGTTATGAAGCCCTCGTGATGACGAGAATGTTATGGATAACTGTGATATGATTTGAAACGTGATCTACATGGCACTGTAGTAACTGGAGGTAATACAATATGATACAGTAATATGGGTTATACACAGAGTGTCTGTGAGAAAGAAAGGAATGAAGAAGTTGAGTGTAGAGTCCAATGTAAGAGTGGCAGTATTGGTGTGAAACTGTATCTTAAATCACTCTTCTCCTCTAGTGAATCTAGTCTGTCTGTCTGTCTGTCTACTAGTATTGGCAGTAGCGATTTTAGCATGTCAATCATGGTGGGGCAAACAACAAAAATGTTCAGATGCATGCCAGCGAAGCCACTACACAACATTTCATTACATGTATTTTATTTTTATTTAACTAGGCAAGTCAGTTAAGAACAAATTATTATTTACAGTGACGGCCTTCCCCAGCCAAACCCTAACCCGGACGACGCTGGACCAATTGTGCGCTGCCCTATGGGACTCGCAATCCCGGCCGGATACAGCCTGGAATCGAACCAGGGTATGTAGTGACGCCTCTAGCACTGAGATGCAGTGCCTTAGACCGCTGCGCCACCCGGGAGCCCCTATAACAGTGACAAACGGTGCTCACAAATTTTAAGAGTCTACATAAAGCTGTCCCAAGAGTGGAGCTTATGGCTGACTTGCTTAAATAAATATGGTTTCTACTGACTCGTTGTGGATTTGTGTAACTGGATAAGAACGGCATTCTCCTTCAATAATAATGAATGTCAACATGACTTTTGAGTTTTGAACCATACACAAACATTATTACATTTATGTTCAGTAAATTCACAATGTTTGTTCTTATATAATTAACACTTAGCTCTAAGTATAAGCGAGTGCAAGCAAATGAGCTGTGATGAGGTAGGCCTATTCGTTCAGCTACTTCAAAAAGGACAGCGACAGAAGTTCAGATAGATGTTGAGGCCTTAACTTTACTCTTCTTTAAGTCACCACAGATAGAGAGAAGAGAAAGAGAGAGAGAGAGAAAGAGAGACCCAGACTCAGCGGTTAGCCTACCATTTGAAGTATTTTATTAGTCCTATGTGGTCTAAAAAGGAAGGACAATACAATCACAAGGATCCACTTTTATAGACAATATACAGACGCACTGACAAGACAACCCTCGCACTATGAACTATTATTGAACTTTTTGTTGGACAGCTCCAAAATGCAGGTATTTCAGCCTAGCTCTGTGCTTTCTGTGGTGGTGGGGCAAGCCAGCAGAAAATACGGAGCGTTGCGTCATGATTGGCTCAGTGTTCCGTCACTCATGGGGACACTACGTCACAGCCAAGTCTAAGGGGAGAGCTAGACAATTCAAGCCCCTTGGGTGCTGCCATAGAGTTACATTAGAAGTGCCCATCGAAGAAGGCTCAAGGTCATTGGCCACAGATAAAATGATGTCAAATCACGTTATATGTACAGTAGCTTAGATCGGACTGATCATGACAACATCATACTTTTAAAATCTTAGAAAGCAGTCATCATCATGAATCAAGTCGACAATCTACTGGTAAATCCTTTTGAATCATTGTCATATGAAGAGAAATAATGAAGAGAAATTCGAGATAAAACGTATTGGTGCTCATCGGCCATTGGACATAAACATTACACAACAAGTTGGAAATCGCTAATTCAACAATGAGTGGTTTGGAAGGAATCAGTGACAGTGGCTAATGTTAACTGCAAGCATTGCAAAGCAATCACTAGCCTGCTATTCAGTGGAGTGGCTGTATGGTCCCAAATCTGGAATTAAGGGGCTCTTTCCAAGTTTAAAATTATAAACATACAAAATTGGCCATGTTGTCAATGAAGCATGACTTGTGCCGCGCTCAAAACAACTGTTAACTCGGAGCTGCGAAAACTTGACTTCAGTGAGTTCAAGACAACTGGGAAGTCGGGGATAAATGAGCTCACACTGGGAAAATACGTTTTGAACGGTCATCCAACTCGGAATTGTAAATCTGGCCTCTTTCTAGAGCTATGACCTGAAGATCAATGACATAATCATGATTCGAAATTGTTTTTTCCCCGAGTTCCCAGTTGTTTTGAAAGCATCATATATCCAGAGAATGCCAGACTTTGATGACAAAATTTGCCCACAAAGGACCGCTGCTCCACCTTCCTGTTCAAGTGAGCATAGCACAACAAGGTGAGTCAAAAAATGTATTGAATGCTGCTGCATAAATGATGTAATATGCTAGGGAGATATGTATACTGTAGCTAAGAAAGTCATTCTACATGTATGTTGTGCAGTAAGATGTTCGTAGCCCATGTGCCTCACCCTAATCATTTGGTCTATTTACCCCTCTTAATTTCACCTAATGTTCGGACTTGGTGGTACACATGTAGCCTAAGACCTGTTTTAGAGAAATGTAATCATTGAATATTGTAAGAGCTTTCATTGTCTGCTTATATGCCCCCTTCATTTTTCCTATGGCTCTGACTTGGTTTACAGGGAGAGCGCTGTAAGAACGGCCAATGTTCTGAATTCCTGTCGCTGTATATTTCAAAAGTGCTAAACAAATAGTTATATTGACTGCGGCCGTCCTAGCTCGTTCATTAATGTCTTAATTGAAATTACGGATTGCCTCTTATCCACATGTTGTCCTGTAATGCCATAGTTTGTACATCTCAATTGTCAGTAGAAACCACATTTATTTAAGTAAGTCAGCCAGGCAGCAAAAGGCAGTAAATGAGGCTGAATGAACTGTTTCGCTGCCAGACAAGGATCCGCTGACAGGCAGATGTAGCAGTGGTAAGGTGTTGGGACTGCTGTTGTAGGCCATTTGTGGGCACCGTTTGTCACCATTCTAGTGCATTTAATGTAATCAAATCAAATCAAATGTATTTATATAGCCCTTCTTACATCGGCTGATATATCAAGGTGCTGTACAGAAACCCAGCCTAAAACCCCAAACAGCAACCAATGCAGGTGTAGAAGCACGGTGGCTAGGAAAAACTCCCTAGAAAGGCCAAAACCTAGGAAGAAACCTAGATGTGACCAGCATGGTCAAATAATAATAATCACAGTAGTTGTCGAGGGTGCAACAAGTCAGCACCTCAGGAGTAAATGTCAGTTGGCTTTTCATAGCCGATCATTGAGAGTATCTCTACCGCTCCTGCGGTCTCTAGAGAGTTGAAAACAGCAGGTCTGGGACAGGTAGCACGTCCGGTGAACAGGTCAGGGTTCCATAGCCGAAGGCAGAACAGTTGAAACTGGAGCAGCGGCACAGCCAGGTGGACTGGGGACAGCAAGGAGTCATCATGCCAGGTAGTCCTGAGGCATGGTCCTAGGGCTCAGGTCCTCTGAGAGAGAGAAAGAAAAAAAGAGAGAAAGAGAGAATTAGAGAGAGCATACTTAAATTCACACAGGACACCGGATAAGACAGGAGAAGTACTCCAGATATAACAGACTGACCCTAGCCCCCTGACACATAAACTACTGCAGCATAAATACTGGAGGCTGAGACAGGAGGGGTCAGGAGACACTGTGGCCCCATCCAATGATACCCCCGGACAGGGCCAAACAGGCACGATATAACCCCACCTTTGCCAAAGCACAGCCCCCACACCACTAGAGGGATATCTTCAACCACCAACTTACCATCCTGAGACAAGGGCTATACGCCCACAAAGATCTCTGCCACGGCACAACCCAAGGGGGGGGGGGGGCGCCAACCCAGACAGGAAGATCACGTCAGTGACTCAACCCACTCAAGTGATGCACCCCTCCTAGGGATGGCATGGAAGAGCACCAGTAAGCCAGTGACTCAGCCCCTGTAATAGGGTTAGAATCCCAGTGGAGAGAGGGGAACCGGCCAGGCAGAGACAGCAAGGGCGGTCCGTTGCTCCAGAGCCTTTCCGTTCACCTTCACAGTCCTGGGCCAGACTACACTCAATCATATGACCTACTGAAGAGATGAGTCTTCAGTAAAGACTTAAAGGTTGAGACCGAGTCTGCATCTCTCACATGGGTAGGCAGACCATTCCATAAAAATGGAGCTCTATAGGAGAAAGCCCTGCCTCCAGCTGTTTGCGTAGACATTCTAGGGACAATTAGGAGGCCTGCGTCTTGTAGGGTACGTGTAGGTATGTACGGCAGGACCACATCGGAAAGATAGGTAGGAGCAAGCCCATGTAATGCTTTGTAGGTTAGCAGTAAAACCTTGATATCAGCCCTTGCCTTAACAGGAAGCCAGTGTAGGGAGGCTAGCACTGGAGTAATATGATCAAAACATTTTGGGTTCTAGTCAGGATTCTAGCAGCCGTATTTAGCACTAACTGAAGTGTTAGTAATGTAATATTGTAATGATGTAATGTTTAGTGTTGTGTAGTTGCTTTGCTGGCATGCATCCCACTTTCTTCCCCCACCAAGATTTACATGCTAAAATCGCCACTGCACACAAAGTAAGAAAAACAATGAAATGCATCATTCCAACATTGCCTAAAATTATTAATAAGATACTAATGAGATAGAACAATATAAGCAATATAACAATGCAGATGTACAAACTATGGCATATACAGTTGAAGTCAGAAGTTAACATACACATTAGCCAAATACATTTAAACTCAATTTTTCACAATTCCTGAAATGTAATCCTTGTAAATATTCCCTATCTTAGGTCAGTTAGGATCACCACCTTATTTTAATAATGTGAAATGTCAGAATAATAGTAGAGAGAATGATTTAATTCAGCTTTATTTCCCAGTGGGTCAGAAGTTTACATACACTCAATTAGTATTTGGTAGCGTTGCCTTTAAATTGTTTAACTTGGGTCAAACATTTTGGGTAGCCTTCCACAAGCTTCCCACAATAAGTTGGGTGAATTTTGGCCCATTCCTCCTGACAGAGCTGGTGTAACTGAGTCAGGTTTGTAGGCCTCCTTGCTCGCACACGCTTTTTCAGTTCGCCAATAAATTTGACAGGATTGAGGTCAGGGCTTTGTGATGGCCACTCCAACACCTTGATGTTGTTGTCCTTAAGCCATTCTGCCACAAATTTGGAAGTATGCTTGGGGTCATTGTCCATTTGGAAGACCCATTTGCGACCAAGCTTTAACTTCCTGACTGATGTCTTGAGATGTTGCTTCAATATATCCACATAATTGTCCTTCCTCATGATGCCATCTTGTGTTATTGTGTGAAGTGCACCAGTCCCTCCTGCAGCAAAGCACCCCCACAACATGATGCTGCCACCCCCGTGCTTCATGGTTGGGATGGTGTTCTTCAGCTTGCAAGCCTCCCCCTTTTTCCTCTAAACATAACAATGGTCATTATGGCCAAACAGTTCTATTTTTGTTTCATCAAACCAGAGGACATTTCTCCAAAAAGTATGATCTTTGTCCCCATGTGCAGTTGCAAACCGTAGTCTTTTTTATGGCGGTTTTGGAGCAGTGGCTTCTTCCTTGCTGAGCTGCCTTTCAGGTTATGTCGATATAGGACTCGTTTTACTGTGGACATAGATACTTTTGTACCTGTTTCCTACAGCATCTTCACAAGGTCCTTTGCTGTTGTTCTGGGATTGATTTGCACTTTTCGCACCAAAGTACGTTTATCTCTAGGAGACAGAACGAGTCTCCTTCCTGAGCGGTATGACAGCTGCGTGGTCCCATGGTGTTTATACTTGCGTAATATTGTTTGTACAGATGAACGTGGTACCTTCAGGCATTTGGAAATTGCTCCCAAGGATGAACCAGACTTGTGCAGGTCCACAATTTTTTTTCTGAGGTCTTGTCTGATTTCTTTTGATTTTCCCATGATGTCAAGCAAAGAGGCACTGAGTTTGAAGGTAGGCCTTGAAATACATCCACAGGTACACCTCCAGTATTTTTATGTTTGGATAAATAACGTTCCCAAAGTAAACTGCCTATTTCTCAGGCCCAGATGCTAGAATATGCATATAATTGGCAGATTAGGATAGAAAACACTCTAAAGTTTCCAAAACTGTCAAAATATTGTCTGTGAGTATAACAGAACTGATTTTTCATGCGAAAACCTGAGGAAATCCAACCAGGAAGTGCCTCTTATTTTGAAAAATCCCTGTTCCATTGCCTGCCTTTCCTCCATTTAAAGGGATATCAACCAGATTCTTTTTCCTATGGCTTCCACAGGGTGTGAACAGTCTTTAGACATAGTTTCAAGCTTTTATTCTGAAAAATGAGCGAGATTTATCACATCGTGTCAGTGGACTGCCAGATGTCCTTCGATTAGTTCATGCGCGCGACACTAGTAGCTAGACATTTTCTTTCTCTCTTGTATTGAATAGTTGACCATCCGGTTGAAATATGATCAATTATTTATGTTAAAAACAACCTGAGGATTGATTATAAAAAACGTTTGACATGTTTCTACGAACTTTACGGATACTATTTGGAATTTTCGTCTGCCCGTCATGACCTGCACGAGCCTGTGGATTACTCAACAAAACGCTCCAACCAAATGGAGGTTTTTGGATATAAAAATAATCTTTATCGAACAAAACAATCATTTATTGTGTAACTGGGAGTCTCGTGAGTGCAAACATCCGAAGATCATCAAAGGTAAGCGATTAATTTTATTGCTTTTCTGACTTTCGTGACCAAGCTACTTTGCTGCTTGTAATGTTTTGTCTACTGATCGATGTCCTCACACAAACGCTTGGTTTGCTTTCGCTGTAAAGCTTTTTTTCAAAATCTGACATTCCAGGTGGATTAACAACAAGCTAAGGTGTGTTTTGGTATATTGCACTTGTGATTTCATGAAAATTAAATATTTTTAGTAATTTAATTTGAATTTGCAATTTGCAAATTTGCAATTCAGCGGATGTTGACAAAAATGATCCCGCTAAAGGAACTTCTGACCCACTGGAATTGTGATACAGTGAATTATAAGTGAAATAATCTGTCTGTAAACAATTGTTGGAAAAATTACTTGTGTCATGCACAAAACTATAGTTTGTTGACAAGAAATTTGTGGAGTGGTTGAAAAACAAGTTTTAATGACTCCAACCTAAGTGCATGTAAACTTCCGACTTCAACTGTGTGACGATAAGTGGTTAAGAGTCAAGTCGTAATTTAGATTAAGACATGAGTGAGCTGCCACCCATTTTTTATTTGACCTCTATTTAACTAGGCAAGTCAGTTAAGAACAAATTCTTATTTTACAATGACGGCCTACCCTGGCCAAACCCTCCCCTAAACCAGACGACACTGGGCCAATTGTGCGCAGCCCTATGGGACTCACAATCACAGCCGGTTGTGATACAGCTCGGGATCGAACCAAGGTCTCTAGTGACGCCTCTAGCACTGAGATGCAGTGTCTTAGACACATTTCTCTAAAACAGGCTATAGGCTAGATGTGCACAACCAAGTCCGAACATTTGGCTAAATTAACATGGGCACATAAGCAGACAATGAAAGCTGTTACAATATTCAAAGATGAGATTTCTCTAAAACAGGCTACAGGCTACATGGTCACCACCAAGTCAGAACAGTAGGCAATGTTATAAGGGGGAAAGGGACAACATTATTAGGGTGAGACATATGGGCTACAAACTGTTTACTACACAACATACACATAGTATTACTTTCTTAGCTACAGTATACATATCTCCTTGGCATATTACATCACTTATATAGCAGCATACTAGACATATTTATGGACTCACCATTGTTGTGCTGTGCTCACTTGAACAGGAAGTTGGCATGGCGGTCCTTCTTGTCATCAAAGTCTGGCATTCTCTGGATGGAGTCATGCTGGATTGACAGCATGGCCAATGCTTTTAACCTTTTCTGGCCCACGGAGTTGCGTATTAAGGTTATCCTTTTAAGTGGGGAAAAGTTTCTCTCTGACTCCGGTTGTCATCAGAGTGGCGATGAAGATTTTGAAAAGAGAGACAAGGCCTCCTGCAGGTTATTCTCATAGAGTGACTTCAATAAAGAAAGTGCTGTCTTTCCAGTGTGCAGCTCAGGATGCCGGTAGACAGTGAACAGTTCCTGTTTCAACTTCTCCTGGTTACCCACAGGCCCTAGCTTGGTAGCACACTGGAGTTCTGCGGTTGGAAAACAATCCTTCAGTAGTGTTCGGACACCACGTACATTACCACTCATCACCGCTGCCCTGTCTAGGTTTGTGCAACCAGCTTCTCCTTGACATTCAGTGGCGCTAGGACTTGTTGGAGAGGCCAACACCAGTTTTGTCCTTCACCTCTATAAAAACCTCTCACACACACTGTTGTCTGGTAACATGTAGTAGCACAGCACTATTACCATCTGTGACTTACAGGAGTCGTCAGTGGTCTCATCTACCTGTACAGATGCAAAAGGAGTCTCAGACATCTTCTTAGTTATAGCTTCTCTGTACACTTCATACATACAATCCAAAATGGGTTGGTCGTCATAAAGCCTTTGTAGCCTGTAATCTCCTTCACGCATGGTCTCAAAAATACACCTGAAAACGCCTGGGTTCAAGGAGTCGGCCGACTCGTCATGGCCCCTCAGTGCTATCTCACAATTGCCAGAATTTAATACATGCTATAATTGTGTCAAGCACGTACCTATTCTCCTCCGTTTGTTGGTTGTGAAGGTTGATGGCTCGTCTATATGTCTAGCTGAGCCACAACGTTTGATTTCCCCAGTAATCCCAGTTTAACAGCGTTATATGTGATGCACAATTCTCATGTATTCAGACCCTTTTCATACAGATGTTTTAAATCCTTAAACCCAGACCACACAAACTCTCCATTGAATAGCAGGCAGGGCAAGCAAAATAATGATTGCTTCGAAATGCTTGCAGTTAGCCACTGCTTCCTTCCAAACCACTCATTGTTGAATTTGCGATTTCTGACTTGTGTAATGTTTATGTAACAGTATAACTTTAAACCGTCCCCTCGCCCATACCCGGGCGCGAACCAGGGACCTTCTGCACACATCAACAACGGTCGCCCACGAAGCATCGTTACCCATCGCTCCACAAAGGCCACGGCCCTTGCAGAGCAAGGGGAAACCCTACTTAAGTCTCAGAGCAAGTGACGTAACTGATTGAAATGCTAGTAGCGCGTACCCGCTAACTAGCTAGCCATTTCACATCCGTTACATTTATGTCCAAAGGCCAATGAGCACCGAGACATTTTATCTCTAATTTCTCTTCATATGACAAAGATTGAAAAGCATTTGCCAGTAGATTGTCGACTTGATTCATGATGATTACTGCCGGCTTGCTGACTAAGATTTTTTAAATATGATGTTGACATGATCAGTCCAATAAAAGCTACTGTACATATGTGATTTGATGTAATTTTATCTGTGGCCAATGACCTTGAGCCTTCTTGGACAGGCACTTCTAATGTAACTCTATGGCAGCACCCAAGGGGCTTGAATTTCTGAGCTCTCCCTGTAGATTTTGCAGTGACGTAGTGTCCCCATGAGTAACAGAGCACTGAGCCAATCACGTCGCAACTAGAGAATATTACCAATCCCAACGCTTTGTATTTCTGCTGGCTGCCTGTTAAAGGAATTTCATTCCTGTGTTTATTAACCAATTCAATTAAAACACTCTGCCCATAAATAAGAATTTGTAAGATAATTATCAGCATAAAATGGACAGATACCAGTCTTAAACTCAATCAATCAATAGCGTTTATTCTCGAGAGTACTGAATCATAGTACAATTTACATCAGGTTATATAATAAAGATGATGTCATAGGTTTTAATGTCCATCCTCCTCTAGAATACAATGGCAATACAGTTCACAGCCTCATTACTGTCTGCCACCTGTTAAACTATCTGCAACCAACCCAAGGTCTTTCCCCTCCCTGGGTAGAGACAGAATGTCCTGTAAGGAACACAGCATTCCAGCCTGTCTGAGGATAACTCCATTCTTTCTAATAAGGAACATATTACACTCAGCATTATGATTATAATAAGTTTCATTCATACAGTAACATCTAAGTCAAATGTATACATATTTTAGTCATTAAACACAAAAATCCCATAACACTGCCCCACCACCACAGAAAGAACTGATCTCGACTAAAACACCTACATTTTGGAGCTGCCTTACTCAAGAAAGTAAAAAAGAGACCATGTTTGTTATACAGCTTTATTAACTCAGTATTAGATGTGTTTGTGTTACATTGTTTGCAAACTGATATGTGACACGTAGTAATGCCAAAATAACATGCTAAACAGGTAGGGCTCAAATGCCCTGAATGATGTGTCACTACTGAGTATTTGGCCTCCCACTGGAAAATCAATGTGATACAAAGTAGAGCAACAGACAGAAATCTCATTTTTTTTCAAGTTTAATTATGAAGTTAACAAAAATAAGTGTCTTTCCGAAAGACTAGAAATGTCAGTAGCCGCTCTCGGTACCCAGATCCAACTCAGTTTCTTGAGAGAGACTAGTACAAAGCTGACTGAAATGTAAAACATGGGAATAAATGTAAACAGGACAACATATACTGCTGAAATACTGGACATGCATTTATATATCTGTAATGGCACAAGTTAAAGTGGTTATAAGATGAGAAAGAACTAGGAGATTATCTGTCCTCTGATGCCCCTATGTGGTTGGAGTTAGTACTACACCCAGTAAAAACAACACTATATAGTCTGGAAGGCTAACTTTGGTCCCTCAACAGATATGTTTTATGGCAAATGTATTTATTTTTATGGCTTCTCTCTCCTATTGGACGGAGGGAGTAAGGCACTGATTGATAGATTGGTTGACGGTTAGTCAGATGTTAGTGAGAATGTTGCTGGTCACCATGGAGACGGTGAGCGTGCCCGGGAGGTCATTGTCTTGGTGATTACCCTTGTCCCTCAGGTGGACGGTAACCTGCTGGGGGTCGCCGGGGTCAGAGGTCAAACTGACCTGACCCAGGAAAGAATCCATCAACACGTTGTTGTTATACACCTGGGGGATGAATCAAGTTGTATTGAATTTAATTGAGAGAACGGTTACATACAGAAACAACCCAAATTGTAATGGTCACTAACTCCTCTTTAAGCCACAGGCGCACACACACACACGGACCCCACCCCCCAGCCCAGTCTCCTCACCTCTATCAGTATAGGCTGGTTAGTTTTCTTCCTGTAGAATAGAGCCTTGGTGTCAAAGGTTGGGCTGCGGGTGTCTTTATAGACCGGAGAACAAACCTTCTCCCCCTCACAACGAATGATCACATATGGATCTGATGCTGCAACACACACACACACACACACACACACACACACACACACACACACACACACACACACACACACACACACACACACACACACACACACACACACACACACACACACACACACACACACACACACACACACACACACACACACACACTGTGAATAGGAGAGGAAGATCAGACCAGGAAAGAAAAGGAAACGGACAGAGAAGGGAGAGAAGGTTTGTATACCTCCATCAGAGTCTTGTCCAGCCAGTCCATCTGCTCTGTGGACATGGATCTGAGTGACCAGGGAAGGGAAACCACACAGTCCTGACCAACACGTCTGGGCTGGCTCATCAAGGGTTAACTCTCTATGAGGGGGGGCAAGAGAATGAGGAGAGTGAGAGTGAGAGATAGAATGTGTACGCGTGTGTGTGTGTGTGTGTGTACCTGCAGTCGGCGGGGACGTCAGTGAAGATGCGTAATAGGAAGTCTCCTTCCAGAGCGGGGTCAAAGGTCGTGGGTATGACAACGTAACGACCCTCCATCAAGGCACAGCGTAGGAACACACACCTGGAGTTGATGTACACACTCCCACACACCTTCTGCTGCCGAGTGTGCATACGGTACTGCCTGTTCAACTCCACCTACACATTAATATACACATTAATAACACTTCCACACACACACACACAATGAGGTGATGAACACACGCACACACGTCTCACCCGGTGTATCTCGAAGCCTATAGCCAGGTTTTCTCCCTTCCCCTCTTTAGGTCTGGCTCTCCTGTCTGTCTGCTGTAGACAAACCAGCACCTCATCCTCTGGCTTCTTCACATTGAACACATACTGCAGGGAGAGACACACACACACCCTATACATTAATACACGCATAGATAAACACACACAAATGCCCCCCTCCATCCCCACCCCTACCTGTGGGTTCTGTAGGAAGGTGTGTTTGTTGTTGGTGCAGCCCCCGGCACGGTTGCTGAGCGGGTCGTCATGGTTCCGCCAGGCGCCCTTTAGAGAGCCCTCCTCCCAGGTCTTGTGGAGAGACAGGTAGGAAGTGTTGATCAGACGACACATGATCAAATCACTGAAGTACTGACAGAAGTCATCAAATGTCATCCTGGAGGGGGGAGGGACGAGGAATGGGGGGAGAAAGGGAAGTCATCAAGCTTCATCATCCTATGGCCATCTATTTTCTTAGCCGTGTGGAGGAAAGGTTAGGGGTCATATGTCAAGGGTTAGAACTCACCAGAATTCTCCATCATCCTGCACCGTCATTCCAATCTTCTCTCTTTCACTCTTACTCACCTTCCCCCACTCCTCTGAGCTGAGAGAGAGAGAGAGAAAGTTCTCTATCGCTCAGTGTTTGTCTGAAGAGTGTGCTGTGTAGAGTGAAAGAATGCTAACAGAACAGAACTGATAGAGTAGGGATTCAAGGTTCTGAGACATGGACAGCAACAGTGGCTCACATGCAGTTTTCCCCAGACCTTTTGGTGCCGAGATCCTCTATGGAATTTTCCTACAATACAGGATATAAATTAAACAAACATTCTAACAGGAATGAACCATCCATCTGTGCTAAAGGTCTCAGTTTCCCTGTTGGCCTACACTACCTCTATCCACCAGCAGAAGGAGTGAGTCATGAACAGGTCTATATACACACACACCCGCCCACCCACGCACGCAGGGGCGTTCCTCCAAGTATTTAAAAAAAATATTGTTGGGTTTTGAGAATATGAAATATACTTATTCATGTCACTGAGGGAGTGCTGAGGTTTAGAGGGTCTACACCAGAAGTTAAGGGTTATAGGAGGAAGGTATATAGTGGGTGCAACAAAGCTTGGAATGTGTTGAGTGCAGGTAAGTGATTACATGTGGCAGGCATTGATAAAGGGAGAGAGCCATGGATTAGTGGTGGAAGGGGGTTGAGTTCAGGTCAGGTCGCCTTAAGGGAGAAATAGAAGTTTATGGCCCGTATCACTAGTGTCCTGCCTAGCAGTAAAGAACGATGTTTGTACAGATGGGTAGGAGGAGACAGCCTATGAGGAACGGTTAAATATCAGCGCTTGTGGGAAAATTTATTTTGTCTGAATCCAGCTGTATCGACCCTTTGGGAAGAATTAAACTTGGTTAAGCTTCTCTGTTAATTAGACGATAGCTAGATGCTCATTTACTGCATTTACACACAATTTAAAAACTATAAAATGCAATTTGGAGACAAGGAAAAGCAAGCTAAATTTACTCTAGCATTAGCTGCCCGCTACGCACTAGCTCAGAACCGGTATTAAAACGCTTGTTTAGTTTAATGTCAAGTCAAACAGCAGTTACCAAGCCAAAGACATCTACTACAGTCATCTTTACCTCCGCAATGTGTTGAAAAAAAGTCACGCTGTTCCCTGCAACTGCGTTGATGTACTTTCCACAGAGAGGAAGAGGCAAAGCGAGAGGTTTCACTCTTGCAAAAATCAGTCCAATATAAGCCCAATGCGTTTCAATAGGCTTATTTTGGACATAAGCTTGTCACCTGCTTTCCTTCCTTTGGGACAACGAATCCCATTGTTAAGGCTTAGACACGAGCATCTCGTCATTATATACATATCTCTGCTCTTCATAAAGCCAGCCAGCCATACAAACAGTGTTCTCTTCCGCTCCCAGGCATCTGCATGGTAGCAAAGTCAGACAACTAATGCCGCTAAACTGCATTTGCCTTTTTTAAATCGTGATTTGAAAGATTTTCGTTGCCTATTTTAAAAATTGTTGGTGATGAGCTAGCTAGGGTATGGCGACTCCCATATCCAATTGATGCCCCTGCACACACTCTCCTGCACTCCCCTCCTACCAGTCCAGGTCTTCCTTGTGAAAGAGGTCTTCTGACCTCAATGGGACTTCTTGTATAACTAAAAGGTAAATAACAAAC
Source organism: Salvelinus alpinus (assembly GCF_045679555.1). Classification (NCBI taxonomy): domain Eukaryota; kingdom Metazoa; phylum Chordata; class Actinopteri; order Salmoniformes; family Salmonidae; genus Salvelinus; species Salvelinus alpinus. The sequence goes on from NC_092107.1 coordinate 6,977,152, forward strand.
ACTTTAAAACCTACCTGTCGCTCCAGGCTCCTTTCCACTCGCTCTCTCCCCAGGGATTTCGGAGTCGTATCATTGTGAGTTTGTCGGACTTGAAGTAAGCCATGAGGCCGTGGCCCAGCCGGACCTTTCTAACATCCGTCACAGCGTAGGCATGACCCTTCACCAGACCACAGGCCAGACGAGCCTCCATCTCTGCTGAACTGGCCGCCTGGAGGGAGTGGTGAAGGGTCAGGACTATAGGTGTGTGTGTGTGTGTGTGTGTGTGTGTGTGTGTGTGTGTTATACCCGTATGGAGGAGCTGATGAGGCCTCCTCTGTTGTGGACTTTGAGGACTCTGTCGAACAGCACTGAGCGTTTCTCCTCGTCCGTACTCAACCCTTCCTCCAGCAGGTCCAAGGGCTCCGAGACGCCACCAGTGAAATCCACCAACGCATCCGCTGTGTTGCCCCCGTCCAATGCCTCGTAACACCCATACATCCTACACACACACAGCAAAAGCAATACATCCCACACATAAACACAACAGTCTACTATAGTATTAACTTGGCGTAAGCCTTCCTCACCAAATCAGTGTGTGTTTGTGTGTACTAACTTGGCGTAAGCCTTCTCCACCAGGGCGCTCCAGAACTCGTTGCTGTCACTGGAGTGACAATACACCAAGTTGCCGTTCGCAGTGGGCAACCGGTCGTCGATGACAACATCAATCCATTCTCCAAAGCGCCAGAAGCGGAAGTGGAAAATTCCGGCATAAGATTCCGGCTTCTCCTCATCCCATTCCTGGTCCTTATGGTCCGGAATCACCTGGGAGGGAGATAAGATGCGCAGAACACGTCACAGCTGTATGCCCTGGCTGGTGTAGCGGTAATGCTGCAGCCTCCGGAACACGTCTTCAGTGTCGGCATGGGTTCGGATCCGGCCTACTATATAATCTCCCTCCAACTTTCCCTACTGCCAGTCTCTCTCACCATCTGCTCGATACACATCTGAAAATACCTGAAAAATATATATTTAAAAGAACACATCACAGCTAGGGCTGTGGCTGTCATGAAATTTCTTCAGCCGGTGATTGTCAAGCAAATAACTGCCGGTCTCACAGTAATTGACCGTTAATTAACATAAAACACATTTAGCATCTCCTGTCTTCCACACATAGCCTACAAGCCACTGATGCAGACCTTTGAGACATCTACATTTAAAAAAGTATAGTAAATACATTTAATATAGTCCACACCTTCACAATAAAGCACTTATTTTAGACAGATCTAAAGAAACATGATATGAAGAAAATGTAGTCTATTTCAAAAGAACAGAATAGTATACTCTGAGTTGTCCTTGTGTTATGTCCTGATGTGGCTATGCCACATGGCTGTGGGCTACACTAGTTCATTTAGCAGACAAAATTTGCTTAGAATTCCGTGGCATTATTTTATAGTATGAAGAATACAATTGAACAAAGCTGAATAAAATAGAAAGGATATTTTCTTCAAAGGATTTGCGCACAGGCGGCTAATCTGTGTTGAGCTGTTAACAAAGAAACCGGTAGTCCTGTATGCTTAATTTAAAGTTATTTACTGTATGTAACTTTAGCTGTGATACAAACGTCGTGCTATTTGTTTTGATGTTTAATACATTCTAGGGCTGCATGATGCCACTAATGATGATTTGAAAAAAGTTGCATGAAAGGTCTCTCATTCACAATAACTTTATAATGCCTCGAATATCTCGGCGGCATCCCCTTTGTGTGGCCGTAGTTGGTTGAGGTCGGAGGATTGTGGAGGCCAGGTCATCTGATGCCACACTCCATCACTCTCCTTCTTGGTAAAATAGCCCTTACACAGCCTGGAGGTGTGTTGGGTCACTGTCCTGTTGATAAATGATAGTCCCACTAAGCGCAAACCTGATGGGATGGCGTATCGCTGCAGAATGCTGTGGTAGCCATGCTGGTTGAGTGTGACACAGACAGTGTCACCAGCAAAGCACCCCTACACCATAACACCTCCTCCTCCATGCTTTACGGTGGGAAATGCACATGTGGAGATCATCCATTCACCCACACAGCATCTCACAAAGACACGGAGGTTGGAACCAAAAATCTCCAATTTGTACTCCAGACAAAAGGACAAATTTCCACTGGTTTAATGACCATTTCTTGTGTTTCTTGGGCCAAGCAAATCTCTTCTTCTTATTGGTGTTCATTAGTAGTGGTTTCTTTGCAGCAATTTGACCATGAAAGCCTGATTCACACAGTCTCCTCTGAACAGTTGATGTTGAGATGTGTGTGTTACTTGAACTCTGTGAAGCATTTATTTGGGCTGCAATTTTGGAGGCTGGTAACTCTAATGAACTTATCCTCTGCAGCAGAGGTAACTGGGTCTTCCATTTCTGTGGTGGTCCTCATGAGAGCCAGTTTCATCATAGCGCTTGATGGTTTTTGCGACTGCACTTGAGAAATTCATGTCTTAAAGTAATGGACTGTTGTTTCTCTTTGCTTATTTGAGCTGTTCTTTCCATAATATGGACTTCACAGAAGATAGCACTATTTGGTTAAAGGGCTATCTTCTGTATACCCTCCCTACCTTGTCACAACACAACAGATTGTCTGAAATGTATTAAGGAAAGAAATTCCACAAATTCACTTTTAAGAAGGTACACCTGTTAATTGAAATGCATTCCAGGTGACTACCTCATGAAGCTGGTTCAGAGAATGCCAAGAGTGTGCAAAGCTGTCATCAAGGCAAAGGGTGGCTATTTGAAGAATCTCAAATATAAAATATATTTTGATTTGTTTAACACTTTTTTGGTTACTACATGATTCCATATGTGTCATTTCATAGTTCTGATGTCTTCACTATTATTCAATAATGTAGAAAATAGTAAAAATAAAATAAAAACCCTTGACCGGTAGTGTATGTGTGAAAAATGTTTTGATTTAGAATGGACCATTATCATGCATCTGTCTCTGAAAATAATACATGTCATCTATGCACTTAAATAGCGAATGGAGGACACTTTTCCCATGGTTCATTTTCATGCCAGCCTCCTGTTGTAAAGAGAAGCAATGTGCTTAATATTAGGAAAGTTGAGAAATAGTGTCTTCGGAAAGTATTCAGACCCCTTGACTTTTTCCACATTTTGTTACAGCTTTATTCTAAAAGTAATTAAATAAATACAAATCTTCAGCAATCTACACACAATACCCCATAATGACAGAGCAAAAACATGTCTTTAGAAATTTTGTCAAATTTATTTAAAAAAAACCCAACTTATTTACAGAAGTATTCAGACCCTTTGCTATGAGATCCGAAATAGAGCTCAGGTGCATCCTGTTTCCATTGAACATCCTTGAGATGTTTCGACAACTTGATTGGAGTCCACCTGTAGTAAATTCAATTGATTTGACATGACTTGGAAAGGCACACCTATATAAAGGTCCCACAGTTGACAGTGCATGTCAGAGCAAAAAACAAGCCAAAAGGAATGGTCTGTAGAGATCAGAGACAGGATTGTGTCGAGGCACCGATCTGGGAAAGGGTACCAAAAATGTCTGCAGCATTGTAGTTCCGCAAGAACACAGTGGCCTCCAACATTCGTAAAATGGAAGAAGTTTGGAACCACCAGGACTCTTCCTAGAGCTGGCCGCCCGGCCAAACTGAACGGTGCAAAGTACAGAGATTCTTGATGAACACCTGCTCCAGAGAGCTCAGGACCTCAGACTGGGGCGAAGGTTAACCTTCAACAGGACAATGACCCTAAGCACACAGCCAAGATAACGCAGGCGTGGCTTCGGGACAAGTCTCTGAATGTCCTTGAGTGATCCAGCCAGAGCCATCTCTGGAGAGACCTGAAAATAGGTGTGCAGCAACACTCCCCATCCAACTTGACAGAGCTTGATCTTTGTCATTATAGGGTATTGTGTGTAGATTGATGAGGGGAAAAAACAATTGAATCCATTTTAGAATAAGGCTGTGACCTAAAAAGTCAAGGGGTCTGAATACTTCCCGAATGCACTGTAAATATAGTAGGCCTAGTCTATAGAAAGCATATGGGAGTTCCTCTTTTTAATAGAGGCCACAATTGCATACCCTATAGAAATATTGCGCAACATGGGCTCTCATGAAGTGTTTGATTAGATTTTCGAATACATTTGCATTGATGTCAGAGTGATTAGCGGGACAATAGTGTGCTGAGTACCAGACAGTTAGCAAGTTTCGTAGGCTACTAATGACCAGCAGCAGCATCAGCACTTGGAGAAGCCTAATTACCGTGACTAAACGGTCACATGGAATTTGCGATAATGCGGTCACCGTAACAGCCCTAATCACAGCTAATTAAAACAGGAGCAAAAACAAGCAACCATCTAGTGAATCAGAACAACCAAACTCCAACAATACACACATACACACCACAGACAGACATAGGCGCATACCCACACATTAAAACACACTTCCACACAGCCAGCCAGCCCAGTGTGTGTATTAATAACCAGCCCATCCAGCTATGACCAACCAGCTCCCAGAAGCCTTCAGGAAAATCCCTGGTTCCTCTTCTGATGTCATCACTTCCTGTTGCCTAGCGCCACCACACACCCCATCCTCACTTCTGTTCTCCATCCATCCCTCCCTCACTGTACATGCCACACAATCAATAGTTCCAACCAGAGAACCAACCCAACCATACTACCCTCTGGGAAAGGGAGGGGAAAGAGATGGCATAAGAGACAGAGACAGAGTGGGAGAGGAACACAGCGAAACTATCTGCAGGCACAGACAGACACAGATATCCATCCAGACAGACAGGCAGGCCTCGCTCCCCAGCACAGAAAGATGAGCTCTCAGATGTACACAGAACTGTCTGCGGCTCCCTCGTCTGGCTCAGCCCTGGAGCTACGCTTTGCAGAGGACACCTCTCTCACTGAGGTAAAACTGTTCACGTGATTGAGATGAGGTTGAGGTGGTTGATATGTGGTTGAAATAGCACAATCGATGGTTCAGTTGGTTGTGAGTTTGATTCTTGCATGGGTCAGATATACTGAGTAATGCATTTACTGTAAGTCACTTTGCCTAAAGTATTTTCTAGTAGACATACAAAATTCAAATCGGCTTCTGCCATGTGTAGTAGTTTGGTCCTGTCTTAAATATGTGCTCATCTGGAACAAAGTAGCCTATATAAATTCGGACCGACAAATGCATGGACAGGAGTTGACTTGTACTGACTGGTACCTGCATCTGAGTGTCCAGCATATTATAGTTATACTATTATAAAAGTATTATTATTTTATAAATGTGATTCGTCTGCGTGTCCAGTCTCTGCAGTGGAGCGGCCAAAAGGCAAGTTATATTATAGTTTTATTATTATTATTAATATAGTTATTATTGTTGCTAGGTGATGCGGCTACGTGTCCAGTCCCTGCAGCGTAGCGGTCAGAAGCGACAGGAGGGGGAGCGGTTGCTCCTCCCCCACGAGGCTGTCTACCGTCTGGACTTCGCCAATCAGGAGCTGACGTTCGTCCACTGGTCGGTATCTCTGATTGGCAATGGCAGAGTGACCGTCACAGGGATCTCCCAGCTCTGGACCCCTGACCTCACACACCTGATGACCCGGCAGCTTCTAGAACCCGTCGGAACATTCTGGCGGAACGCTGGCGACCCGGAGGACACGCCCCTCAAGTGTCTGGAGGCGGACATCCAGGAGTTCGGGGAGCGAATCGCGGAGCTGGCCAAGGTCCGCAAGGTCATGTACTTCCTGTTTGCCTTCAAGGAGGGGGCGGAGGCTGACAAGGTCAGCATCTCCGTGGAGTTTAATCAGGCCTGACCTATAAACCTTAAAGGGATACTTTTGGATTTTGGCAATGAGGCCCTCTGGACACAGAAGTGTGTGCTTCTCTGTGTCCAGTATGAAGGTAGATAGAGGTAGTTTTGTGAGCCAATGCTAATGCTACTATTAGGGCAATGACTGGAAGTCATAGCCCTGATGCATGCTAGCAGATACCCATAGACTTCCAGTCATTGCGCTAACACTAGTTAGCATTGGCTCGCAAAACTATGTGAAACTACATCTAACTTCCTTCATACTGGACATAGACATACAAAATGGTATCCACGAGTTCATCTGACTCTGGGGAAGTAGATAAAGGGCCTCATTGCCAAAATCCCGAAGTATCCCTTTAACTGCTTCCTCTTCCCTCTACTCCTCTAGTCTCCCTCTCTCCATTCTAAGGGAATGCCTTCTATTACAGCCATTCTAGGTTGGACCAGTCTACACACCTCTCTCTGTCTCTCTACGCCCCCTGCCCACACAAACCCACCGAGTCCCATCTCTCATCTGAGTGTGTGCGTACTTCCTTCCTGAACATCTATCTATTTATGCATGTCAGTCAACAACCTGCTAGAAAGCATCTTCTGAAGGTACAGTAGTTACACAGTAGTAACAGTAGGCTGCAGAATCACTAACTTAGGAGGTTAGAATCATATAGATACAGGTAACTGCCAAAATAAAGGAAACACCAACATAAAGTGTCTTAATAGGGAGTTGGGCCACCACGAGCCAGAACAGCTTCAAAGCACCTTGACATAGATTCTACTAGTGTCTGGAACTCTATTGGAGGTTTGCGGCACCATTCTTCCAGAAGATATTCCATAATTTGGTGTTTTGTTGATGGTGGTGGAAAACGCTGTCTCAGCCGCTCCAGAATTTATATATTTAAGTATGATGGGATGTTAATTGCTTAATTAACTCAGGAACCATACCTATGTGGAAGCAGGTGCTTTCAATATACTTTGTATCCCTCATTTACTCAAGTGTTTCCTTTATTTTGGCAGTTACACATACATTTATATTGAAAACCTGAATGAATAGGTCTTTCTGATCCTTCTTTATATGAAATATTAGAGAACCAATACTGCAATGTAACTCCAACTACCTGCTGTACTATGACTCTAATCTACACTGTATTACTCCCCTATTACACTGCACTGATATACTAGTTACCATATTCACTTTGCATGAAATATCACAACAATATACTGTAAACTGGCCATGTCCTGTACTGCTGTCCAATAAAGAGATGTAGGTACTCTGTCCTGCTGTGTTTGTGTTAATGGTCAGGGCAGGGGACAGGATAGAGATGGCTTAGCCCCAGGCTACAGTAGCTTTGGTTGCTGTTCATTCATAGGGCAATCAATACACTCTCTCTCACACACACACACAAAATGGACAAGTGGTAGACTACATGCCAGAAGGGAAATGTAACACTTTCGATAGAGAGAGCGAGAGAGAGAAAGAAAGTGTGTTAATGAGAGTGATCCTGAGCAGATATAACAGCACCCTCCCACTGGATTAATAACAGGGTGTGTATGTGTGGTTGGGGTAGAGGGGACAGTAGAAAGGTACAGTCTGGTCCAATTAATTAAACTGTGTCTGTGTTAACGAGCGGCTTCTAGAACACATCGTTGCAGACTCATGATATAGCATGTCGTTAAACACCGGAACTAAACAACAGGTATTTATGTCCACACACACACACACCACTACTACTCATAACAAGATATTCCCTGGGAGCTTATAATATCAGTCCATATGGTGCAGGTGTAACAGAGGTAATTTATTGAAGACAAGTGACCTTGCCTGAGGCTTTAGCTCAGCGAACTAACACAGTCTTGTACTGGACACTCAGTTGGTCAACAGTCCCAGCTCAAGGAACAGAGCTTTCTCCAGAGAGCCTGTGTTAAGAGGAAGACACACCATAATGAACGTCGATCGTGTGTGGTTGATCACGTTCTGGGTGTCAACTAACAGTGGCGATTCAACGTGCAGAATCATCCGGGAAATGAACAGAAAAAGCCTAGAACTCTTCATCGACCTGGTCTATTTAGCTCTCCTGCCAGCTGTCTCTGGGGTGAAATTAGCTCTCCAAACCAACAGCAGCTGTTTCCTCAGTGACAGACCCTCTGTTGTTCAGGAAATGGAGGAACATAATAAACCTTCTCAAGTGTTTCAGAAAAGAGATCAGAGCCCTCTCTGTAATGTGATAATTCGAAATATCACCAATGGCGCTGCCCAATTGGTACCTTTTTGGCAGTGCAGTAATCGTCAAGCAAGGCAGTCGTGTGCTTGTAAAGTGAAGGACTACTATTTTGAGCCATTGTACGGACAGGGACAATAGAGGATGTGAACCTGTTAGCAACACAGTGACGTCCTCACACTAGTAGCTAGGGGTTAAGGGTAAGGAGCTAGGCAGAGCCAGTCTAAAGTGGTGGAAAGTTGAACACAAAAAGTTAAGAGCAGTGGGACTAATGCTAATGATTCCCTATGAACTCAGTGGAAAAAAAACACACACTGCCATCTCAGAAGGGCCACATCAACACACACACACACAAACACACGCCACTCCTCCAAATAGGAGTCGGAAACAATAATAAACTCCAAATCATTCCGGTTTGTGTTTGTGGTGGGGGAAAATTGTAAATACTTCTCGATCAGGTCTCTAATCACATCCACCTACTGCACGTCATACACCCAAGGCAAACACACGCACAACATGCATACAGCCAGAGAGTCTTACCTTTTGCCACAGAGTTTCTCTGGATGCCAGGGAGGAGCATGCAGCTACGAACCAACAGTTCCCCAGCTGGCCCTGGAGGAGGTCATGAGCACTGATACCATTCACAAACAACTTGGGGTTATCACACAGCTCCTATAGAGAAGAAGACAACATGGGGTTATCACACAGCTCCTATAGAGAAGAAGACAACATGGGGTTATCACACAGCTCCTATAGAGAAGAAGACAACTTGGGGTTATCACACAGCTCCTATAGAGAAGAAGACAACATGGGGTTAAAGCTAGACTTACAATACTAAGTAATGTCTCTTATACAGTATGTGAATTTGAGTTCAGAGCAGTCGGACTGTGTGCCCTTGTATCAGATTGTAAATTAAATGAACACACAGCTCCTATAGAGGGGGGAAAGATAACATGGGGTTAACACACAGAGGGGGAGGTTGGGAGAGAGAGACAGAGAGGAAGATGAAGACGAGATCCAGTATTGTTTCTGAGATGCTTATAAGAAGAAGCCAAGAAACCCATTAGTGATAAAGGTCTCTCTCTTCCTCTCCTCCCTCCATCCATCAATCCTTGTGATCTCATGTTAATTAATTGCACTCAGACTGTTTTGTGGCTGTGCTGCTCTCTCTGAGCTGACCACTAATGGCAGATGGAGGGTTTCCCAACTGTCTGGATGCGTCCCAACTTGCACCCCATTCCATATTGTGCAGTACTTATGACCAGGGCCCAAAGCACTCTCGTCAAAAGTAGTGCACTGTGCAGGGAATATATGTGCCATTTGGGACCTGAAGAACCACAGATCATTAACTCCCTTCTCCAGCCCTTCCTGCTCCATCCCTCAGCCCCAGCAGAAAGTAGGCTCTCTGGGCAGGGTGCGGTAGGACAGTACTAGGCTGTGGTGGTGCTGTAGGCCCCAGAGCAGGAACAGGAGAGGATGAGGCAGAGGAAGAGGAGAAGCAGGTCTGACCACACTAAGCTACTCTTTGGGACGCTACTGTAACTAGAGGTTAACAGGGGGATCAGAGGTCTTGTGAAAGACAAAAACCTCTGGTACACTCCCAAAGAAGATCAGTAAGTCTAACACACTGTAGGGTGGATATTTTCTCAACCCGTTCCATGGTTCGCTGCTGTAACCACACACCACTAGCCACTCTTTCTCTGAACCAGGAGGCCCTCCTAAGGAATATCACTGGGTGAAAAGTAACATTTTGCCTTGGGCTTGATCAGCTGGGGGAAGAGAGAGACAGAGAGGAAGATGAAGACGAGCAAGACTGGAGAAAAACAGGAATACCATAGATATATTATCTATGAGTAACAACCAGTACACCAGTGCTTTATTAACTGTTCCAACCAGTACACCGGTGCTTTATTCACTGTTCCAACCAGTACACCGGTGCTTTATTCACTGTTCCAACCAGTACACCGGTGCTTTATTCACTGTTCCAACCAGTACACCGGTGCTTTATTCACTGTTCCAACCAGTACACCGGTGCTTTATTCACTGTTCCAACCAGTACACCAGTGCTTTATGTACTGTTCCAACCAGTACACCGGTGCTTTATTCACTGTTCCAACCAGTACACCGGTGCTTTATTCACTGTTCCAACCAGTACACCGGTGCTTTATGTACTGTTCCAACCAGTACACCAGTGCTTTATTCACTGTTCCAACCAGTACACCGGTGCTTTATGTACTGTTCCAACCAGTACGCCAGTGCTTTATGTACTGTTCCAACCAGTACGCCAGTGCTTTATGTACTGTTCCAACCAGTACACCGGTGCTTTATTCACTGTTCCAACCAGTACACCAGTGCTTTATGTACTGTTCCAACCAGTACACCAGTGCTTAATTCACTGTTCCAGCCAGTACACCAGTGCTTAATTCACTGTTCCAGCCAGTACACCAGTGCTTAATTCACTGTTCCAACCAGTACACCGGTGCTTTATTCACTGTTCCAACCAGTACACCAGTGCTTTATTCACTGTTCCAACCAGTACACCAGTGCTTTATGTACTGTTCCAACCAGTACACCAGTGCTTTATTCACTGTTCCAACCAGTACACCAGTGCTTTATGTACTGTTCCAATCAGTACACCAGTGCTTTATGTACTGTTCCAACCAGTACACCAGTGCTTTATGTACTGTTCCAACCAGTACACCAGTGCTTTATTCACTGTTCCAACCAGTACACCGGTGCTTTATTCACTGTTCCAACCAGTACTTTATTCACTGTTCCAACCAGTACACCGGTGCTTTATTCACTGTTCCAACCAGTACACCAGTGCTTTATTCACTGTTCCAACCAGTACACCGGTGCTTTATTCACTGTTCCAACCAGTACACCGGTGCTTAATTCACTGTTCCAGCCAGTACACCAGTGCTTAATTCACTGTTCCAACCAGTACACCGGTGCTTTATTCACTGTTCCAACCAGTACACCAGTGCTTTATGTACTGTTCCAACCAGTACACCAGTGCTTTATGTACTGTTCCAACCAGTACACCAGTGCTTTATGTACTGTTCCAACCAGTACACCAGTGCTTTATGTACTGTTCCAACCAGTACACCAGTGCTTTATGTACTGTTCCAACCAGTACACCAGTGCTTTATGTACTGTTCCAACCAGTACACCAGTGCTTTATTCACTGTTCCAACCAGTACACCAGTGCTTTATTCACTGTTCCAACCAGTACACCAGTGCTTTATTCACTGTTCCAACCAGTACACCAGTGCTTTATGTACTGTTCCAACCAGTACACCGGTGCTTTATTCACTGTTCCAACCAGTACACCAGTGCTTTATTCACTGTTCCAACCAGTACACCAGTGCTTTATTCACTGTTCCAACCAGTACACCAGTGCTTTATTCACTGTTCCAACCAGTACACCAGTGCTTTATTCACTGTTCCAACCAGTACACCAGTGCTTTATTCACTGTTCCAACCAGTACACCGGTGCTTTATTCACTGTTCCAACCAGTACCCCGGTGCTTTATTCACTGTTCCAACCAGTACACCAGTGCTTTATTCACTGTTCCAACCAGTACACCGGTGCTTTATTCACTGGTCCAACCAGTCCTGCTGTTACACCCTCTCTTACCTGGACAATCATACTGTAACCATAGCTGTAGAATAATAGCAGAGTATAAAAAACTTATAACAACTTATATCATGGGAGCGGCATGTACTGTAATTAACAGATTCATAACTGAACATACCTAGACACACACACTCACAGCTGTGAATCAGAACAGACAGTCAGAGACGGTAGGTAGGTAGTCACCAGAGTGTTGCTGTTTGTTTTACCTGACTGTCATGATGACTCTCCCCCTGGACGGACTGTCTAATCTACACCTCAAATGCTCTCTCTACACTTCTCAATTTCTACCTATACGTCTCTCTACCTATCGCTCTCTATTTCTCAATTTCTACCCATACCTCTCTCTACCCTGCTCTCTCTCACTACCTATAATGCCCTCCAACTCATTTGTTTCTTCTTGCCTAACTCTGACGTTAAAATGCCTATTTACTCTGTTCCATCTTACTGCGCAATCCACTGTCTCATCAGCCCAGCAACTTAGAAACTTGATCTCCACTATAAAAAGCATCTAGAAAATATCTCACATTTCTTTTAGACTAACATTTAGTTTTCAAGAGTGGAGATTTGTATAAACCTTGCCGTCTGTCTCTCCAACATCTGCAAAATTGTTTCAATATTCAAATTCGACCTCCTGTCGTTCCATGGTAATGAACGTGTCAGAAGTCGGGACTAGACAGACAGGCAGCGTTTCTCAGCCAGATTAAATCATGATTCAGCTGGTATAATTGTTATGAATATTTACAAAAAAATGTCAATAGAAAAAAGGTCAAACAAAATGAAGTGCATCTAGTTGGCAGTCTTTCCAGTTTGAAGTGATTGTGTTACTGTAGCTGTGTTGTTGGCTAGCTCCTCTGAACAACAGTGTCCTGACAAGTGAGCACATTTTCTATGCCAGGCGAAATTGCGCCTCATTAGCTTATTGTTATGGATGTATCCAAATAAATGTCACTAGAAAACAGCTTAAACAAATGCAAATGTAGCTACTTTGCTGTTATTCTGGCTGCACTTTGACATGTAAGTTAGCCGTAGTTGGCTAGATAGCAAGCAAGGGATAAGAAAGTTGGTAGCCAGTATGGCAGATAAATAAAGAACGACTGGGTCACGTCTCTAGCAACCCTAGATTTGTGTTGGGACTATATCTTGTGGAAGGATGAAATAGTATGAATAAATTAATCAAAATAAACATTAATGAAAATATGTCAAGAATTGCATTTAATATGTTGGGAACCCGTTGAATAAAAGTGATAACGTCCTCGAAGCCGGTGTTTGGCACAGGCCTAACACCCATGCCAATATATCCTCCAAACACCGGCTTCTTGGGCATTATCATTTAATTATTCCCTGCCCCACACTCTTTCACCTTCTCTCACCACCCACCTCTCTTTCTCTGAACAGCTGTGAGATGACATACCTCAGTCGGATGCTTATTCAAACACCTTAACTCTAGGGCTGGCACAATTACCGTGTAACCGACGGTTCTGGATGAAGACCGTCATGAAAATAAAATAACCGCCATTACCGTAAAAATAAAATAACAAACAGCTGACTGAAGACGGGTTGGTCGGTTATTCGTGCAGTTGAGTCCGTTGCTGCGATAACATGGACTCTTAAAAACAGTGATTTCCAGAATCGCGGTGACGTGGTGAGTAAGAAAATAACCTCCCTCTGGCTAGAAACTCAAAACTTTTAATCCTACCCTGTGATGTCACAGATCATTTTTGGGGGACCTTTCATATATTTTTAACCACAGATCATAGAAACGAACTGTTTTCACATATGTAGACACTGGTTTGGTGCTGGAGATGATGCATATGAAGTTGAAAAGTTAACTCCCCTATTTCCGCCGGACAAACACACCCACCCCTCCCGTCAGTGTGTGGTACCTTAGGTCTCTTCCAGGTGATGGTTCCTATGCGGTTGGTCTTGTAGAACAGAGACTGGTCCGTAGCCGGAAACACAGAGTCTTCAAACAGGACTCGACGCTGCTGGCACTCCCTACGCAGGGAGGAATAGCCCTGGCTTTCATATGGCACCACCATCACCCTGCTGGAACACACACAGAGTTATACACACTCCATACGCAGGGCAACGAAACACTGATTCTCATACAGCACAATCATCCTCCTGGAACACACAGTTACACACAAACATGTCCAAACAGTGTAAAAAAAAAACCACAAAAATAATGACATACATTTTCGGGATGGAAAAAAACTTTTAGCGTAAACTTGAACAACTAAAACCAGAAAAAGTACGTAGAAATTATAATGCACTTATAACGTTATATTTTAAAATAAGAGACAACTAACAATCACCTAAATAAAAGCTTGACAACCAGGGAGAATTAAAAAATCCCAAAATAATGAATTTAGCAGTATTGACTTCGTTATTGTTTGAACAGAAGAACACTGCATTAGTCATAGAAAATGCATAGAATTGCAGGAAATTAGCTTTAAAACTGCAACATTTTCTCTCAGTTCCATGGAGAAATGTGTAGAATTATAGGAAATTGGCTTAAAAATGGATCTAGACCGCCAAGATGTGGGTCGGTGAGCCCATTGCCACGCCCCCTGCCACACCCACCACCTAAGTCCTGTCACGACTGTCCTGTGAGGATCCAAATAGGTCAGGTTTGCAATGAATAACTTCAACCAGGCCCGCTCTCACCTGCAGAGGGGGGGGGAATGGTGGGGATTAACAACTCCCCTCCTGTTGTAAATCAAGTTGAGAAGATTCAGATCTCCCTCTCCAATATTCACCAAAGGAATGTCCTTTGTTTCAAGATACTTTTTCCCACCGAAACTTTAACATGTTCAAAAGCAAATACTGGAATAATATTTCTAACATAGAACGTGGGGAATGGTCAGAGGCGATCTATAGAACACTAATGTCATTTTGTGCTGTCATTAAAATGTTTATAAAGGAAATACTGTAACTTGGAAAGAATACCCACTATATGTGTGGTGTCCATCCTATGCGTTGTCCATGTAATATGAAAAATTAAGGTATTTTTGTTAAAATGGGGGTGGTCAGAGAGCGTGTCAGCCTGACGGAACCACCCTTTCGTACAAACTGTATAAAATTATGGGTTAAGAATTAACATACCAGAAAAGTGTGAAGCTGCAACTACACGTTTAAAGTGGTTTGAACTTTGAATCTCAACACGAGGTAGAGCCGATAAACTCACCTTCCGGACAATCACTGGTATGGCTGATTAGCTGGTCTAAGGAAAGTACCTTCGAAAGAAAATTTAAGTAGGACCATCCTACTACTCAAACCATAGTATTACTCTACATCGACCCGGCTAGCTAGCCTATCTTCAAAGTAGCATCTTCAGGAGCGAATGAAAGGAAAATAAACTCTGTAGCTCTGTTCAGGACTACACAACAAGTCACCATATATCGGACAACTACAAAGAAGGACAACAGTATGAGACTTGTCGGAACCATTTTGGACAATCAGAGCCTTACAAGAGTGCGCGATAAGGCCCAACTCTCTTTACAAGGCGGCCCTGTCCACCGAGAGATCCGGCGAACCAAGACATTTCACGTGAATACATTCATGATTTCTTACTCAATGAGGGTGGCGGTTGGTGTGCAAAGTTTATGATTCAAAATACAGAAAGTCATAATAAACATTCATAAAAAATACAAATGTTATACATCGTCTTAAAGATTAACTTCTTGTTAATCCAGCCGCTTTGTCAGATTTCAAAAAGGCTTTACGGCGAAAACATACCATGCGATTATCTGAGGACAGCGCCCCACTTACAAAAGCATACAAACATTTTACAACCAAGTAAAGGAATTACAAAAGTCAGAAATAGCGATAAAATTAATCACTTACCTTTGAAGATCTTCATATGGTTGCAGTCACAAGAGTCCCAACTACACAAAAAAATTGTAGTTTTGTACGATAAAGTCCCTCTTTATATCCCAAAAACTCAGTTTTGTTGGCGCGTTTTGTTCAGTAATCCACTGGCTCAAAGGCGGTCAAAACATGCAGACAAATACATCCTAATAGTACCGGTAAAGTTTGCCGAAACATGTCAAACGATGTTTATAATTAATCCTCAGGTTGTCAATTGTCTAAATAATCAATAATATTTCAACCGGACAATAGTGTATTCAATAGAAAGGAAAAACAACGAAGGGCGCGCAAACCAGCACTGCATGATTCTACAGTCCACTGACAGAAAGGGTCTCATTCTTCTTCATTTTTCAGAAAACAAGCCTGAAACAATGTCTAAAGACTGTTGACATCTAGTGGAAGCCAAAGGAACTGCAATCTGGGTCCTAACCCATTAGATACTCTATAGGCATTCAATTGAAATACCCACATCAAAAAAATCCCACTTCCAGGATGGATTTTCCTCAGGTTGCCATATCAGTTCTGTTATACTCACAGACATTATTTTAACAGTTTTGGAAACTTTAGAGTGTTTGAGCCAAATCTACCAATTATATATTTACTTTGGGCACGCTTCTCATCCAGACGTCGAAATACTGCCCCCCATAAGAAGTTAAAGACCCACTCTCATGATGCCCCAGATCCTAATGAGTTAATTGTTACATTATTAATTTAATTGGGTAACAATTAAACAGTTAGGTAATTAGATAAATAACAGGACAGTCCCTTTTCGATCGAGAAGAAACCCTGGTATCGGTAGCACAGGAGGTTGGTGGACGGGCTCATGGTAATGGCTGGAGCAGAATAGTATCAAATACATCAAACACAATTATTATGAGCCATTCTCCCCTCAGCAGGGGGGGGTGTAGCCCCTCACCCCAGTTCGCAACAGCTAGAAGTACTAACTACACTGAACATAAATACCTTAGCCTTAAGGCTACATTTTTGTGGTGGGGAGTCTATGAGATTTATGCCAAGAAGAGGGCAAACAAGAGAAGGGTGTTTGTGTGTGCGAGACAGAGTCCCATTATCTACATTGTACACTGACTCCTCCCATCGAAAGTAGAGAAAAATAAGCACTGTTGTTAAAGGATATCCTCTTATTCAACACACACAGCACACACCATATGAGTCACACCATAACAACATAATTCTCCAGTCATGTGACACATCCAGACAAGAGACACTCCTAGTCTACCCATGGATCACTGGGAGTAACCCGATCCAGCTCTAATGTTAGATCAGAGGTTCCCAGACCTTTTAGCAGTGTGCTTAGCATAGAGTGTCTGCTAAACACACACAAACTGCTACTGTTCACTGGTCTGACAGTCAACAGGACTCTCTGGTAGTCATGGAGATGCTTATTGGACAAAGTCAGGCAGTCTGTAATCATGTTAGTGTTTGACAACCCTGTTAGAGACAGAACACACACTACACAATGCAGACAAACACACTACGCACACTAGTACACACACAGGGTTTACCATAGACCTCTCCTAGAGAAGAGAGGAGGGGAAAGGAGAGGGATGAAGGGAGTGGTCAGTTCACAACAGCTAGCAGTACTAACTACACTGAACAAAAATAAACAGAACATGTAAAGTGTTAGTCCCATGTTTCATGAGCTAAAATAAAAAATCCCAAAAATGTTCCACACGCACAAAAAGCTTTTTTCTCTCAAATTTGGGTCACAAATTTGTTTACATCCCTGTTAGTGAGCATTTCTCCTTTGCCAAGATAATCCATCCACCTGACAGGTGTAGCATATCAAGAAGCTGATTAAACAGCATGATCATTACACAGGTGCACCTTGTGCAGGGGACAATAAAAGCCCACTCTAAAATGTGCAGTTGTGTCACACAACACAATGCCACAGACGTCTCAAGTTGAGGGAGAGTACAATTGGCATGCTGACTGCAGGAATGTCCACCAGAGATGTTGCCAGATATTTGAATGTTAACTTCTCTACCATAAGCCGCCTCCAACGTTGTTTTAGAAAATGTGGCTTTTTTAAAATGTTTTTTATTTCACCTTTATTTAATTAACCAGGTAGGCTAGTTGAGAACAAGTTCTCATTTACAACTGCGACCTGGCCAAGATAAAGCAAAGCAGTGCGACACAAACAACAACACAGAGTTACACATGGAATAAACAAACATACAGTCAATAATCCAATAGAAAAAAAGTATATATACAGTGTATGCAAATGAGGTAGGATAAGGGAGGTAAGGCAATAAATAGGCCATAGTGGCAAAATAATTACAATATAGCAATTAAAACACTGGAGTGATAGATGTGCAGAAGATGAACTTGCAAGTAGAGATACTGGGGTGCAAAGGAGCAAAATAAATAAATAACAGTATGGGGATGAGGTAGTTGGATGGGCATTTTACAGATGGGCTATGTACAGGTGCAGTGATCTGTGAGCTGCTCTGACAGCTGGTGCTTAAAGTTAGTGAGGGAGATATGAGTCTCCAGCTTCAATGATTTTTGCAGTTCGTTCCAGTCATTGGCAGCAGAGAACTGGAAGGAAAGGCGGCCAAACGAGGAATTGGCTTTGGGCGTGACCAGTGAAATATACCTGCTGGAGCGCGTGCTACGGGTGGGTGCTGCTATGGTGACCAGTGAGCTGAGATAAGGCAGGGCTTTACCTAGCAAAGACTTATAGATGACCTGGAGCCAGTGGGTTTGGCGACGAATATGAAGCGAGGGCCAGCCAACGAAAGCATACAGGTCGCATGGGGTTTTGGTGACAAAACGGATGGCACTGTGATAGACTGCATCCAATTTGCTGAGTAGTGTTGGAGGCTATTTTGTAAATGACATCGCCGAAGTCAAGGATCGATAGGATAGTCAGTTTTACGAGGGTATGTTTGGCAGCATGAGTGAAGGATGCGCTGTTGCGAAATAGGAAGCAGATTCTAGATTTAATGTTGGATTGAATATGCTTAAATGCGAGTCTGGAAGGAGAGTTTACAGTCTAACCAGACACCTAGGTATTTGTAGTTGTCCACATATTCTAAGTCAGAACCGTCCAGAGCAGTGATGCTGGATGGGCGGGCAGGTGCGGGCAGCGATCGGTTGAAGAGCATTAATTTTGTTTTACTTGCATTTAAGAGCAGTTGGAGGCCACGGAAGGAGAGTTGTATGGCATTGAAGCTCGTCTGGAGGTTAGTTAACACAGTGTCCAAAGAAGGGCCAGAAATATACAGAATGGTGTCGTCTGTGTATAGGTGGATCAGAGAATCTCCAGCAGCAAGAGCGACATCATTGATGTATATAGAGTGTATACAAAGGCAGTACGTCCAACTGGCATCACAACTGCAGACCACGTGTAACCATGCCAGACCAGGACTTCCACACCTGGCTTCATCATCTGCGGGATCGTCTGAGGAGGGGTGGGGATGCTGAGGAGTATTTCTGTCTGTCTTTTGCGGGGAAAAACTCATTCTGATTGGCTGGGCCTGGCTCCCCAGTGGGTGCACCCCTGCCCTGTCATGTGAAATCCATAGATTAGGGCCTAATGAATGTATTTCAATTAACTGATTTCCTTATATGAACTGTAAATCAGTAAAATCTTTGAAATTGTTGCATGTTGCATTTATATTTTGTTCAGTGTATACTACTACAGGAATACTGTATGTATTTCAGTCAAACACCGCTATTGGTTGGACTTAGTCTACTGGAGGTCTAGATGGAGCTGTCACGGTACTACCTATAGCCATTTATTCCTTACAGATCTGAGGGAGTAGGAACTAGGGAAGGGGACTAGGGGTATGAATGGAACATGGCCAGCCTAGATGTGGGTTCTGTCTGGGAAGGGGACTATTGGGTACTGTCTGGCCTGACAGGAAACTCCACCTGTCAAAATCACTACTACTACTCTCTGTCCCCTCCAAATCCATCTCTATCGCGCTCATTCTCTTTCTCTCCGTCCTGTTAAGTACATTCTTCTTCCCATTTGCGCCGCCTGTTTGTTTTCATTCTGTCTCACTGTCCGTCTCTTTCCTTTCTACATACTACCATTCGTTATATCCCAAACTCATCATGTATCACTCTTTGTATCTATCTTTACCACTAGAAAGACCAACAGTAGCCTAATCATGGTCCACCTGTCTCAATCAATGAGAGAAGATTTGAAATAGACAAGATGGCAGGATACACATAGTTGGATTACATCATGGAGCAAAAAATGTATGTATTTAATAATGGAGCATTTTCTAAAATTCAAACGAACCACCTGCAACTGGACATAAACATTTTAGAAGATACATGTTTAGCTGAACCGAGAACAAAGATAGTATCACCAAGTTAAGATTAGGCTAAAATGCTCTATGCTACGCCAAACAGTACCTATCCTGTAGAGGCAAATGGAGCATCACATTAGCCCATTACAATCTGTTAGCTACTCTAACCACAACACCAACGTTAGCGGAGGCTGTGACTGGTGTTCTTCAGACATAACACCGTAACAGACATGGCAGACTGAACTGGCAGAGACAAACTATACTACAACCGCAACTATACTACAACCATCGCTTTGTTCACAGTTCAGTTCCATTGAACAGTTAAGTCCTACATGACTCATCAGGCTTTAGAACTTCTGAGGAGAAATGAGGTGGGGGATGGAAAGAGAAAGAATGCCAGGATTCATAACAGACCTCCACAGCCTGGGCCAAAGGTAGTAGCTCTGCTCAGTAAGTCTAAACACTACTGAAATTGTAAACACATTTTACAGATGCTGCAGCTGCTGGGAGGAAACTCTTACAAAAAAAGATTGCGGTTTTGATCCTGCAGTCCACTATGGTATTTTGGAAGCAGTAATTGCAGAACAACTGCAGTTATACTTCAAAATTACTGAGGTAAAAACAACTTATTTTGGATGCAGTTACACTGCACTCTGACTGCAATCATTTTTTGTATTCTCTGGATAAGAGCGTCTGCTAAATGACTTAAATGTAAATGTATTCTGCTCCCCAGCCACACACACACGGAGATAGTAGGCAATTTAACTGAAATAACGCGAAAAAACGTGTTTTATACTTGCTGAACACAGCAGTTGGTGGCCAAGTAAATCTAAACTCCATGATGTACTGTACTTCACAATAACGGAGTTGCACAACGACTTGTGTGGGCGGACTGGAGTTCTGACATCACATAAAATGAAGTTTTTCTTAAAAGTCCTGTTTTTGATAAATTTCATTTTATGTTACGTCCGAGCTCCAGTCCGCGCTCAACTCCGTTGATGTGAAGTAGGCCTACATCATGGAATATCACTTTACTTGGCTGGCGGTTGGTAAAATCGTATGCTCTAGAAAAGTTCAGATACGTTTACACACATTCAAAAGTATCCATATTTGCTGTAGGCTATGCTCTAGAAAAGTTGAAGTATGTTCATCCATCGTCAACCCGACTGTCTGCTTTAATTAGGCTAGTTTACCTTGGAAGAGTTGACTCCCTCGATGACGTATTCGTTTCTCTCCAGTCCTACTGGGGCTTCAGTCGGAGTGATCCCTTGTTCCCTCCCGGAGGCTGCTCTTCTGATGCACGAGCTCCTCGGGACTCACTTGCTGTCTCTTTCGCGCTCTCGTTCTCTCTCTCGCTCTCTCACACACAGGGGAGGGTGTCTTAACAGCTGGAGCTGAGCTCAAGCTACTCTGGTTCCCTGACTATGTTGATCCGAAACATGTGGTGTTTTATTTTAGTGTCGACTAGACCTACTGCTCCAGTGACATGATCAAGTTGAATCAAAGCTCTTAAATAGTAACTGGAGCCAACTGTTTTTCATATAAAACATTTGAGAATAAATCTAGTCTATTTTTGCCTAGTCATTAAAAAAAATGTGTGACGTTTATCTTACTTGGACACCCATTTCCGTTCGATTGTGGGCAAAACGCCTCACCTCACTCTTCATAAAGAATTTCCACTCCTAAAACAACTTCGCAAACCAATATATATATATTTCAGAATTAGGTCTAACTCGTTTCAAAACGCACAAAGAAATATATAATGTTGGTGTACAATGTTTTCGAAGATGTATGTCTGCACAGTAGCATGCGTTTAGGCTGCGTTCACACAAGCAGCCCAATTCTGATCTTTTTACACTAACTGTCTGTTTGAACAAATCAAATTGCAGCCAGCATACAACAGCCACAATGCAGCAGATCGGTCAATTTTCCATTCTAGAAACAATGTAAAACTTTCATCTAATCAGTATCAAGTTACACTTTGTTTGGAAACAATATGTTTTTCACGTCTGTGGTATTTACAGTACTGCCGCGCCCTCCGGTGGCCATTAGGTGAAACGACAGCAGCGTAATGTACTGTGGAGTAGAGCCAGTGACCGAGGTGACGCTGTGTCATTAATGTTTAACCCCAAGGTACCGGAGTCACCGGACGTATGAAAAGTCATGTGAGAAACTGCACTTTACACTATACTGAACTGAAGAAAGACAACATTCACATCCGACAACGGGGGGAGATGGACATGAAACATCTAACTTGTTAATTTAATTTAAGACGGTTTGTTGTATAAGGAGATATAGTAAGAACAAACTACACAGTAAGTCATAATGATATTGTGATGAGGATTATTGTATTGTAATATTATTTTTCCCAGAAGACCATTACTTATTCACCCTGTGTGTTTCAATGAAGGACTATGCCAAGAGAAAGTATATCAAATACTTGTTTGATTGGTTAATTGATTTATTGATTGATTGCTTTATTATTTGTTGAATATAAAAACATGTTACTCGACATGGGTCCACATATGATGAGGTATTTGTGGCATTCTGAGAAACATTGTCCTTATTGTGTGTGTGTGTGTGTAGTGGTGGGAATGGGAAGAATTCTGGGGTCTCTGCTGCCAGCGGCTCTACTGATTGGCTCAGCCCTCTGTATGGGCGCGGTCAGTCTAACCCTAAGCCACACCTCTAGGGTCAGAGTTCACAAAGGGAGGAACCTCACACTGACCTGCATGAACGCAACACATGCAGGTGAGATAAAACACACACACACACACACAAAAGACTACCTTTATGGAATGTCACGTACCCCTGTTATACTGGTGTGTGTGTGTGTGTGTAGGAGTGGTCCAGTACTGGCACACCCCTTTCGGTCGGGTCCAGAACAGCAGTCTTCATGCCAGCCAGAAGGATGTGGTTGCTATGCAACGAGATGGTAGCCTGCGGATCCACATTGCTTCTCCTCACCACAGCGGGCTGTACTACTGCCTCCTACTGGCCGGAGGACAAACTACACTCACACCCTACCTGCTGTAAGTACTGTTGTAAGGCAGCCATGTTGTGTTAATACAGTAGTGCACTATATAATAGGGTAATTTGGGACTCATAAATTAATTCACTCTTTACCTCCCTCAGGACTGCCAGCAGTCCACAGGACCATGCGGTCGAACACAGGCGGGTGGTCAGGAGTATGCTGGGTGGTCATGGAGAGGAGAGGGATGTTGCCGTAGTTTCTGACGGTGTGTTTGCGGCGGCGGTGGCGGCATCAGTAGTGGTGACGTTCCTGGTGGGGTTCAGCTCTGGAGCTTTGAGCAGGACACTACTGGACAGGTGCATTGCTTTATCTACCTATATTAAACATTTAATCAACTGTTAGTCAACATCTATTCACCTTTATTTTACATTCGATAAAGATGAAGTTCAGTATTTTACAACTTCATGTTAGATGGGTCCTCACCCTGAAAGTAGAATATGGGCCAGGAGAAACTAAATCATGGTTAGTTGAAACTTGTAGTGCTTGTTTAAAGAAAACCGAACCATGGATTAGTATCTCTTGGCCCATAGACTGCTTTCAGAGTGACAGTAGTCTAGCTGTAAAACACTGAACTTCCCATTTAAACAGCATCAATATTAAATACAGATACATTTTACCACAACTCCTCTCTAAGGTGTGTGAATTGGGTGCGTTCGCTAGGACAGGAACGTCGTAACCATGGTGAAACAGTCAGCGTGGCATTCCGGAAGGATGTGGAACAAGAGAATGAGGATTACTCTGCCTCGACGACAAGCGTTACCATGGAGAATGTAAGCCCATCTCCACCAGCCAAACCTCAGAGAAGCTTCAGGGGCAAACATCATGAAGAGACTGCTTACATGGAGGGCTGCCACCAGGGGAGAGGAGAGGAAGGGAGGGAGAGGGGAGGAGAAGAGGGGAGGGAGGTGGGAGACAGCACAGACGGAAAAGAGAATAGCAGGAGAGTGGGGGATGAAGAAAGGAGTGACAGTGAGGAAGGGAGAGAGGGAAAGGAGGGGAGGAATGAAAGTGACAGGGAGGAAGGAAGAAGAGAGAGTGAGGAAGGGAGAGAGGGAAAGGAGGGGAGGAATGAAAGTGACAGGGAGGAAGGAAGAAGAGAGAGTGAGGAAGGGAGAGAGGGAAAGGAGGGGAAGAATGAAAGTGACAGGGAGGAAGGAAGAAGAGAGAGTGAGGAAGGGAGAGAGGGAAAGGAGGGGAGGAATGAAAGTGACAGGGAGGAAGGAAGAAGAGAGAGTGAGGAAGGGAAAGAGGGAAAGGAGGGGAGGAATGAAAGTGACAGGGAGGAAGGAAGAAGAGAGAGTGAGGAAGGGAAAGAGGGAAAGGAGGGGAGGAATGAAAGTGACAGGGAGGAAGGAAGAAGAGAGAGTGAGGAAGGGAGAGAGGGAAAGGAGGGGAGGACAGAGTGTAAGGAGAGGAGAGAGAGTGAGGGAGAGGTTGAAGAGGGAGGATTTAGAGGTGATAGTAGCAGTGATTCAGAAGAAGGGTCTGTTGGCGTGAGAGAGGGGGGAGTGGAGAGGCAGGGGGAGGGAGCAGCGGGAGAAGAGAGGTGTTCTCCTCCCCGGCCCGCCAGACGGAGCCGTGTGATTCGTCTGTACCAGTACGATGAGGAGGGGCATCGCTATAGTCACCTGCCAAACCCCACCCCCATGGAACGTACTTCCCTCGCTCCCCGGGCCAAGCAGCGCTCGCTTTCCCTCACCAGGCTCAACACCATCATGGCTGCTGCCACCGCCAGCCCCCTGGACCCACAGAACCCCTCGGGCCGAGACTCAGACCCCCAGGACTCAGACCTTGACCCTGAGGAGAGGGACACAGCCAGTCCAGCCAGCCCATCCCAGGGCCAGGAGAGACCAGTCTTTCAACTGGAGATATGACATACAAGATCTAGGCCTCTATTCATAAAGTGTCTCAGAGTAGAACTGCTGATAAATTATCCGGTCCTAACCTGTCCATATAATCTTAATCATTATGATATAGAAGGCGAAACTGGTTCAAGATCAGCCCTCCTAATCTTGATAGATGCAGCCCGAGCAGAAAGACGAGGGTCATGTTCAGTCAGGCATACAGAGACATTGTACCAAAATGGTTTGAAACAGAAAACAAAAATGTGTGTTTCCTACTGGACAACTTTAACAGTTAGTGCCTCGCCATTTCACTCCATTGTGAAACATTTTCTCAATCACAAATTCTCACACACAAATTCCCAGACACACTTAAGATTTTGACTTGTCATCACATCCAGCAGTTTCCATTATTGTTTTGTAAAAGCAATTGGAAATAAAACATTAAAAGTAAATGTTAACTTTGGATGATTGTGTTGCTGACCTGTTGCACCCTCTACAACCACTGTGATTATTATTATTATTTGACCCTGCTGTTCATCAATGAACGTTTGAACATCTTGGCCATGTACTGTTATAATCTCAACCCGGCACAGCCAGAAGAGGACTGGCCACCCCTCAGAGCCTGGTTCCTCTCTAGGTTTCTTCCTAGGTTCCTGCCTTTCCAGGGAGTTTTTCCTAGCCACCGTGATCCTACATCTGCATTGCTTGCTGTTTGGGGTTTCTGTATAGCACTTTGTGACATCTGCTGATGTAAAAAGGGCTTTATAAATACATTTGATTGATTGTTAATTTAAAGTTAGTCCCTGTGTATTTGGTTCTAACCTTGTCCCCAGGTTATGATTGCACATAGCACTAATATGCCTGGAATAACAACAACTATAGTCTGGCCTGTGTTGGAGTGAACAAAAAAATATATAATTATTTGACCGAATCACACGACTGCAAGACAGGGGTACACAAATTAGAGGTACACAATACAGGAGGAAGTGTTTGGAGGGAGACGATTAATTAAATATAAAGCTGATGGCTAATGGTTCGGGACTTGTTCATGTTCTTTCTATTGGGTTAATTTCCCTGTATTTTATATACACTGAGTGTACAAAACATTGGGAACACCTGCTCTTTCCATGTCATAGACTGACCAGGTGAAAGCTATGATCCCTTATTGATGTCACTTGTTAAATCCACTTCAGTGCAGATGAAGGGGAGGAGACAGGTTAAAGAAGGATTAATAAGCCTTGAGACATGGATTGTGTATGTGTGCCATTCAGAGAGTGAATGGGAAAGACAAAAGATGGTAGTAGTTGCCAGGCGCACCGGCTTGAGTGTTCAGAATTGTAACGGTGCAGGGTTTTTCATGCTCAACAGTTTCCGTGTGCATCAATAGTCCACCACCCAAAGGACATCCAGCCAACTTGGCAACTGTGGGAATCATTGGAGTCAACATGGGCCAGCATCCCTGTGGAACGCTTTCGACACCTTATACCTTCCAGGCCCCGACGAATTGATGTTGTTCTGAGGGCAAAACAGGGTGCAGCTCAACATTAGAAAGGTGTTCCTAATGCTTTTTACACTCAGTGTAGATTTCCATACTGAGGTTGGAATAACACTGAAATTGTGAAAATGATTATGATGCCCTTTAATAAGTGTAAGAGCTGTTTGCAAAGACCGCCTGAAATTTCAGCCTGTCTTGGTGGGATGGGGTTTTGGCCTGTCTGGTGACATCACCAGGCAGTAAATTTGTTAATAGACCAATAAGAAAGAGTTCCAAATCTCTCTGCCAATAATATTTCGTTTTCCCCTCTCCACTCAGACCACTCCCAGACAGTCCTAGCAAAATTCTTGCTTGAAAAATTGCTATTTGCTAAGTTATTTGTTTCTTTTTTAGCATTTTAATTAAAACAATCACAGTAAGGTACTTAATTGTTACCCTGAATTGATATTGACATAAAAACGGCTGCGTTGTTGATCCACCAGACCATAAGACAAAAGTCTCTGGTAAATTCATTTGGTCGTACCAATCACAGCCCAGTATATTTGGTTGTAGCGATGAGGTTAGAAGCAGGTTTGGTACAATTCCATTCTTTATTCTTGTTCTGAAGACATACTATAAACAAGGTAAGACTCAAATGAATGGAAAAAATGTTAAATGAAACAGAAAAATTCCCCAGTCGATCTTAACAACACTGGCTAGAGAACTGTGGCCACAGATGCAATACATATGAAAAATAGTTCATCTTTAGTTATTTTCTTCTTGTTGAACTTGTTTAAATTAACACTGAAAAAGTCTCTTCAGAGAGAAAGAGAGGACTTCACTGTTTGTCCCACGAAGCACAGAGGCCATCACTGGAAGTGTGTGTGCGCTCCGTGACACTGTATGCGTGTATGTGTGCACAGTCCATGGAAGGTGTGTGTGCCGTTTCTGTATATTTCAAATGGAGGCAGAACATCCTCATGTGCGCTTCTCTCTTTCGCTCTCTTGCGTTGCTTCTCTTTCGCCCTTTTGCTTTCTTGCTCCCTCTTTCTCCTCTTCTGCGGTTTGGGGAGTGTCCTCCCCTATAGTGCTGCCAGCCGAGCTTTCTGCCACTCCACAAACTCATCCAATAACACCGGCCCTGCAGAGAGAGAGAGTAGTGTTAGTGTGAGGGACTGTGTATGTATGTTTTTTAGTGTGTTTTTGTGTTTCTGTTTGTTAGTGTGTGTGTGTTTTAGTGTGTGTACTCACAGGCTCCATCCTCGTCATAGTTACTGAGGTCTGTACTGACTGTACGACTAAACTCTAAGACGTTATACCACTGGTCCTTATTCATCACCTTGTACTTGGACTGCTGCAGGGGAGGAGAGAGAAGCGAGGGGGAGGAGAGAAAATGGAGGAAGAGAGTGTAGAAAAGCGGGGAGGGGGGAGGACAGAGAGAGAAGAGAAGGAGATCGATATTAGGAGCAAGTCAGTGCAGGAACCACACAGCTGTGTTCAACATAGGGTGTGTGTTACCTCCAGAAACTGGTTGAAGACAGGGAACAGTGGCCATGTTCTCCCCAGTAGCAACGCTAGCATGGACTTAGCTGTGTCCATGTCCAGACTCCTCTGGTCCTTCTCCTAGGGGAGAGAAGGGGAAGAAGAGTGGAAGGAGAGGAGGAGAGGCAGATGGAGGGTTAAGAGAGCTGTTAAAGAGGGAGAGATAATGTAAGTACATCTGCCATCCAGACCCTCTCCTCAGGAAGTCAAACCATTTCCTGACTATGAACCAGTGATAGAGGACTCACTCTGGCAAAGTCGAAGGCGTATCTGTAGATGTTTTTAAAGAGGATTGTGTCGTTGAGCTGATTGCGCAAGTAGTCCAGTTTCCCCTGTAACCTCTCTATGCAGTCACACCTATAGGGGGGGTGTAGTGTCACAAACAAACATGGTTTCTCAGTCACACCTATAGAATCAGAAGCGTCAGAAACAGACATGTGATGTGGTAAATCAAGGTTACTCACTGTAGTAAAGTCATTCCCTTAAGCCACTCCTCCTTAGTGAAGAATCCCATATTTGGTGCTTCTAGTTTCCAGGCTAAAACTAACATGATTATCTGAAAAAGAGAGAGGGAGAGAGAGAATATGCATATAATTATCAACGATGGATGATGGGTGGGTGAAGAGAAAAGAGGAAGACTAACGTTTTCTGGTTCCACTCCAATGTCTTCACAGAACTTCTCCATCCCCTCTGGACCCAACACCTCATCTGGACCTGGCACACACACACGGGAAGCATGCACAAAACACACACAGAATG
Source organism: Salvelinus alpinus (assembly GCF_045679555.1). Lineage (NCBI taxonomy): Eukaryota > Metazoa > Chordata > Actinopteri > Salmoniformes > Salmonidae > Salvelinus > Salvelinus alpinus. The sequence goes on from NC_092107.1 coordinate 7,005,618, forward strand.
GTATAAATGACTCAATACTTAGTGACCAATAATCAACATGAGCTTTCCTTGCGACTTAAAGAGTTCTAATCAGAGTGTGTATCAAAGTTAATAGAGCAATCTATGACCATCATGATATGACATAGTGCCTTCAGAAAGTATTCACACCCCTTGACTTTTTCCACATTTTGTTGTGATACAGCCTGGATTTAAAATTGATGAAACTGATTGTGTCATCGGCCTACACACAATATCACATAATGTCAAAGTGGAATTACATTTTTGGAAATGTTTACAAATTAATGAAAGATTAAAATCTGAAATATCTTGAGTCAATAAGTATTCAATCCCTTTGTTATGGCAAGCCTAAAGTTCAGGAGTAAAAATGTGCTTAAGGCAATAGTGTTTAACATGATTTTTGAATGACTACCTCATCTCTGTACCTCACGCATACAATTATCTGTAAGGTCTCTCAGTAGAGCAGTGAATTTTAAACAGATTCAACCACAAAGACCAAGGACGTTTTTCAATGCCTCACAAAGAATGACACCTATTGGTAGATGGGTAAAAATGAACAAACGCAGACATTGAATATCCCTTTGAGAATGGTGAAGTTATTAATTACACTTTGGATGGTGTATCAATACACCCAGTCACTCAAAGCTACAGGCATCCTTCCCAACTCAGTTGCCGGAGAGGAAGGAAGCCGCTCAGGGATTTCACCATGGTGACTTTAAAACTGTTAGAGTTTAATGCCTGTGATAGGAGAAATGGATCAACAACATTGTAGTTACTCCACAATACTAACCTAAATGGCAGAGTAAAAAGAAGGAAGTCTGAACAGAATAAAAAATATTCCAGAACATGCCCCCTGTTTGCAATAAGGTACTAAAATAAAATTGAAAAGAATTTGGCAAAGAAATAAAATGTATGTCCTAAATACAAAGCATGATGTGCATGATGTCAACACATCACTAAGTACCACTCTTCATATTTTCAAGCATGGTGGTGGCTGCATCATGTTATGAGTATGCTTGTCATCGGCAAGGATTAGGGAGTTTTTTAGGATAAAAAAAACGGAATAGAGCTAAGCACAGGCAAAATCCTACAGGAAAATCTGGTTCAGTCTGCTTTCCAACAAACACAGAGACAAATTCACCTTTCAGCAGGACAATAACATAAAACACAAGACAAAATATACACCGGAGTTGCTTACCAAGATGACATTGAATGTCGAGTGGCCTAGTTACAGTTTTGACTTAAATTGGCTTAATCTATGGCAAGAATTGAAAATGCTGTCTAGGCATGATCAACAACAAACTTGACAGAGTTTGAAGAATTTCAAAAATAATAATGTGCAAATACTGTACAATCCAGGTGTGCAAAGCACTTTGAGACTTACCAGAAAGACTTAGACAATTTTCCTCTACTGTGCGAATTGTCATCAAATCAACACAATACTATCCCCTTTCAATGCAACATACTGAAACAAACTACAGATTCTATTGCATTGACAGTCATGACTCTACACAGACCGGTGCACCATAACCAATCAGAGCTTCAGTTTTCCTATATGCAAATAGACCATTGCCATATATGGATCTGTGTCATTCACTTTGAACTGGACTGTGTTTAGAACATGAGTGGTCACAAGTAGATGTGCTTGTTTTGAGGTCAAAGCAAGAGCTGCATGTAGCCAGGTGTACATTTGTTCATATTCTTTGCTAGTAAGTAAGTTATTAGCTCAGTTATAGCTCATTTCTAGTCAGTAATGGGGGAGTGGTTTCATCCTACAAGAGCACAAAACAGGTGCATTTCTAGCCATCTTTGAAATGCCAGTCAAGTAAATAGCTTTTTTCTGTCTTTAAGGGGCAATTTGAGAGGCTTGAATAAGCTAAGTAACCAATAGGCAGAGGGTAGCATCATTTGTCTCAATTCTCTGTAATATTGGTAAGGGAATAACAATGCATTTTATTTTGTAAAGTGATTTTTTGCATCAAACACTACATGTTCAGCCACCTTGTCTGAAGGACAAGCGGATAAACAGGTTAGTGTCAATCCCTAAATGTTTTTTTCAAAAGTCTCATGGAATGTAAGGCCTACATTGAACACCACACATTGGCTGCTACTGTAGGCTGAATACAATTTGGGATACATTTTCTTCATTGTTTTTTATGGTAGGCCACTCTTGTAAACCTACATTATGATCAAATAACCACAGTAGCCTACTAGGCCACTGTTATAACCTTAAAGCGGGTACAGCCTCAGTGTTCACAGTAAACACGCGCCACAAGTTGCACAGAATTTTTACAATGTTCAAGTTTGTGCTCAGCAGACCAGAAATTTGCTCAGTGCCAAAAAATAATTGAGGGAACATTTCCCAGAGCTGTAATCACTACCAAAGGTGTACATGTACTGACTCAGGGGTGTGAATACTTATGTAAATGAGATATTTCTGTATTTTATTTTCAGTAAATTTGCTAATATTTCTAAAAACATGTGTTCACTTAGTCATTATGGGGTATTGTGTGTAGATGGGTGAGAAATAAGTCAAGGGGTATGAATACTTTCTGGTGGCACTGTACCTGTGTACTCGTAGAACCAGGCCAGACATTTCTTATTGGAGAACTGGTCCTCTGGGCTGATCAACCGGCCTGGAGCCTGGGGTCTGCAGAAACTACAACATACAGGATAGAACACAGTCAGAAACTACAACATATAGGATAGAACACAGTCAGAAACTACAACGCGGGATAGAACATAGTCAGAAACTACAACGCGGGTTAGAACAGTCAGAAACTACAACGCGGGTTAGAACACAGTCAGAAACTACAACGCGGGTTAGAACACAGTCAGAAACTACAACGCGGGTTAGAACACAGTCAGAAACTACAACGCGGGTTAGAACACAGTCAGAAACTACAACGCGGGTTAGAACACAGTCAGAAACTACAACGCGGGTTAGAACACAGTCAGAAACTACAACGCGGGTTAGAACACAGTCAGAAACTACAACGCGGGTCAGAACACAGTCAGAAACTACAACGCCGGATAGAACATGGTCACTAAACAGACTCGGACAAATTCATTAGAGGAGTTCTCAGGATATTCAGTGTCACACACACTCCTCCCTCTCTTCTTTCCTGTGGACTGACTGAGGTCTGTGTTGCATAAGGGGATAAATATGTGCTGAGTGTTGAGTTCTTTTAGTCAAGCAGCCAGGCTCACTGCACAGAGCAAAGCCAGCAAGCAGCAGCTGCAACACACACGGTGGAATGGGTGAGGAGGAGGGTCTACAGTAGAAGGGTTGGGTGAGGCAGAGTTCCCCTACAGCTCTAAATACAGCAGTATCTGGGGAGGAGGGGGCCATGAGATGGGGTGTGTAGGGGGTGGAGGGAAAATACCAAACATCCAATAGTGGAGGATGATGGGAAAAGTGGTGAGGAGCAGGAGAGGTGGGTGAGGGATGGTGGGTGAGGAGAAGGAGGGTAGGATTGGTGGGTGAGGGGTGGTGAGGAGAAGGAGGGCAGGGGTGGTGGGTGAGGAGCACCCGGTGGGTGACGGGTAGTGGGTAGTGTTCCTCACCAGGTGATTTTACACTTCCTGAGTCCCGGGTCATCTGACCCTGAAGACTTCCTCTTCTTCTTCACAGGCATTGCGGAGTCACCACACGGGTTAACTAGCTGGGCTGGGTCCACACACACACTGAATGTCAGCTCACCCAGCCGAAAGTCATACCATAAACAGTATACTATTTACAGATAGTATATAGGAGAAGTACCTATGTATTTCTGGTCTCCTTGTCCATTCAAATCTATAAGATTCTATAATAAAAACACAGTTTACAGTGAGACTTGATGTGATGAACTACATAGTACAATAACATTATAAAGCATACATAAAGACAAGACAGTATGGTCATATCACATAGCTAATCAACTCTTAGAATGCCCCCACTGGCAGTGGCTCAACTAGCTATAGTACTGGGCCATCCCAATAGTTCACTCATGAGTCTGTTAACTTACAAATCTGTCCAGCGTATGTGATATTGTCTGTAGATCTGCCTCCTCAGCCAGTCCGAACACTGTGTACTATCCTACAGCAACAGACAGAGAGAGAGAGTGAGGGAGAGGGGAGATGACATATTAGCTAATATACTGGTAAGCTATCTTTGTCTTGTGTAAGTGGTTTTCGCAGTTGTGTGCCAGACCAGGCGTAAACCACAGATCAGATACCTCCCATGTTTAATGTTAGCCAATTGGCTGTATATTGAAGGAGCTAGCTAGCCTAAACAAACAGATCTCATCCAATGTGGACCTTAGCCCATTCAATAGACAGTAGCTGCAGTGGTGTAGTGCTGCCTGGAGAAGTGGGTATACTCTAATGTTCTGTGTTTCTGTACTGTACAATCACAATCACAGTACATGTGATGTCAGTATGAAAACCAAATTGATAAAAATCTGATATAATTCTGCCAGGTAGGATTACTTTGCAGTCAACATTAAATTGGGAAGGCCTTAGGAAATGTTAATTCAAACAGAGCATGATGACAATTGCACATCGCAAAGATTCAACCAAGACTAGACAAAACTTTTTCAATACCTGGTTTGCATGCCCATTGTTTCCTTAGTTAACATTTACTGTTAGTAACGTCTTTCCTACATACCCTACCGGCTACCATTGTCGTTATTTTGTGAGCTGTTCCATGTGACAACCAATTGAGAGGCAAGGTCTTGCTGAAACTAGGCTGTGCATGTGAATACACTGAGTGTACAAAACATTAAGAACTCTTTCCATGACCGACCAGGTGAATCCAGGTGAAGGATATTAATTCTTACTTATGTCACTTGTTAAATCCACTTCAATCCGTGTAGATGAAGGGGAAGAGACAGGTTAAAGAAGGATTTTTAAGCCTTAAGACAATTCAGCATGGATTGTGTATGTGCGCCATTCAGAGGATGAATTGGCCTAACAAAATATTTAAGTGCCTTTGAATGGGGTATTATAGTAGGTTCCATGCTCACAGGTTTGTTGTCAAGAACTGCCTCCACTGCTGTTTTTTCCCCTCACACTCAACGCTTTCAACAGTTTGTAGTCAACCGGGGCCAGCATCCATGTGGAATGCTTTCGACACCTTGTAGGGTCCATGTCCCGACGAATTGAGGTTGTTCTGACAGGGGGGTGACACATCAATGATCGCTACGCTACTAGCTAGCTAACCAGTTAACGTACATAGAACTACAACAAATAACGATATTCGACACACATACAGGAGTTTCTCGCAAATATTGTCGTAGGTGCTAGCTAACGTTAAACACTGGTCCGAGTAACTGCGTCACCGTAATGCAGAATGGAGAGAAATATTCATAAACCCACAGTACCTGGTAACTAGCTAGATAGTTAATTTTTAGACAAGCTATAGTACAATGCCAAAGTACGGAAGAACGGTTGTTATCAAAACCAATACAAAAATATACAAGATTTCGTATGACAGGTCTAGCATGAGTACTAACGTTAGCTAGCAATGTTAACTGCGATTGCGAAGCCAAAGCAAAGGCTAACAATACAAATCAAATTGTATTCATCCCACGACCCGAATACAACTGGTGTAGACTTCACAGCAAAATGCTTGCTTACGAACCATTCCCAACGATGCAGGTTTTAAAATGTCAAATTAATTTGCCGGATGAACGTTATTTGGCAATCAATTAACGTTAACTAGCTAGCTAACGTTAAGTGAAACAAAGAATATAATCTTGATCTGGCTAAATCTATACATGCAATTAATCATCTCAACCACAAAAGTAACTAACGTTATGTGTATAAAGATCACAACAATACACACGACTGGGGCTTTGCTTCTTTGTAGTTATCAACAAGATTAAGACATAGCTAGCCAGAGTTAGCTAAACATGTAAGCTAATTAGTTCGCTAACTAGCCAACTAACGCGGGTAGCTAACATCCAGCTACTTCAGCTAACCAGTTCGCAGGTTATTTCTGTCATGATGTTCAAAAGCCAAACGAGTCGAATACGTCGGAACATCTAGCTAGATTACATGGGGTAGAGATCCAGTTGAAATCGACCAAAACAATGGAAACGATTATCTGGAATGTTAACTAGCTAACGTTAGCTAAGTTAGTTTCTCAACAGAACTTGAAGTCAAAAACGTATTTAGCCGTTGTTGGCTAGCTAAATATTTGCCACAGGTTAACGTCAGTTCATCCACCGGTTACAACACCGTTTTGGATATTATAATTATGTGAATATTTTTGCAAACCTTGGATTCCAAGAGTTGTATTTCTTTTTATGCGAGTAGATCATGTACTTTCACGGTTGATCACTTTCCAAGTGGTAAAAGCAAACCGCTTTCTTCCGGGGAAACAGAGAGCTATGGAACGTACCACCTGATTTCAAGGGATGCGCGATTGAGTCGTACTAGCTATGGAAATAAATTACATTACAGGTCGAATTATTCGAATATACATTTTACCGTGCTTGATTTAAAATATCGAAGGCAAAAAAATTGGAAAGAAATTTAACTACGGATTATTACTCGCGCGGTGGTCTAAGACACTGCATCTCAGTGCAAGAGGCGTCACTGCAGTACCTGGTTCGAATCCAGGCTGCATCACATCCGGCCTTGATTGGGAGTCCCATAGGGCCCAGCGTCGTCCGGGTTTGGCGTCATTGTAAATAAGAATTTGTGCTTAACTGACTTGCCTAGTTAAAAAAATATATTATGTATAAATAAAACGCCAATATCACACGATCTTCTGTGCCATAAAGTGTCAGACCTCATGGAAGAGGCCATGACATGTTAACATACAGGAAGGCTACTATCAAAGTACACAGAGGAAGAAGCACATGTTCATCTCTCTATAGAAATCATCAGAAGACAAAGGAAACCAAGAGCAATGGAGATGACTCTCTTTACAGTACAGTTTTTATTAGCCAGGAAATAAATTATATTTAAAAAAAAGCAGTCACGAACAAAACAAAAAAATAATGCAGCACATCAAAGAAGTTGAGCCCAAAAGCCAGAATACTCCCATTCAAACAATGTACAGCATTATATATTTTTTCTCTCAAAGTAGGGACACACATTCATCTGGTAATGTTATGATCAATAAAACCTAGTTTTTACTCAAGGCTCCAGATATGCAAGTAGGGAAGGAGAGGAAGAGATACATGTCTTGTGATTATCCATCTGTCTACCATCATCACAACCACACTTAAAACCGAAGCAAGATGTCAGTCTAGTCTCTTGACACAATAAGATCCGCTCTACCTGACATTTCTGTGCAGAGAGAAAAACATGAATTATTACAACAAAAGTTGAGTTTAAGTCCTAGTTTAATACTGTTAATTTGTTGTTACTCATAAAGTGGCATAAATTGTCATCTTAAAACATTGTTGAACATGGCTAAAATCCAGAGAAGCGCTAAGTGTATCAGAATGAGTTACATTAAGTACATTACATTACTCTGATAACATATCTTAAGAAGAATGCACTAATTGTAAGTCACTCTGGATAAGAGTGTCTGCTAAATTACTAAAATGTAATAACACTTTGCCTACGTTCCAAATGACACCTTATTCCTTATATAGTGCAGTACTTTTGACCAGAGCCATATTGGCATTGGTCAAACAGTAGTACACTAAATAGGAAATAGGGTGTCATTTGAGACACACTCTTCTTCTCCAGGTTGTTTTGATGCAACAACTACAGCAGTGATGCATAACCATTAACGTCAGATACCAGGGAAGGAAGACATGAAAAACAACAAATGGTACTAAAAACCAGTCTACCTGCTGGACACAATGTCATTCAGTGGACGATATAACTGCATAAACTGTCAATGATGATATTAACACACTTTTTATTCACAAAGCGCTGATATCCTTCAGAGTAACTGTTCAAAAGTTGAACTAGTCAGTCTGTTGAGAAATGTAACTAGCTCATGTGGAGAGCCCTTATTGCCAACAGTTTACAGGTAGTAGAAGAGTTATCCACACATTACATTACCTGATAGAATAAACAATTAACTATTTTGGCAATAGTCAGTGTGTATGTATGTGTGTTTCTCATAGGTGTCCTCCACTGTAGAACGGTGGACTATACAGTACTGGGTAGATATGTAGTGTGTATGAATGAAACACATGGTAGGATGAAGTATAGCCATGGCATCATGCCCAAACAATTCATAACTGCTAAATCCCAAGTAATGTTTCCCTCGTCTGACAATCATTTTGTCTTGAGGTCTCTAAATTGATTCCAATGTGGTTGCATTCAATTCAGAATGAGAGAAAAGAGGAAATTGCTACCTAGCCTGCATCCCAAATAGCACCATATTCCCTACATAGTGCACAACTTTTGAGTAGAGGCCTATGGGTCCTGGTCAAAACTAGTGCACTATATAGGGAATAGGGGGCGCAATTTCATTTCCCACACTATAACATTATCCCAATGCCAATAGTAAAACTCAAACAAAAAAAAAAAGAGTCAAAGAGCGATAGTGTTATTAAGTCATCTCATACATTTCATCATGTAACATTAATAAGTGGATATGTACACCTAGTATCCCACTACAGACCGGACCTATTTATCAAACACTCGCATACAATCTCATACAAACAAACCACATTGATACAAATTAAATAAATAAACAAGTCAACACACGGCCCCAACACTTTTCTAGTTCTTCCATCCTCACCCCTCCCTACTCCCCACTCATATACTGCAACACAGTCTTCTGTAAAAGGTGGTGGGTAGGGTACATTAATAGCAACACTGCAGTGCCGTTGCTTTAGCAACATGACCTCAAACCACAGGAAGTGCTCCAGCAGTTGGGGATCTCTAGATATTGCACTGGAGGGATTTTACTATTCTATATATAGGGAGAATATAAACTACTTTTTCTTATATAGGAAACAAATGACTTTTCCCTTTATAGGGAATTTAAAAATACTTTTTGCCCCCAAAAGTATTTATTTATATTTTTTAAATGTAACCTTTATTTAACTAGGCAAGTCAGTTAAGAACAAATTCTTATTTACAATGACGGCCTAGGAACAGTGGGTTAACTGCCTTGTTCAGGGGGCAGAACGACAGATTTTTACCTTGTCAGCTCGGAGATTCGATCCAGCAACCTTTCGGTTACTGGCCCAGCGCACTAACCACTAGGCTACCTGCCACCCTAATACAGTACCTAGGGAATATGGTGGCATTTGGGAAGAAACCTGGGTCATGAACAGTTATGACACCCGCTCATGGTCTGACAACAATACACATGTCATGTCCTGCACTGGCTATGGGTGGGGGAGAAAGAAAAGGAGAGGTACAGGAGAATCAAAGATCGCTAGAGAGCTTTGTGACTTCGATCGATTGGACGACGCTGTGCAGCATTTACAAACGATACACACAAAAATAAAGATGAGCATTGAGAAGGAGAATGAAAGTGATATATAAAACCATTCAGACACACTGACCTACAAGGTAGGAAACAGAGAAAAGTGATGGTCTCGTTTGTTCTCACCCTGCGACTGGCTGATACGTGAGGAGCCATGAACCTCTCTGAGGGATGTGGCAGTTGGGGTGGTGGAGCCGGTGGAAAAAGTGACACACACACGTGTGACGGGACCTCAGATGATTGCAAGACTTCCACAGAGCAGCAAGCTGTCAAGGTGCAGACACACACACACACACAGTACATTTGGCAAAATACACTCCTCTCAATGTCCACTCCATAATGATATAGACTACTAGTCCATTAGTCCTCCTGTCTGTCTCTGTGCGGACTGCGTAAGGAGGGTAAGGCAGGGAGAGTTTGTTTATTTCATAATGTCACTACTGTGATACTGAGACTGTCAGTCAGCACCACTGTCCTCCTCCTCCTGGCCCCCGGGTGGCGCCACAGAATGAAGACTACACCATCTATCTCATACAACTAACTGGCCTGCCCCTCCCCTCCCCCATCCGGCCACAGAGAGACATCCTCCTTCCTCTTCTTCTTCTTCTGAAACAACCACTGCTCCCTCCCTCCTCTTCCTGTGTGTCCTCTTCCTCCTGCAGCAGTGAGGATCTAGCCAGGTCAAGCAGTAGGTAGGTAGGTAAGTAGGTGGCTCCAGTCCAAGTAAGTGGGTTCTATGCCATGTAGATAAAGGTGTTGATGTCAGTCTCGTCCCGTTTGATGTATTTGTGTTCGATGAGCCACTCGATCTGTTCCTTGATCATCTTCTTCTGGGGCAGGAACATGTTCTTAAGGATCTCTACCAGTTCTGTCTGTAGCTGGGCGTTACTGATCCTCTTCCTCATCTTCATAATCTGGATGATGGCCTCCTGGAGGGGGGTGGGTGGGTCAAACAACGTACAGGATTATATCTTTACTCAATGTTGAGCCACACATTCAACTGGTATGGTTATGATTTTCACTCTCGGCGTGCAGGGTGGAAGGTAGTAGTGCGCCATTTAAGTCTTTGGGGGGGAAAAAGTGCTGAAACTTTAGGTTCCTCAAGTTGTACCTTTAAATGTGTAACATTACCTGGGTTCTTAATATTCTCAGCTGGACAATGCCCTCGTTCTCCTCCTCTCTCATTCGCTCCGTGGTCAGCTGCAATCGACCAATCAGATTAATCTTGCCTCTTTTCTGGACCTTGGAGTTTTTACTAAGAAACAGAGACTAAAGAACTGAATATCCCATCAGAAATCACACCTGAAACATTCCATCCGGGTCCTCAGTAGGAAACCATGACAATATAGCTTTCATCAACATTCAAACTTCCCCAAAATGAATGATGAGTTAGAATACATACAGTTACATTAACTAAATAGAACATGAATCAACATGGTAAGCCAACAGCGGTTGCAGTGAGCTGCAATTAAGGTTGCAAAACTCTCCCATCTTTCCCAAAATCCCAGGTTTTCCAGAAATTCCAGAGATTCCTGGAATCAGGATGGAAAAAGCAGGAAAATCTGGAATGCTTCAATTAGTCATTTTTTGAAAACGTGGGAATTTGTGGCAAGTTACCAGAATTTTGTAATGCTAGGTACATTCAATGCCTTTATTTAGCTCTGGGGGCTAACACAGTGTTGTGGGTTCAAAGCTAGTGTTGTCGCTACGTACATGAGAGAAAAGTCCTGGTTGACGTAGAACAGGGTGCTGTCAGTGAAGTCTTTAGGGGAGGAGACTGAAGGCTCATAGGATAAAACCTGTCTCTTCAGCTTAGGGAACGCTACCAGAGACTAGAGACAGAGAAGAGACAGCAGAGAGAGGGAAAGAAAGACGTCATTTGTTTGTTCTCTCAGTCTCTTCTTTGTGTATGAACTGCGTTTATATTGGCATGTGTGCTTTCATTTTTCAATCCCAGAGTATGTGTGTGTGTTCGGTGAGCGAGTTCATTAGGAAGTGCATTGACGATGTCGTACCCACAGCAACGATAAAAACATTCCCAAACCAGAAACCGTGGATTGACGGCAGCATTCGCGTGAAACTGAAAGCGCGAACCACTGCTTTTAACCAGGGCAAGGTGACCGGAAGCATGACCGAATACAAACAGTGTAGCTATTCTCTCCGCAAGGCAATCAAACAGGCTAAGTCTCAGTACAGAGACAAAATCGAGTCGAAATTCAACAGCTCAGACACAAGAGGTATGTGGCAGGGTCTACAGTCAATCACGGATTAAAAAAAGAAAACCAGCCCCGTCGAGGACCAGGATGTCTTGCTCCCAGACAGGCTAAACAACTTTTTTGCCCGCTTTGAGGACAATACAGTGCCACTGACACGGCCCCCTACCAAAACCTGCGGGCTCTCCTTCACTGCAGCCGAGGTGAGTAAAACATTTAAACGTGTTAACCCTCGCAAGGCTGCAGGCCCAGACGGCATTCCCAGCCGCGTCCTCAGAGCATGCGCAGACCAGCTGGCTGGTGTGTTTACGGACATATTCAATCAATCCTTATCCCAGTCTGCTGTTCCCACATGCTTCAAGAGGGCCACCATTGTTCCTGTTCCCAAGAAAGCTAAGGTAACTGAGCTAAACGACTACCGCCCCGTAGCACTCACTTCCGTCATCATGAAGTGCTTTGAGAGACTAGTCAAGGACCATATCACCTCCACCCTACCGGACACCCTAGACCCACTCCAATTTGCTTACCGACCCAATAGGTCCACAGACGACGCAATCGCAACCACACTGCACACTGCCCTAACCCATCTGGACAAGAGGAATACCCATGTGAGAATGCTGTTCATCGATTACAGCTCAGCATTTAACACCATAGTACCCTCCAAACTCGTCATCAAGCTCGAGACCCTGGGTCTCGACCCCGCCCTGTGCAACTGGGTCCTGGACTTCCTGACGGGCCGCCCCCAGGTGGTGAGGGTAGGTAACAACATCTCCACCCCGCTGATCCTCAACACTGGGGCCCCACAAGGGTGCGTTCTGAGCCCTCTCCTGTACTCCCTGTTCACCCACGACTGCGTGGCCATGCACGCCTCCAACTCAATCATCAAGTTTGCGGATGACACTACAGTGGTAGGCTTGATCACCAACAACGACGAGACGGCCTACAGGGAGGAGGTGAGGGCCCTCGGAGTGTGGTGTCAGGAAAATAACCTCATACTCAACGTCAACAAAACAAAGGAGATGATTGTGGACTTCAGGAAACAGCAGAGGGAGCACCCCCCTATCCACATCGACGGGTCAGTAGTGGAGAAGGTGGAAAGTTTTAAGTTCCTCTGTGTACACATCACGGACAAACTGAACTGGTCCACCCACACAGACAGCGTTGTGAAGAAGGCGCAGCAGCGCCTCTTCAACCTCAGGAGGCTGAAGAAATTCGGCTTGTCACCAAAAGCACTCACAAACTTCTACAGATGCACAATCGAGAGCATCCTGTCGGGCTGTATCACCGCCTGGTACGGCAACTGCTCCGCCCACAACCGTAAGGCTCTCCAGAGGGTAGTGAGGTCTGCAGAACGCATCACCAGGGGCAAACTACCTGCCCTCCAGGACACCTACACCACCCGATGTCACAGGAAGGCCATAAAGATCATCAAGGACAACAACCACCCAAGCCACTGCCTGTTCACCCCGCTATCATCCAGAAGGCGAGGTCAGTACAGGTGCATCAAAGCAGGGACCGAGAGACTGAAAAACAGCTTCTATCTCAAGGCCATCAGACTGTTAAACAGCCACCACTAACATTTAGCGGCCGCTGCCAACATACTGACTCAACTCCAGCCACTTTAAAAATGGGAATTGATGGAAATTATGTAAAAATGTACCACTAGCCACTTTAAGCAATGCCACTTAATACAATGTTTACATACCCTACATTACCCATCTCATATGTATATATACTGTACTCTATATCATCTACTGCATCTTGCCATCTTTATGCAATACATGTACCACTAGCCACTTTAAACTATGCCACTTTATGTTTACATACCCTACAGTACTCATCTCATATGTATATACCGTACTCTATACCATCTACTGCATCTGCCATGCCGTTCTGTACCACCACTCATTCATATATCTTTATGTACATATTCTTTATCCCTTTACACTTGTGTGTGTGTGTAAGGTAGTAGTGTGGAATTGTTAGGTTAGATTACTGTTGGTTATTACTGCATTGTCGGAACTAGAAGCACAAGCATTTCGCTACACTCGCATTAACATCTGCTAACCATGTGTATGTGACTAATAAAATTTGATTTGATTTGATTTGTTACCCAGAGTGTGCGTCGTAGCTCAGCATCAGGCAGCTCGGTAGCCAATTTAAGGTTCTCAAAGCTGATTCGCTCCCGCGGCCGCTGGTTCCAGGCGAATAGGACAGCCAGCTGAAAGGTCGTGACCTCAAGGTCATAATGACCCATTTCATTCTTGAAGGTGATCTAAACATACACCCCCCACACACACACGGGGAGAGGAGGAAGATTACTATTCCGTTGGACATGAGGTGATAGTAGTTTTTCCACGGATTATGTTTCTGAGTGTGTGTGCACCTTGTCCGTCCGTCTCTCTCTCTCTGTGTATCTGTGTGTGTGTATCTCCCACTCACGATGCCATTGGACATGAGGTGGTGCCAGTGTAGTTTCCTCCCGCTGTGGTTCCTCTTGTAGAAGTCTTCTACCTCTGGGATCAGATCCTCCAGCTCAGTAGGCAGAGACACAAACACCTTCTCACTGCTCCTCGACCACGCCCCCGCATTCAGGATCTTTATATTCACACTGTCAGCTGGAGAGAGAGACAGAGAGAAAAGGAGGGTGGGAGAGAGAGACAAACAGAGAGAGGAAAGAGAGATAGACAAACAGAGAGAGACAAAGAGTATTAGTGCATTACTATGGTACACCAGCAGGAGGAGTATGGAGGCCGTGGTTAATAATCACACAAGCTCAAGCCATAGGTCTGTGTGTTTGCTACCTCGTAGAGCAAGTATGCGTTACCTGGTAGAGCCAGCTTGTTGTGTTTGTGCATCTCCTTGAAGACCTGGTTGAGATCGTCCGATACTTTAATGTCCTGGAACATCCTGGCCAGCTTATTCACATAGTCTGCAGGCATCCCCACCTCCTACAAACACACACGACCCAGGGGAAACCACACAATCAAAAGGGGGTAAAGAGAGAGAGAAAGAGTCTGTGTGTGTTTGTTTGTTTTTACCCTGAGCCACTCCACCATGTTCTCTTCTATCTCGCTGTCGGCTGAGATGTCCAGGATCAGTCTTCTGGTCAGGTGGGCTTTATGGTACCTCATAAACACGTCCTTATTCTGAACATACTTCAATACCAGCAACTAGAGAGAGAAGACACATCCTTATTCTAAACATACTTCAACACCAGCAGCTAGAAGAGTTCGGGATGAACAGGATAGAAGACTACAGCTGCATCCTAATTCTACACCCTTCTCGTCATGGATTTCACAACAGCCAATGTTTACACCAATCCAATGCTTTACAATCCATGACTAGCGTTTGAGAATGCGGGCTCATTCTACAGTACTAGGGTAGAGTCTTCACCACTTCTTTGAGTTTGAGTTCTATCTCCTCTGAGGTGAGTTTCTTGCTCAGGGTGGTTTTCCTCAGCAGCATGTCACAGTAGTTAGCTAGCAGCTCTGGACACTTCGACTCTGGCTGGGTTTTCAGACCTACCCTGTAGAGAGACACACATATGAATAGTACACATAGAAATATAATTACTAAAACAGGCATCTACATTCAAGTCTATGGATGCATCCCGATTCTTCACCCTTTCTCCCAAGTCTACACGTGCACACTTTCTTGCGTGAATTTGACAATAATGGAAACTACCTCCAGCCAATTATATGCTTTTAAATCCATGATGGGGAGTGTGAAAATGCAACCTAAGGAACAGGGTAAAGAATCGAGATGCAGCTAAAGTTCCGTGATGAGTGGACCAGCAGCCATACTGACCCATAACCAAGGAATATAATATAAACATAAAACCCAGGTTTGTCTTACCCTTTCTGTTTGAGGGGCAGCTCCAGTTTAAAGATGGTGGCATCGTTCACTACAGCTTTGTAGGCCTGGAGAGAAACACAGAACTGTCAAACCTCCCGCTCTCCTCCTTTTTTCTCCTCCTCCGCCCAGCCCCACCCCCCTTTTATCTCCATCTGCTCCATTCACCCCCTTTTCTCTCGCTGCATGTCTCTCCCTCTCTCATCTCCCTTTTTTTCTCCTCCTTCCATCCCTTCTCCTCCCTTCTCCTCCCCCCTTTCTCTCTGCTCCTCCATTCAGTCTCCTCCCTTCACCCTTTTTTCTCTCGCTGTGTGTGTGTATGTGTGTGTGTGTACCTTGTCTCTGGCAGTGAGGAATCGAGGGTCGTCCTGAAAAGCCTCCTTCACCAGTTTACTGAAACGGTTAAACAACATCAGCAGCTGCTCCACGTACTTCTCAGAGTCCTACACACACAGGAATAAGAAGAAAAACATACAGATATACTAGCTGATTTTGAGTGTGTACATGTTTTACTATACTATATTTTACTAGTACCAGAAGTCCTCACAAGAATAGTAACCAACTCAAATTCAGAGAAGTGAGGACATTTTAGGCATATGAGTTAGGGTTAGGATTAGAATTAGGGTTAAGGAAAATAGGATTTTGAATGGGAATCAATTGTTGGTCGCCAAAATGTCCTCACAAGAATAGTAAGACAGATCTGTGTGTGTGTGTACATACAGAAGTGATAGTCTCTGCAGCAGCCACCATATCAGCCAGCCCAGCGTTCATGATGTGATCCTCCAGATCTTTCAGCATGGGCTCTATCCCACTAGGAACCTTATCCATCAGGGAAAACATCAGGTGGAGCTCTGCAGGGTGAAGGACATTAACGTCACACAATGAAGGACCCTCCTCTACAACCGGTCCCAAGGCTGGTGGGTAAAAGTAGGAATGTAACATGTTACTCACTGTCTGTCTCGTTGCGTTTGATCATGCCGGGACATTCGGCCAGGATAGTTTCTTTAAACGACGTCACCAGAGCGTTCACACAACATTCCATCAGCTGGAAAGAGACATTAGAGACTAACATTGATCTACCTCATCATCTGTTGACTGTGAATATGAGTTTAAACCAGTCTATACAGACTCATGGGTCCAAGCAGTCTACTCACTGCTTGGACAGAGTTACATTCACGACGAGTCTCGAGGTATCGAACTGCCCTCTTCTCCTCTTCCCTTAGCTTTGTGTCTGCCTGCAAGACACACACGATCAGTGAATGTATACACACCCACTGAGAAATTGTCACAACAACAACACACGGACACGCACTCTCTCCAACACACACAGAGAGAGCAGTCCTTACATATTTCATGTAGTTCTGGACTCCATTCTGCTGTAGGTATGATGGGGCCTGTGTTCTGTAAAACCTCTCAGTTGAGTCCAGGTAGGCCTTCTCAAAGTTATCTCTGTAGATCTGGAGCTTGTCTTCAGGGTTAGAGCACAGGTTGACTACACACACACACACACACACACACACACACACACACACACACAGTCAACATACCATGCTTCACAAAAACTTGCCATATAAAATATGTGGATGTTTTGCCACTCAGTGTGTATATGTCCTACCGTATGATTCTCGTACTCCTATAACCAGCTGGGAGTCAAAAGCCTCTCCCAGCCTCTCAGCGTGAACCAGCTTCATAGCACTGTCCTGAAGACGGCTTTTTATGTTGGAGAAGATCGACTCGTTCCATGTGTCCAACATCAACTAGAAGAGAAGCCGAGGGGGATAGAGAGAGGAAAAGAGAGAGAGTGAGTAAGCAGGATGAGACAATTGATGCATACTATCACAAAGAAGAGCATTGTCCATCTCTCCCCTCTCTCTTCCTCCTCTCCCCACTCTCATCACCTTGCGTACGATGCTGTCCTCAACGTTAGACTTCTTGTTGCTGCCCTGCTTCCCCATCAGTGTGATCTCCAGCTGACAGAACGGTTTGGGCAGGATGTCACACTGTGTGAAGAACTTTCGCCACTCCACAATGTAGGCCTTCAGTAACGCTGTGTCATCCTGGTGACTCAACACACGCTGCCATGGAAACACAGGTCAGAGGTATGTTGCATAGGTAGAGGTCAGGAGTTTAAGGGTAGCCTCTTGCCTGCAACTGTCATCACTGTACTGGAAAGGGGTGTGTGTGTGTACGCATGCATGCGTGTGTGAACAGCACATTCCAAACTCAAATGTGATCTCAACCCTTACCAAAGTCCTTCCCCTGTAACCCACAGTCCCACTTACATTCTGAGCTTGTTTGATGAAGTCTAGGATGTCTTCTTTGAGGGCCTGGTGGATCTTAGCTGGGCCCTTGTCATCCCACAGACACACAGCATGGACGTCTCTGCAACACACAATAATAAGCATCGGGTTTTTGTGTGTGTCTGCGGTGCAGTATGTGTGTCTGCTTTGCAGTTTGGTGTGGTATGATGCAGTGTGTGTGTCTTACGAGAAGAGGTCAAACCACTGCTGCTTGGTGACAGCCTCCTGTCTCAGCAGCTTGAGAACGATGGGCCTCATCAGGTCCCACTTGTCCTCAAACTGCAAGGAGCCTTTATTCTGGAGAGAGATGATACTACTGTTACTACTCAGAGTCGTATTCATTAGTGCACACTGTCAAAAATGTTTTGCTACAGAAAATGAAAACAAGTGTATATTTTTGGACAATTTCAAGTAGACACACCCGTTTGCTTCTGTTTCGTGCCATATGAATATGACCCTGTACTCACTACTCTCCACCACACTACCCAGTACCTAGAACCATTCATTCTGGATAGAGCCAAAGAACGAACACAGTTCATACTTACTCAGTAACTTGCTACTTACTGCCTGACGCTGTTCAGAATTAACGCATATTTAATAGTAGTTTTTAAAATTCTATTATTTTAAAACATAACGTTACAATGGTCCAGTTCGCTAAAATAAAACCTGCTTCAACTAAAACCTTAACTACAGACTACATTGTCAACAGTGTAGTTGCACCCAACTCTGATCAATCTGTAACAGTCAAGACTGTAATATGTACAGTTAGTTAGCTAACTAGTAACACTAACGTTATTGTGTTGGAGAGCTGTCAAACGGAACTAATGTTAGCTTGCCAATTCAGCTGATTGTTCCACCACCTGGACAAGCCTGCTGCATATTCTCTTACAGTTTGATGTGGACAGTTACTACAATGAACTGTGTATGATATTACTGATGAACTGTCAATTTAAAATACGAAATGTTATGCCGGTGACAACTGTATTGCACGTTAGCCAGATGGCTGGCTAGCTAGTCTAGCAATACCTTCCTAGCTAACTAGCAAGAAATACATATCTGTTTCCTTAAGTGCAAAAACAAAACCTGACAAACAATGTCCGTTGTCGGGTTTATTTTTAACTCCTTCATTAACTTATTTACATCCAGACTACGGGCATCGGGCGCATAATTAAATCTTCAAATCCGGGTAAAATGCTGACGTGAGAGGCTCTTACCTTTAACAAATTAGACGTCGCCATGTTTCCTCCAACTTGTGCCCTCCTCGCGCAATCTCGCGAGTGTGTGGTTGTTGGGGATTAGGTAATGTAGCTTCCTATTTAGCGCAATAAAAATAGACATATAGATAAAAAGGCTAGATATGTGTCCAGTTAACAGTATTGTGTCATGAAATGTTATCTGCATTTTTGTGTGCTGCTCTTTGCACCTAAGACACTGCACCAAATAGGTGTTGGAAAATAAATACAGTAGGCCACAGTTGCCATGGCTGGACCAGTGCTAAATTTAGCTTTTGACTGCCATGGAACCACTGAGTTGTATTACAGGTCAGTACATGGTATGTACAGTAGCTATGTGACTTGGAGACAAGTGAGTAACATAGAGAAGGCTTATGGACCCTGATTGAATCCACACAGCCTTCCTCTCCATTCCTTCATTCAAGCCTTTCCTCCCACTTTCCTTCCTTGGAGTAATTACCTGGCTGAAATTAAGTAATCACGGATCTAAATACCCCCCCACCCACTTCCCACAGTTTCACACACCCCCACTTTCACCCACTTTGTACCACTCACTTTCATTCATATGGGCCCTGTTTGAATCCACACAGCATTCCTCTCCTTTCCATCATTCATGTACCAGCCACTTTCATCACTACTACAACACCTATCATCTGAAAGCACTAAGTGATCTTTGCACTTTGATTAGAGAACACTGTTAATCATTCAGCCCAGGTAGCACAGTAGAAATGAATAAGCCTTAGTCCAGGCAGCACACAGCAGTGTATTCCCCATCCCAGTACCCCACTGTTACAGTGAGACAACATGGCTGAGAAAGACCCAGAGGGGATTATAGCTACAGACCCCAGCGACAATGATGATAGAAAATGCCTTATTATCCGGAAGCTTCTGAAGTTCAACCCTAAAGAAGTGTTTACGTGGTGAGTCTGTGGGGAGAGAAAACTCAATTAGAAAGAGAGAGAGATGTTATAATAGTGATTATCTGGATCCCATATGGCACCCTATCCTTTATATAGTGCACTACTTTTAACCAGCTCCTTATGGGCTCTGGTCGAAAGTAGAGCACTATATAGGGAATGAGGTGCCATTTGGGACACATAGTGACGTAGTGGAGGTCTTTCAATGTCCAAGAATGCGTCCACTGTCCAGTAGCCTAGTCCGAGTTGTGTATGTCCCTGGCAGCTAGCATACAGTAGCCTGGACGGAGTTGTGTTGAAACCCTAATGAAGGCTATAGGGCCAAAACATGTTGCTTTTACCAATAAAGACGCAGCTTAATCAATGTCCACTGTCTTCCAAGAGTTGCTGAATTTCCTCTTCACGTATACCTTTGTCCTAACAGGCAGCTGGTGAAGACAGTTGCTATGGGTCAGGGTTTGGCTGCTCTCATCTGCGGCACAGCAGTAACATCCCAATACCTGGCTTCAGACTACCACGTGGACGCGCCCATGCTTCAGAGCTTTGTGAGCTACACACTGCTCTGCCTCACCTACACCACAGCTCTGCTGTTCAGAACAGGTACACACACACACTCAGGCACACCAATGTTCTGCTTTAAAGAACAGGTAGTCTCTCTCACACACACACCACCCCAGGGTGCTCCTCGTCAGAATATTACATTTGTCAACTCTAAACGTTTTTATAATTGTGTAGCAGTGCAATAACCTCCAGGCTACCCTCTCCTAACGTACTATAGGGGATGGCAATATGTTTCCGATTTTAAAGAAGAG
The DNA here is from genome assembly GCF_045679555.1 of Salvelinus alpinus. Taxonomy (NCBI): domain Eukaryota; kingdom Metazoa; phylum Chordata; class Actinopteri; order Salmoniformes; family Salmonidae; genus Salvelinus; species Salvelinus alpinus. Next base: position 7,026,338 of record NC_092107.1, read on the forward strand.
GTGGTGGAAGTATCTCCTAGTAGGCTTGGTGGACGTCGAGGCTAACTACACAGTGGTTAAAGCTTACCAGTACACTACACTCACCAGTATACAGGTCAGAACTACGAGAGGGTGTGTGTGTGTATGTCTGTATGTTTTTGTTTTGTGTGTGTGCGAGCTTGCGTGCCTGCTTGCCTGCCTGCGGGTATGTGTATGCGTGCGTGTGTGCTGAGTTATGTCCGTGGCAAATCAAATCAAATTTTATTGGTCACATACAAATGGTTAGCAGATGTTATTGCGAGTGTAGCGAAATGCTTGTGCTTCTAGTTCCGGCAGTGCAGCAATATCTAACATGTAATCTAACAATTCCACAACAACTACCTAATACACACAAACAAAGTAAAGGAATGGAATAAGAATATATCCATTTAAATATATGGATGAGCAATGACAGAGCGGCATAGGCAAGATGCAATAGATGGTATAAAATACAGTATATGCATATGATATGAGTAATGCAAGATGTGTAAACATTATTAAAGTGGCATTGTTAAAGTGACTAGTGATCCATTTATTAAAGTGGCCAATGATTTCAAGGCTGTATGTAGGCAGCAGCCTCTCTGTTTTAGTGATTTCTGTTTAACAGTCTGATGGCATTGAGATAGAAGCTGTTTTTCAGTCTCTCGTTCCCAGCTTTGTTGCACCTGTACTGACCTCGCCTTCTGGATGTATGTGACTATTCTGTCGTGTCTCTCTGTCTTCCAGCTGCTGGACTGTTTTGTGATCCCTGTGTTGATGATACTGTCCTGCTTGTTCCTGAAGACGTGCTACAGACCTGTCCACTACGTCTCTGTGTGTGTCTGTCTACTGGGGGTGGGGGCCATGGTGGGAGCTGACCTACTGGCTGGACGAGACCTGGGATCCAGTAAGAACCCACTCCATTCATTAATTCATTAATTTAATCTCTCAGTTCATATAATAAATAGTAACATATTGACCTCATCTCTTTCCTCATCCTCCTCTTCTATCTCTATCCTTTCCTCCCTCTCGCCTAGCCTCAGACGTTCTGCTAGGTGATGGCTTGGTCCTGCTCAGTGCCAGTCTATATGCTGTCTCTAACGTGTGTCAGGAGTACACCGTCAAACACCTCAGCAGAGTGGAGTTCCTTGGCATGGTCGGCCTGTTCGGCACACTCATCAGTGGCATACAGCTGTAAGTGTGTGTGTGTGCGTGCACATGTATCTGCATGTGGATGTGTGTGCATGTTCGGGGAGAAGGTAGTAGAATGGGAATGTGGTTGATTTGAGTGATCTGCTGTGTTGCTACAGGGGCGTTCTGGAGCATAACAATGTGGCAAACATCCAATGGGACTGGAGAATTGGTTAGTACCACATAAAATAAAATATACAGGTAACTGCCAAAATTAAGGAAACACAATTTAGGGATTCAAAGTATATTGAAAGCAGGTTCTTCCACACAGGTGTGGCTCCTACGTTAATTAAGCAATTAACGTCCCATCATGCTTAAGGTCATGTATAAAAATGCAGAGTTTCCCATTATTTTGGCTACCATGGCTAGAAGAAGAGATCTCAGTGACTTTGAAAGAGGGGTCTCAAAGGAGCATAGGGGGTTTAAAGGGTGTGTGTGTCTCAGTCACCAAATCTCAATCCAATTGAACACTTATGGGAGATTCTGGAGCGGCACCCAACACAGCATTATCCATCAACAAAACAACTAATTATGGAATTTCTCATGGAAGAATGGTGTCGTATCCCTCCTATATAGTTCCAGATGTTTGTAGAATATATTCTAAGGCGCACTGAAGCTGTTTGTGGCAGCTCGTAGTGGCCCAACGCCCTATTAAGACACTTTATGTTAGTGTTCCTTTATTTTGGCAGTTACCTGTATATTTGTTGATATTTTGTATGTTTTTTTTATTGAACAGATAGGACAGCGTAAAAGAAGGAAATTAAGGAGAGGGTTTGTTACAAAGTAGCTCTGGGTCTGGGATTCGGTAGTGTTAACCACGAGACCACCTCAGGCCACCGGTTATTACCTCTCTCTTAGGATTACAGAAGTGGTGGTGGCAAGGTTACAGAGAGTACAGAATGTATGCTGTGTCAGCTTGCAGAAGTACAGTTTCCACAGCTCTTTGCTGCTCTTTATCTTGTGTTTTATGGGAGTTGCAACAGTTGATCTTCCTTGTTTATAATAATTTTTGCCCTCTATAATGTCTGTGTTTTTCTGTTCAGGCCTATTGTTCTCTGACTATGCCCAGTGTATGAGTAGAAGATATTAGTACTTTGTTGATTCCAACTTGGGAAATTGTTTTATCACCAAAGCATCATCAACGATTACACAGACAAGGATCAATAATATTCAGATATGAACACATAATAAAATATTAAAAAGACAGATGCACATTAGGAGCGATATAAAAAATATTGGAAATGCTGTTGTCTGCCATACTCTCATTTTATCATGTATAATTATTCTCTCCCCAGGCCTGCTGTTTGCTGGCTATGCCCTGTGTATGTACACCCTGTACAGCTGTATGCCCATAGTGGTCAAGAAGACCAGTGCTACAGCAGTCAACCTCTCCCTGCTCACTGCAGACCTCCTCAGCCTCTTCTGTGGCCTGTTTCTCTTTCAATACACGGTTAGTACACACACAGCACACACACACTGGGGATAGTAGGTACAGTAGGTTGAGCCATTTGACAGTTCAGTTACTGATTGTGTTTCTGAATAGATAAAGTGATTAGTTAATCAATGATTTGATGACTCCAATGATGGATGATAGATTGATTGATTGCTGCAGTACTATGTCTGTACTCACTGTAATCTCTTTCAAACTAGTCTAATCTAATCCCTGTGAGATCAAGGAGGCAGTAGTGATAAGAACAGAAACAGAGATAGCAGGATCCATCCCACTAGAGCTGTCCTGATCACAGGACACCACTGTCCTTATTTTAAAACATCTTAGTCCTGAATCGAAATCCCATGGTCACCGTGACCATGTTCAGTGTGTTGATGACTGTTAATGTGTAATCTCATATAGCTCATCTGGTGTGTGTGTAGTTCTCAGGTCTGTACATGGTGTCTCTGGTGATCATCCTGGTGGGCTTCGTCGCATTCAATGCCGTGGCAACGACCCCTGACCCTGCAGACCCCATCACCCCCTCCATGGGCTGGGAGGAGGGCGGCTACGACAACCCTGATGACATCATCGAAGAAGTGGTGGTGGCGGTTTTGGAAGAGGAAGAGGGTGAACACACAGGGGTGTCATGGAATCAGAGAACACAGAATGAGGAAGTACCGGCAGGGGGATGGAGTACCAAGATGTGATCTGATCTACTAGACGAGCACTTCCCAACTGTCTATAGCTGTTAAACTCCCTGTCTCCTTTCTTTCATTTGTACCATTCTAACACATCTACAGATTCACAGGTGTATGTACAGTATAGGTGTGTTGTAATATTTGTCCACTAGTTGACTTGGCAGGAAGAATAATACATGTTTTATTCCACATTCATTGTGGGGTGTGTCAAGTTAATGAGTGAGTCTTCATTGATATCAAACCTGGTTGGAGCATAACCCCAATTAAGCAAAATATTTTCACATAAAGAATATTATATGCAGGGCTCAATGCGTGCAACATTACCTAATTAAATTATTATTATTTGAGACAACAAAACAAAAAACACAATCGAAGAATGGGACCCTCGTTTTTTTAATGAAGACAGTTGAAATACTTGACACTTGAAATCTTTGGAATGAGGTCGCACGTTGCGTATTTACACGTCATGTCCTCGCGTTGCTTCGCTCTTCCGGTAGGTAGAGAGCTGTCCGTGGTGCTGAAACCGTTATTAGCACACGCACAACATTGTTTACAAACATCGGATCTGATCAGCTCATCAAATCTATATTTGTTTTTCCCGAGCTAGTGCTAGTCCAATACTTTATTATGAACAGTTAGCGAGCTAATAGTCTGCTTTGTGATTCACTCTATATATGATACTAAACAAGGCACGGAAGCAATGCTACTGAACTGCTTTGGGACAAATAATAATTTACATGTAGACACCTCCTCCGTGCGTTTACAGACAGTCGAGATATAATAAGGTAGACTGCATTCAAATGTTTTTCTTAACCCTCTCCTTCTGTCAATCATCCATCTCTTTCCCTGACTCCTAAACTGTCTTACCAGCTCCACAGTAATGATCGATAGACAGACTACTAGGCTATAGAGCTTGCACAGGCCCCATATGGAAAATAATCATGAAAATCAAATAAGAATATTGTAAAGCAGAAGAACATTATTTGTACAAACATCTAAGAAGTAATCTAACAAGGATCTGGTAAAATGTATGTTTTTCCTTATATGTCAGTGCTGTATTTGTATATGTGTTAACTTATATGCATTATATGACATACGCAATTGAATACATTATTGTGGTGCATTTCCTAAAAAGATATTGTAAGACATATTTGAGACAGAATATATGAATTATGTTCTGAGAATGTAACCTCTACAAAACAAATGTTTTCTTATAGGTTTCACATTGTTTTTTATAAGTCAACATATAAAAACCATGACAATTACTATGAGAAAAATAAAGTATTTGCATATAAATGTTCAAGTATGAGTTTCCATGGTTAAGGCTGGGCAGAACCTCCTACTGAACTATTTTATCTACAGCTATGCCTTGGTCTCCCATCCAGGGTTTTAACCAAACCCAGGCCTAATTAGCTTTGATATTTGTCACTGACTACTACCAATGTGCCATCATGAGAATAATTGTTGCGAGATCTCCACTTAATAACTAAATAGAGTCACTGCTGCTATCAGTCATTCCTCCTCCCCTCCTCTTCTCTCACTCAGTTGATGCCCCTAGTTTGCATCATATACAACCTTAGAACATAAAACTGATCAAGTTTTCCTGATTCTGTCTCAGACTCTGGAGTGATCATGGACCCACGGTCTGAGGGATCCGACCCCCGGTCCGAGGGAACTGACTACGTTCCCAACAGTATTCCCTATGTTCCGGAGCACAGGTCTGAGCTGTGTGTGTCAGAGGCTCACAGCCAGCAGCTACTGGGCATGCTCAGATCGTTCAGAGAGCGAGGCCTACTGTTTGACTTCACTATAACAGTCCAGGACCAGACCTTCCCCTGTCATCGCTGTGTCCTGGCAGCCTGCAGCGACTTCTTCAGGTTGGTGTGTGTGTGTGGGTTTGTGTGTGCGTGCATCTGTGCGTGTGTGTGTGTGCTCTAAAGGTTCTCTGTCTGCAGGGCCATGTTTGAGTTGGACATGCGTGAGTGTGGTGATAGGATGGTAACCCTGAGTAACCAGTCCCCAGAAGCCGTGCGCTGCTTCCTGGACTTCTGTTACTCTGGAGAGATGGTCGTCACCCACGAAAACGTAGACATGCTGTTCCAGCTCGCCTCTTTCCTACAGGTACACTACATCAGGGGTAACCCTTACCCTAACCCAAATGGCACCCTACCCTATGCCCTACATAGTGCACTATTTTTGACCAAAGCCCTATGGACCATGGTCAAAAGTAGTGCAATATCAATGGAAGAGGGTGCCATTTGGAACAAAGACTAGATCTGGGTCAGATGCATACTGTATACTGTCAAATCTACTGTATACTGTCAAATCCATTCAGAAACTTGAGAGGTGATGTTGATATATTGACCGGTGTTCCATTTCCCAGGTGTCTGTGCTCTTCAGAGCATGCAGTGACTTCCTGATCGGAACCCTGGAGCTCTCCAACTGCCTGATGCTATTGGCCCTCGCCGAGGGATATGGCTCCGCCTCCCTCCTCCAGCAGGCCAAAGAGTTTGTAGTTCAGAACTTCCACAACCTCTCCATGACTCCAGACTTCCTGGATATGCCGGTGAGGAGCCACTCTGATAAGTTTCCATTATCATTCATTGAGACTCATAAAAAGACGTTTGTGCATTGAAATAAAAGGGCCCTAGCACACCTGATTCAACATATCAGCTCATCATCAAGTTGAATTAGGTGTGTTAGTGCTAAGGTAAATACATCCCTCTGTGTCCCCAGGACAAGGACTGGGAAATAGTGAAGTAGATAGTTACTCACTTTAGCTTTTGAGAAAGTAACTATCATAATGTCTCCCTGAAGTGTCCACTCTGTCACTCCCCCAATCCCTTTTCTTCCTGAAGTGTGCATGGGTCCACTCCACCTGAAGGATTTAAAAGCATTGGCTTGCTTTTAAATACTAATGTTGGGAAACACTGATTTACTTCCTGTCCTCCCAGTTGGGCGTGCTCGAGGTATGTCTGGGGTCGGACAGTCTCAGCGTGCCCAGTGAGGAGGTGGCGGTGAGGTCATCCCTGAGGTGGACAAGTCACGACCTCCAGACCAGACAGAGGCTGTTGCCACGGCTACTAGCACTGCTACGGCTACATCACGTACCCACACACACCCTGCAGGTACACACACGCACGCAGGATCAGGCGCATGCATGCACCCCCCCCCACACACACACACACCACACACATATGCATGGTTCTTTTTACCAGTCAAAATGTATTGTGTATGTGTGTTCAGGCCCTGGCCCGGACTGAGAATCTCCTCTCAGGGGACCAACTCTGTGTTAGTCTGGTCAGTGATGCAGTGAGTAGACAGACACAGCTCAGTGGTCTACTGCCAGACGCCAGACCAGCAACCACACAGTCTTACATCTACATCCACAAGACAGAGGAGAACGGAGAGATACACCACAGCTTCTGTTACTGCCTGGACACAGACCAATGGAGAGAGCTACCTCAGGGCCAGGGGGCGGGTTTTAGTATGACCCCTGACCCCTCAGGCTCTTCCCTCACCAGCTACGCCGAGAAGGTATACAAACACACACACACATGCACACACACACAGGCAGTAACACATAGTGGAGTGGTACTTCTGAATTTACGCTTCGATCAACTATCATTATTTTATATCTCCTCTCCTCTCTTTAAGTTGTTTGTGACAGGTGGTTGTCGGGGCAACTGTTGCCGCACAGTGCGTCTTCACGTGGCAGAGCCGTTCCATGATGCGACAGCGGAGGTTTGGTGCTACTGCCCAGTCACACACACCTGCACCCCTGCCCCGGACATGGGGAAACCCCGTACCATGCACACAGCCGTCACAACCCTGGACAGACTGTATGTGCTAGGAGGGAGGACCAGAGGAGAAAGGGAGGGAGCTCCTAGCCTAATGGAGGTGAGAATGTTGATGATGATGATGATGATGATGATGATGATGATAATTATGATGGTTGTGATGATGATGATGATCGTCTGTAGGTGGAGTACTACGACCCCCTGGCCAAAACCTGGACCTCCGTCAGCCCTCTGCCCACTGCTATCTACTACCCAGGTACGGAACACACACACAGACACATACATACACAAATGCACACAGACACCCACACACAAATATAGAAACCCCCACACACATACCTCTAACCCTCCCTGTGTCCTCGTATTACCCAGAAGCCAGTGCGTGCGGCAGCATCATCTACACATTGGGTTCGTCAGTGGAGATATCGGACTCCTTCAACCCTTCGCTGGACTGTTTCCTGCGCTACGATGCTGTTTCTGACCAGTGGAGCCACCTGGTGGCAGAGTTTGGTCAGTTCTTCCACGCCACCTTGGTCAAGGCTGTGTCCGTCAACAACACTCTACACCTCTGTGACTTGTCTACGTATAAGGTGACTGACTTGTTGATTGACTGGTTGATTGATTGATTGATGTCTCCATCTATAAGTCTTTTTATATTTCTTCCTCCTTCATTTAATCAGGCAGGTCCTATTGACATAGATACAGTACATGGGGACTTTGTCATGAAAACAAACTTGACAACTATTCTACGAAACACCAACTCACCACACCTGACCAGTCTGAGTCCTGTGTTCTGTCCAGGTGTACAGTTTCTGTCCAGAGACGTGTGTGTGGCAAGGGGAGGGGTCGTTCGAGTGTGCCGGGTTCAACGCAGGCTCCGTGGGCGTGGCCAACCGAATCTACATCCTGGGAGGAGACTACTCACCTGATGAGATCACTGACGAAGTCCAAGTGTACCACAGTGGGCGGGGCCAGTGGGAGGAAGTGACACCAATGCCACGCCCCCTGACAGAGTTTCACTGTCAGGTCATCAGCTTCAACAGATACAGAGACCCCTGGGGAGGAAGGGCCACGTAACACACACACACTACCTGGGGACTAAAAGCTGCACTCTGCATCAATGAAATAATGTATGTTTTGTCATACCTCAAGTATTTATTAGTTTTATCACATTTTATGTTATATATTTATTTATAAACTGGGTGGTCGTGCCCTGAATGCTGATTGTCTGACAGCCATGGTATATCAGACCTTATACCATGAGTATGACAAAACATGTATTTTTACTGCTCTAATTACATTGGTAACCAGTTTATAAGAGCAATAAGGCACCTCAGGGGTTTGTGGTATATGGCCAATATACCATGGCCAAGGGCTGTATCTCCGTGTTGCATCGTGCCTAAGAACAGCCCGTAGCCATGGTATATTGGCCATATACCACAACCCCTCGTGCCTTATCAAATCAAATTTATTTATATAGCCCTTCTTACATCAGCTGATATCTCAAAGTGCTGTACAGAAACCCAGCCTAAAACCCCCAAACAGCAAGCAATGCAGGTGTAGAAGCACGGTGGCTAGGAAAAACTCCCTAGAAAGGCCAGAACCTAGGAAGAAACCTAGAGAGGAACCAGGCTATGAGGGGTGGCCACTCCTCTTTTGGCTGTGCCGGGTGGAGATTATAACAGAACATGGCCAAGATGTTCAAATGTTCATAAATTACCAGCATGGTCAAATAATAATAATCACAGTAGTTGTCGAGGGTGCAGCAAGTCAGCACCTCAGGAGTAAATGTCAGTTGGCTTTTCATAGCCGATCATTAAGAGTATCTCTACCGCTCCTGCTGTCTCTAGAGAGTTGAAAACAGCAGGTCTGGGACAGGTAGCACGTCCGGTGAACAGGTCAGGGTTCCATAGCCGCAGGCAGAACAGTTGAAACTGGAGCAGCAGCACGGCCAGGTGGACTGGGGACAGCAAGGAGTCATCATGCCAGGTAGTCCTGAGGCATGGTCCTAGGGCTCATGTCCTCCGAGAGAGAGAAAGAAAGAGAGAAAGAGAGAATTAGAGAGAGCATACTTAAATTCACACAGGACACCGGATAAGACAGGAGAAGTACTCCAGATATAACAAACTGACCCTAGCCCCCCGACATTGGTCACATACACATATTTAGCAGATGTTATTGTGGGTGTAGCGAAATACTTGTGTTCCTAGCTCCAACAGTGCAGTATTATCTAACAATTCACAACAATACATACAAGTCTAAAAGTAAAAGAATGGAATTAAGAAATATATAATTAGGACAAGCAATGTCTTTGTGGCATTGACTAAAATACAGTAGAATAGAATACAGTATATACAGTGGGGAGAACAAGTATTTGATACACTGCCGATTTTGCAGGTTTTCCTACTTACAAAGCATGTAGAGGTCTGTAATTTTTATCATAGGTACACTTCAACTGTGAGAGACAGAATCTAAAACAAATATCCAGAAAATCACATTGTATGATTCTTAAGTAATTAATTTGCATTTTATTGCATGAAATAAGTATTTGATACATCAGAAAAGCAGAACTTAATATTTGGTACAGAAACCTTTGTTTGCAATTACAGAGATCATACGTTTCCTGTAGTTCTTGACCAGGTTTGCACACACTGCAGCAGGGATTTTGGCCCACTCCTCCATACAGACCTTCTCCAGATCCTTCAGGTTTGGGGGCTGTCGCTGGGCAATACGGACTTTCAGCTCCCTCCAAAGATTTTCTATTGGGTTCAGGTCTGGAGACTGGCTAGGCCACTCCAGGACCTTGAGATGCTTCTTACGGAGCCACTCCTTAGTTGCCCTGGCTGTGTGTTTCGTGTCGTTGTCATGCTGGAAGACCCAGCCACGACCCATCTTCAATGCTCTTACTGAGGGAAGGAGGTTGTTGGCCAAGATCTCGCGATACATGGCCCCATCCATCCTCCCCTCAATACGGTGCATTCGCCCTGTCCCCTTTGTAGAAAAGCATCCCCAAAGAATGATGTTTCCACCTCCATGCTTCATGGTTGAGATGGTGTTCTTGGGGTTGTACTCATCCTTCTTTTTCCTCCAAACACGGCGAGTGGAGTTTAGACCAAAAAGCTATATTTTTGTCTCATCAGACCACATGACCTTCTCCCATTCCTCCTCTGGATCATCCAGATGGTCATTGGCAAACTTCAGAAGGGCCTGGACATGCGCTGGCTTGAGCAGGGGGACCTTGCGTGCGCTGCAGGATTTTAATCCATGACGGCGTAGTGTGTTACTAATGGTTTTCTTTGAGACTGTGGTCCCAGCTCTCTTCAGGTCATTGACCAGATCCTGCCGTGTAGTTCTGGGCTGATCCCTCACCTTCCTCATGATCATTGATGCCCCACGAGGTGAGATCTTGCATGGAGCCCCAGACCAAGGGTGATTGACCGTCATCTTGAACTTCTTCCATTTTCTAATAATTGCGCCAACAGTTGTTGCCTTCTCACCAAGCTGCTTGCCTATTGTCCTGTAGTCCATCCTAGCCTTGTGCAGGTCTACAATTTTATCCCTGATGTCCTTACACAGCTCTCTGGTCTTGGCCATTGTGGAGAGGTTGGAGTCTGTTTGATTGAGTGTGTGGACAGGTGTCTTTTATATAGGTATCGAGTTCAAACAGGTGCAGTTAATACAGGTAATGAGTGGAGAACAGGAGGGCTTCTTAAAGAAAAACGAACAGGTCTGTGAGAGCCGGAATTCTTACTGGTTGGTAGGTGATCAAATACTTATGTCATGCAATAAAATGCAAATTAATTACTTAAAAATCATACAATGTGATTTTCTGGATTTTTGTTTTAGATTCCGTCTCTCACAGTTGAAGTGTAACTATGATAAAAATTACAGACCTCTACATGCTTTGTAAGTAGGAAAACCTGCAAAATCGGCAGTGTATCAAATACTTGTTCTCCCCACTGTACATATGAAATGAGTAAAGCAGTATGTAAACTTTATTAAATTGACTAGTGTTACATTATTAAAGTGACCAGTGATTCCATGTCTATGTATATAGGGCAACAGCCTCTAAGGTGCAGGGTTGAGTAACTGGGTGGTAGACGGCTAGTGATGGCTATTTAACAGTCTGATGGCCTTGAGATAGAAGCTGTTTTTCAGTCTCTCGGTCCCAGCTTTGATGCACCTGTACTGACCGCGCCTTCTGGATGGAAGCGGGATGAACAGGCCGTGGCTCGGGTGGTTGATGTCCTTGTTGATCTTTTTGGCCTTCCTGTGACATTGGGTTGGGTGCTGTAGGTGTCCTGGAGGGCAGGCAGTGTGCCCCCGTTGATGCATTGGGCAGACCGCACCACCCTCTGGAGAGCCCTGCGGTTGCGGGCAGTGCAGTTGCCATGCCAGGCGGTGATACAGCCCGACAGGATGCTCTCAATTGTGCATCTGTAGAAGTTTGTGAGGGTCTTAGGGGCCAAACCAAATTGCTTCAGCCTCCTGAGGTTGAAGAGCGCCTTCTTCACTACACTGTCTGTGTGGGTGGACTATTTCAGATTGTCAGTGATGTGTACGCAGAGGAACTTGAAGCTTTTCACTGTCATCCACTGCAGTCCCGTCGAAGTGGAAAGGGGCATGCTCCCTCTGCTGTTTCCTGCTTAATTGAAACATTTTCTATTCCCAAGAATGCTATTTGGGTTCAAAGCTACAGTAGAGGTTTCTGAGTCTACTGGCCCACAGACTTATCTTTGTTGTTTCTGGACATGTCTGATTACCTGACTAAGGCTGTTGCAGCTGACATGTTATCTATTGTGGTGCCGGATCTATTAAAGAACTTTGTAACTGCGTTTTTCTGTGTGCAGGTTTTCTGTCTTTATTTTCAGTTTAACTGGACTGGGCCTGCCTTCACTATTTAAAAGTGAGACAGTGAGAGGCCATTGTCCCGGGTAACAAGTGTTACAACACCCTCTACTGGTAGACTGTGGAATGTTTTTGAGCCAGAGTAGGCTTGTCTAGCCAAACACCACGTTGTAATGTTGAAATATTTGTAAACACTTGAGCAGAGGGCTAACCATTTGACACAAACATAATTGAATTATGATTCTACATAGCTCACATTGTTGACTTTCTCAAAGCCAAAAGCAAGGAGCTTCAAAACAGTTCAAATTGAATGAGGGCACCTGTGCTCCATGATCTATTTCCGAGTTTTCGCGGGAGATATTATAAGGTATTCTACTGTTCGGTGTCGTAGGCTACTAGATGACGGACGGATTCAACCATCTGACTGGATAGGGGTGTTCCACAATAGGATACGCTGTATGTTGTACGTTTTGTTTTTAGATGTGTCATGCAAATGTTTTATAGTATTATAATATTGTGCTACAATTACGCATATTTCGTATACTCCAATTGTTATTTTAGATAGTATTCCTTCACCCCATCTACGAAACGGGAGTTGCCGTCCACTTTTGAGTTAAGCGTTCCTGTCCTGCTCGGGGGGAGTGATGTCACTGATGGAATGTGATCGTTTCGCGAATCTCTCACCCTCACGAGTCAGTATACTTTTCATTGCTTTTTAAATCATAAAACAGCTTGTTCCGCATGGACAAAGACGATTGTTCGTAGAGAGACTCAAAGAAAAGTACATTTTCGCTGTTAGTCTGCATTCTAGGACAGTTGCTCAATGGTTTATCATTAAACATTTTGTGGATCGAACAACATAGTTGGCTATATTTCAACTGGGTGACAATGATATAATGTCTAGTAGCTAAATGTTGACCTTTGTGACGTACGCTTTGCTGTAAACTAGAACGTCGACATTTATTGTCCTAAAATACCCCATTTTGTCGATTGAAGATAATCAGGACAGGGCTACAGTCGAGCAAGGACAAGACATCACCCTCAGCATTTTGTTTGCATTTGATCTACAGCGACATACAACAATGTTAACCCAGGTATGTATGGTTTATTACATTCTTATTAGCATGCATTCTTGGTACGTTCTTTCCAACGTGGTAAGAAGAAACAAGGTTCGGTGTAAACTACTAGCCGCTTGTGTGTGGTGTGTCCAGGGCGCGCGACTTGGACAACGGCAATGTTCTTTCCGCGTAGCCTAAAGAATCAAACCCCTCAAATGATGGTCAGTGAAGAAAGCATCGACGATGGACTTCGTGTGAAACATGTCTACTAGTTTATTGTGTGTCCAAAAATCGTTGACACAACTTATTTTATTACTGCGCAGCATCGAGTGTGTGTAGCCTAGGCTAGACTACAGAAGCCATGTCAGGAGGAATTCTATTGTGTCACCGAAATATTTGGTTCTCCGCTCATTGATTTACATTCCTAACTTTAAGTAAATTACAAATTAGATCAGTGAGTAGACTAGACTAGGATGCCATTTGATCAAGCTCTCTAGTTTAGAGAAACTATTTGAAGAAGAGAAGGCTACATTTTATTAGCCTACTTCAACAGTCTAACCCACTGTCATTAATCTTTGGTGACCGCCCAGCAATCAGGTTACGATTAAGTGTCATCTTCGTCGCCATCTTTAGATAAATGATCCTCTCCTGTCCTTAAAAGTAATTTTAAGTGATTTTGGGCACCGTGTTTGTCTCGTTATGCGTTGATCAGTTCCTATGCAGACGACCCCTGTGTAGAGTACAGACATGGAGTCGATATTTTCCTGACTGTCAAGTCTCGTATGGGATGGTAATGACAATAATACTAGCCAGCCTATAACGTTATACGAAAAGTTATGTCTTGTTGAAATTACGCCTAGGCTACCTTTGCCGCTCGGAGAAACCATCGAGACCGGCTTCGTTGTCTGTGTTTCTGTCATACGTTCGCCTACAGTCCGTTTCAGCCCTCGTTTCCTCCCCTCCCCCATTAGCCCTTCCGCTCCGGCTTTAAACACTCCGATACAATGTTGCCATTAAGTGATACATAATGTCCAATCGAGTTGCAAGTTGCAAAAGTGTTGCAATAGCTTCAGTATATCAACACAGGTATATGCAATATCCACTAGTCGTTCTTGGACTATAGGGTACGTTTTCCTGCTTTGTAGGCTATTTGGCTACACGTTTTTGAAACGGCTGTCCATTTTGTGTCATTCCCGTGTGAGGCGTTCTGAAAGTTTATTTCGGTAATCTTAGCCTAAAGTTGTGTGTTCTTTCAAAGCACAACTCTAGATTTATTGCATACTCTTATTATTATTATTTTCCCACTTGCTCTATTGCTTAAACTGATTAAGCTATTAACACTCAGCACACCGGAAATCAATAACTACTAGAATGGCCATGAGGGTCAGCAGTTATTTCAATTGTGTAACTGTTCCATAATCAGTGGCGGTAGTCATTGAGAGCAATGAAAAAAGAATATTGAGTTAATAAAGCGGCATACAAACATGGTCTCTTGTTTTGCTTTCTTGAGTAAGACAGCTCCAAAATGCAGGTGTTTCAGCTTAGCTCAGTGCTCTCTGTGGTGGTGGAGCGCCCAGCGGAAAATACAGAGCGGAATGGTTGGTCATTTTTTCTAGTTGCGCCGTTATTGGCTCAGTGTTCTGTCACTCATGGGGACACTACGTCACCGCAAATTCTACGGGGAGAGCTTGAAAAAATTCAAGCCCCTTGGGTGCTGCCATAGAGTTATATTAGAAGTGCCCATCGAAGAAGGCTCAAGGTCATTGGTCACAGATAAAATGGGGTCAAATCCCATTTGATCTACCCTAGCTTTGATTGGACTGGTCATGTCAACATCATACTTTCAAAATCTTAGCTAGAAAGCTAGACAAGCAGTCATCATCATGAATCACGTTGACAATCTACTGGCAAATCCTTTTCAATCCTTGTCATATGAAGAGAAATGAGAAAACATCTGTATGAAAAGGGTCTGAATACATGAGAATTGTGCATCACATATAACGCTGTTAAACTGGGATTACTGGGGAAATCAAACGTTGTGGCTCAGCTAGACATATAGACGAGCCATCAACCTTCACAACCAACAAACGGAGGAGAATAGGTACGTGCTTGACACAATTATAGCATGTATTAAATTGTGGCATTTGTGAGACAGCACTGCGGGGCCATGACTCCTTGAACCCAGGCGTTTTCAGGTGTATTTTTGAGACCATGCGTGAAGGAGATTACAGGCTACAAAAGGCATTATGACGACCAACCCATTTTTAAGGGTACATCAAGCACAATCCAAAACAAATTTTTGGATTGTATGTATGAAGTGTACAGAGAAGCTATAACTAAGAAGATGTCTGAGACTCCTTTTGCGTCTGTACAGGTAGATGAGACCACTGACGACTCCTGTAAGTCACAGATGGTAATAGTGCTGCGCTACATGAAAGGGAAAGGAGGATACCTAGTCAGTTGTCCAACTGAATGTATTCAACTGAAATGCGTCTTCTGCATTTAACCCAACCCCTCTGAATCAGAGAGGTGCGGGTGGCTGCCTTAATTCAACATCCACGTCTTCGGCGCCAGACAACAGTGTGTGTGAGAGTCCTAGCGCCACTGAATGTCAAGGAGAAGCTGTTTGCACAAATCTACGATGGTGCAGCAATGATGAGTGTTAATGTACGTGTTGTCCAAACGGTATTGAAGGAGACCTACCCAAACGTACAATTTGTGCACTGTTATGCACACCAACTGAATCTAACACTTAAGCAACTTTGTGCAGGGAGAGTGAGTGTGCTTAAAGTGTTTTCTGCAGACCTATCCTCCTTTTTCACTGGCTCACCCAAAAGACTCCGCTCTCACGGAATCAATGAACAGACAGGTCCCCAGGCCACCGGGCACACGATGGAATTTTAAAAGCAGAACCGTCAATGCTGTGTGGGAGGACCGTGAGACACTGGCCCAGTGCATGGAGGACATCCGCACGCTGCTTGGATGGGATGAGATCACCATCAGCGAGGCTTATGGTTCTTTTCCTTGGTAATGCCAGAGGTGGATGTTTTGTACAAAATAATGCAGAAACGAACCATTGATGCAGCATTGATTGCTGGTGCAATCAACAATTTCAAGGTGAACATTCAAAACATTCGCAAGCAATCTTATACACTGGCCAAAGGACATGTTGATGCCACTGAACCAAGGCGGAGAAACCTTAACACTGCATCCATGATGAATGAGGCATGCTACACGATCACTGCTCATGTGCAAGAAAGGTTTTGTGAAAGTTGGTGGACGGCTAATCTTTCCCCCAGTATGTATATTCCTTTCCGACCGCAGAACTCCAGTGTGCTACCAAGCTAGGGCCTGTGGGTAACCAGGAGAAGTTGAAAAGGGAACTGTTCACTGTCTACCGGCATTCTGAGCTGCACACTGGAAAGACAGCACTTTCTTTATTGAAATCACTCTACGAGAACAACCTGCAGGGAGCCTTGTCTCTCTTTTCAAAATCTTCATCGCCACTCTGATGACAACCGCAGAGTTAGAGAGAAACTTTTCCACCCTTAAAGAATAAAACCATCACACGCAACTCCATGGGCCAGAAAAGGTTAAATGCATTGGCCATGCTGTCAATCCAGCATGACTTCATCCAGAGAATGCCAGACTTTGATGACAAGGACCACCATGCCAACTTCCTGTTCAAGTGAGCACAAGTGAGCACAACAATAGTGAGTCCATAAATATGTCTAGTATGCTGCTATATAAGTGATGTAATATGCCAAGGAGATATGTATACTGTAGCAAAGAAAGTAATACTATGTGTATGTTGTGTAGTAAACAGTTTGTAGCCCATTGTCCATTGTCCCTTTCCCCCTTAGAACATTGCCTACTGTTCTGACTTGGTGGTGACCATGTAGCCTGTTTTAGAGAAATCTAATCTTTGAATATTGTAACAGCTTTCATTGTCTGCTTATGTGCCCCTGTTAATTTAGCCTAATGTTCTGACTTGGTGTACAGAGAGAATACTGTAAGAAAGGCCCATGTTCTGAATTATGTCGCTGTCCATTTCAAAGTGCTGAACGAATAGTATAGGCTACATCCGTTTCAGCTCGCTCATGTCTTAATCAAAATTACGGCTTGCCTCTTAACCGCTTATCATCATCTATGCCATAGTTTGTACATCTGCATTGTTATATTGCATATATATGTCTATCTCATTAGTATCTTATTAATAATTTTAGGCAGTGTTAGAATGTTGCATTTAATTGTTTTTCTTACTTTGTGTGTTATAATTATCTCTGGTGCTTTTCTCCACAAGGAGGGTGGTAAGTTACAGACCCAACAACATTATATTTTAGTATCCCCTCATCATAACCATGTTTGCCAGTGACAGTCTCTTCCCATTCAAATATTTTTGTTCAACAAAAAGTTCAGTAATAGACCCATTTCAGTTCATAGTGCGAGGGTTTTCTTGTCAGTGCGTCTGTATATTGTCTATAAAAGTGGATCCTCGTGATTGTATTGTCCTTCCTTTTTAGACCACATAGGACTAATAAAATACTTCAAATGGTAGGCTAACCGCTGAGTCTGGGTCTCTTTCTCGCTATCTGTGGTGACTTAAAGAAGAGTAAAGTTAAGGCCTCAACATCTATCTGAATTTCTGTCGCTGTCCTTTTTGAAGTAGCTGAACGAATAGGCCTACCTCATCACAGCTCATTTGCTTGCACTCGCTTATACTTAGAGCTAAGTGTTAATTATATAAGAACAAACATTGTGAATTTACTGAACATAAATGTAATAATGTTTGTGTATGGTTCAAAAGTCAAAACTGTCACGTTGTATAAAGCAGTTCTCTAACTTTTTATAGTCCCGTACCCCTTCAAACATTCAACCTCCAGCTGCGTACCCCCTCTAGCACCAGGGTCAGCTGCGTACCCCCTCTAGCACCAGGGTCAGCACACTCTCAAATGTTGTTTTTTGTCATCATTGTAAGCCTGCCACACACACACTATACAATACATTTATTAAACATAAGAATGAGTGTGAGTTTTTGTCACAACCCGGCTCGTGGGAAGTGATAAAGAGCTCATATAGGACCAGGGCACAAATAATAATAATCAATAATTTTTCTCTTTATTTAGCCATCTTACATATAAAACCTTATTTGTTCATCAAAAATTGTGAATAACTCACCACAGGTTAATGAGAAGGGTGTGCTTCAAAGGATGCACATAACTCAGTCTTAAATCATTTCCCACACACAGTGTGTGCCTGTATTTAGTTTTCATGCTAGTGAGGGCTGAGAATCCGCTCTCACATAGGTACGTGGTTGCAAAGGGCATCAGTGTCTTAACAGCGGGATTTGCGAAGGCAAGAAATTCTGAGCCCAGTCCTATCCAGAAATCTGTCAGTGGCTTCGGATTAAATTCAATTTTCACAGAACCGCTTGTTGCAATTTCGATGAGGATCTCTTGTTCAGATATCGGTAAGTGGACTGGAGGCAGGGCATGAAAGAGTTATATAATGAATCCAGTTGTTTGTGCACCCAGCTCACTCAGGTGCTTCGCATTTGACATTGTCCGTAAGCTTGAGTTCATTTGCACACAAAAAAATCATACAATGATGGAAAGACCTGTGTGTTGTCCTTGTTAATGCAGACAGAAAAGAGCTCCAACTTCTTAATCATAGCCTCAATTTTGTCCCGCACATTGAGTATAATTGCGGATAGTCCCTGTAATCCTAGATGCAGATCATTCAGGCAAGAAAAAACATCACCCAATCGTGTGAGAAACTCATCGTCATGCAAGCGGTCAGACAAGTGAAAATTATGGTCAGTAAAGAACTTTAAGCTCATCTCTCAATTTAAAAAAACATGTCAGTACTTTGCCCCTTGATAACCAGCGCACTTATGTATGTTGTAAAAGCATTACATGGTCGCTGCCCATATTGCATAATGTAGAAAATACACGAGTGCAGGGGCCTTGCTTTAACAAAGTTAACCATTTTCACTGTAGTGTCCAAAACATCTTTCAAGCTGCCAGGCATTCCCTTGGCAGCAAGAGCCTCTTGGTGGATGCTGCAGTGTACCCAAGTGGCCTCGGGAGCAACTGCTTGCACAGGGTTACCACTCCACTATGTCTCCATGCCATGGCTTTTGCGCCATCAGTACAGATACCAACACATCTTGACCACCGAAGTCCATTTGATGTCACAAAGCTGTCCAGTACTTTAAAAAATATCCTCTCCTGTTGTCCTGTTTTCCAGTGGTTTGCATAAGAGGATGTCTTCCTTAATTGACCCCACATAAAGGTAACAGACATATACCAGGAGCTGTGCCAGGACGTCTGTTGACTCATCCAGCTGTTACGCATAGAATTCACTGGCTTGTATGCGAAGCAGTAATTGTTTCAAAACATCTCCTGCCATGTCACTGATGTGTCATGAAACAGTGTTGTTTGATGAAGACATTGTCTGTAAAGTTTGTTTTGTCCTGTTCCCCCATCATTCCCCCAGCCATATCTGCAGCAGCAGGAATAATTAAGTCCTCCACAATAGTATGGGGCTTGCCTGTCCTAGCCACTTGGTAGCTCACCATATAAGACTCTTCTAGCCCCTTCTTATTAATGGTATCTGTTGTTTTTATACATGTCTTATTACTCGAAAGTCGCCTTAATTCTCGTTAAAAAAACTCCCGTAGCTTATTTTTCAAATCGGCATGTTTCGTTTCTAAATGTCTGCGCAAGAGTGAAGCTTTCATTGAGTTGTGAGATAGTACTTTTGCACATATAACACACTGTGGCTGAGGAAAGGCACTACTTCCAATATAAGTGAACCCCAAATCAATGTAGTTCTCATAATTTTTGCTCCTCTTTGATGGTCCAACGTCCCTGTCTGTTCGGTAGTTTCCCAGGTAAGGGTGCAGTAGCTCTTCGGCTGCATCAGATTCACAACTGTCAGTGTCCATGCTAGCTGGGCTAACAACAAATGTAGAATTACTGATGCTAGCATTGGATGTGCTCGTGAAAGCAGAACAACTTGTGTCATCGGCAGGTGCAGGTGTAGTACTGCTGGTAGTAGCAGTACTACCAGTAGAGCTGGTATGTGTTTCTATGGACGCGGGCCTTACCTTTTTAACCATTTATCCATTTTCGAGCAAACGGAATGAGCAGCAGCTATTCCACTAACGAGCGAGATTCCAACGGTTAATGTGATTGGATGTTAATTATTTGACTAGGCTACCTGTATTTGACATCGTGTTATTTCGCTGAACACTATATGGTTTAATTTTATTTTTGGCAGTGAAACGAGGCTACTCAGGCGAGAAAAAGACCTCACCCAAATGTATAGGCCCATTGGAAAATATAAATGAACTATTTGAATATCTTTATTTTTTATTTTTTTTAAATGTGAATCTCATTTTTATTTGGCGTACCCCCGACGGCATTGTGTGTACCCCAGTTTGGGAATACCTGGTATAAAGGATTGGAGAAAGGCGCAGGAATACGTAATATTGGGTTTTAATTCTTCACCCAATAATACATGCCATGAAAGGCACGGGGACGAAGCCCAAAACAAACACGTATACAAAAACACAGGGATGTAACCCAAACAAAAGAGTGAGGTTAAACCTCTAATAAATACACGGGACGAGACCCGTAATAACAAGTGCACGACAGTACACGGGACGAGACCCGTAATAACTAGTACACCATACACGCGGGGCGAATGCCGAAACAACAAAGCACAGGTACTCACAAGACCAACGGACATGGGAAAAATAACCGACCAAAACAATGGTGAACAGAGGGCACATATATACAATTACTAATCAGGGGGAATGGGAACCAGATGTGTATAACGAGACAGTTCAGTGACGCCTAGAAGGCCGGTGACGTAGACCTCCGGAACTGGTGCACGGAATGAGCAGCAGTACCGGGGGAATCCGTGACAAAAACTCATGTGGACATGAATTATTACTGAAGGAGAATGCCGTTCTTATCCAGTAACACAAATCCACAAGGAATCAGTAGAAACCATATTTATTTAAGCAAGTCAGCCATAAGCTCTACTCTCAGGACAGCTTTATGTAGACTCTAAAAGTTTGCACTGTTTATCATCGTTACAGTGCATTTAATGTATTGTTTAGAGTTGTGTGGTGGCTTCGCTGGCATGCATCTAAAATAATTGGTTGTTTTCCCCACCAAGATTGACATGCTAAAATCGCCACTGTCCATAATAAATAATACATTGCTAAATGAATGATTTTATTGTGTTATAATAGGTCATAAGAAACCTCAGGACACCAAATGTAAATTGTAATCAGTCAGAAAATGTACTGGTTGATCCAGAAGCACATAGACTGGAGTGTATTTTTTGACTGTAAGACAACAGTTTCCCATCTAGCCCGTCCAAGCTACACCTAAACTATATTGAAACTAATTTCACACATATTATAATAATAATAGATGTGGCCTAAAGAAAATATTAATTTGACAATGGTCTGATGGGTAACAATAATATCAATTGAGAATGAAGAGACTGATGACCAATGCACGAGCACATTGTGCATTGATAAACGCACCAGGGCATTGGAAATGAAGGGACCGGAGCTTATTCCATATCAGTCTACAGAGGTCCATGCAGGCCAGATGTTTTGATTGCTATACCCTATCTGAAAGAGCAGATTCCAAGGTTTCTAATGGAGCTATTTTTGCCAAACAACTCTACAAATTGTGCAGATCGTCTCTGTTTCAAAGTATTTATTTTTCCTAGAACAACCGAGGCTCCATACACATGCCTCCCGCGCTTTGCTCGCGGCAGTTTACTATTGCACTTAGGTGCGTTTTGTTTCAGCTCGCCAGGTGCACCGAGTAGGCGGAGTTTGCTGTCAAGGCCAATAGAATGGTCTCAAATGCACACACTCTGCCTACCCGGTGCTACGGGCCAGCTGCATGGACAGGAGGGACTCAGCACGTTATAATGTGGTTATTAATGTTCTAAAATAACAAGGTGTTTGTTTGTTTCCACAGAGAAAGAGAAAACGCACTGTGGAGGACTTCAACCAGTTTTGCACCTTTGTGTTGGCCTATGCTGGATACATCCCCTATCAAACAGAGGTAGGTTGATAAAACACAGATTTTTCCTGTTCAAGTAAGACTGAGATGTAGCTTATTAACACCAAATTGCTCTTATAATTAATTGATGTCTTATTGTTTCTACACTGAACAAAAATATAAACGCAACATGTAAAGTGTTGGTCCCATTTTTCATGCGCTGAAATAAAAGATCCCAGAAATGTGCCATACAAAAAAGCTAATTTCTCTCAAATTTTCTGCACAAGTTATTTTAAATCCCTGTTAGTGATAATTTCTCCTTTGCCAAGATAATCCATCCACCTGACACGTGTGGCATATCAAGAAGCTGATTAAACAGCATGATCATTACACAGCTGCACCTTGTGCTGGGGACAATGAAAGGCCACTCTAAAATGAGCAGTTTTATCGCACAACACAATGCCACAGGTATCAAGTTTTGAGGGAGCGTGCAATTGGCATGCTGACTGCAGGAATGTCCACCAGAGCTGTTGCCAGAGAATTCCATGTTCATTTCTCTACCATAAGCCGCCTCCAATGTCATTTTAGAGCATTTGGCAGTACGTCCAACCAGCCTCACAACCGCAGAGCATGTGTATGGCGTCATGTGGGCAGGTGGTTTGCTGATGTGTACAGAGTGCCCCATGGTGCCAGTAGGGTTATGGTATGGGCAGGCATAAGCTATGGACAACAAACACAATTGCATTTTATCAAAAGCAATTTGAATGCACAGAGATACCATGACGAGATCCTGAGGCCCATGGTTGTGCCACTCATCCACCGCCATCACCTCATGGTTCAGCATGATAATGCACGGCCCCGATCTGTACACAATTCCTGGAAGCTGAAAATGTTCCAGTTCTTACATGGCCTCGATACTCACCAGACATGTCACCCATTGATCAAGTTTGGGATGCTCTGGGTCGACGTGTACAACAGTGTGTTCCCGCCAATATCCAGCAACTTCTCACTGCCATTGAAGAGGAGTGGGACAACATTCCACAGGCCACAATCAACAGCCTGATCAACTTTTGATAAAATGCAATTGTGTTTGTTGTCCTGATCAACTCTATGTGAAGGAGATGTGTCGTGCTGCATGAGGCAAATGGTGCTCACACCAGATACTGACTGGTTTTCTGATCTACGCCCCTACTTTTTTTAAAGGTATCTGTGACCAACAGATGCATATCTGTATTCCCAGTCATGTGAAATCAATAGATTAGGGCCTAATTAATTTATTTCAATTGACTGATTTTCTTATATGAACTGTAACTCAGTAAGATCTTTGGAATTGTTGCGTGTTGTGTTTTAATATTTTTGTTCAGTATATTTCTGTTGAATGAGGTCTCCAGTTCTGCTGTTTTTTCCATGGTGATATATCCCCCTGTAGGATTGGTGGTGTAGTGACAGCAACCCCTGCAGCAAGCCCAGTGACAGCAACCCCTGCAGCAGCAGCCACAGTACCAGTCCATGGGCCTACCAGTCCTCTGCTAACTCAGACTGTGGCTCCTTCACTCAGAGCCAGAAGGAGAAAGGGAAGGAGGTGAAGAGGAGGAGGTCAGACAAGAAGCCTGCTGGGCCTGGCCAGGGGGAGAAGAAGCCTAGAGGAGGAAGTGCCAAAAAGTCTCCCAATACGAAACAGGCTGCCCCTACATCAACAGTCAGCAGAACGCCAGAGCTCCATGAGCAGCACCAGCCCCAGTCTGAACGGACCAACTTCAACAGCTGTCCTACTGACAACAAAACACATCCTCTGACAGCTCCGAAAAGTGACCATGACTGTAAACTTTCCCAATCTTCCCTGACTCAACTCTTCCCTGAAGCCACCTCCAGCAGCTCTCTGTCTGTCCACAGGAACAAGATCAACACCGGTCAGACACACACACCAGACCCTAACGGGTCAGCTGGGAAAACGAATGATGCTACAACCCCTCAGAAGACAGGAAGTGAAGAACTGGAACAGGAAGTGACCGAACATCCTGTTGACATGACAACGACAAGCTGTGAGATGGGGAAGAGCTGTCCTCACAGGCCGGGAGACAGGGAAAAGAAGAGACGAAAGGAAGAGAATGTGACGAGGGAGAGCTGGGAGGGGTCTGGGAGTGAAGGAAGGATAGACAGTGGTCAGAGGTCAGATATCCTGAGGATGGTGATGGACAGGAGGTTGAGAGGTCAGCTAACTGAAGACCAGGAGACAGGCTACCACACAGAGGAGGGTAGCAGCCCCGACCGGGACCATGGAGGGAGCAACTACCAGACAGACCAGGGAGGGAGCGATGGAGAGGACACATCTGTAGACAACAGCAAGATGGAGGGTGAGTAGAGAGGAACCCCACTTGAGACTTAAGATTAGTCCCAAATGGCACACTGTGCTCTGTAGCACTAATTTTGACCAGGGCCCATATTCCATATATAGTGAACTACTTTTAATCAGGACCATAGTCGGGCTCTAGTTAAAAGTAATAGGGAACAGGGTGCCGTTTTGGATGCAGCTCGCTCATTACCTCATCACTATCTTCAACCATCATTGCTAGTATAAAACAGAGGCTGTGTTTAATATAATGTCTCTTCTATTTTCTCTCTTAGATGAGGACGACTCGTGGGACCTGATCACTTGTTTCTGCATGAAACCGTTCGCGGGTCGGCCCATGATAGAGTGTAGTGAGTGTGGCACCTGGGTGCACCTGTCCTGCGCTAAGATCCGCCGCACCCACGTTCCTGAAGTCTTCACCTGCCAGCCCTGCCGAGATGCCAAGACCAACATCAGACGGTCCAACCGGGCGCGGATCGCCTCCCGCAAACGCTTCAGCGACTAGAGAGCACCAGTTGGTTCATTGGCTGCGTCCCAATTGGCGGCAGGTAGCCTAGCGGTTAAGAGCATTGGGCCAGTAACCAAAATGTTGCTGGTTCGAATCCCCAAGGTGGAAAAATCTGCTGTTCTGCCCTTGAGCAAGGCAGTTAATTCCCAACAACAACTGCTCCCCGGGCACTGATGATGTCATTAAGGCAGCCCCCTGCACTTCTCTGATTCAGAGGGGTTGGGTTAAATGCAGAAGACACATTTCAGTTGAATGCATCCAGTTGTGTAACTGACTAGGTATCCCCTTTCCTATTCCCTATATAGTGAACTACTTTTGACCAGAGCCCTATGTAGAGAATAGGGTGCCATTTGGGACATTGACCACTAGTGAGCATCAAATTCTTTGCTGGTCCATTCTGCCACTCTGCACAAACCACCTCCAGCCACCAGGGTTGTGTTCAGTAAGACGCACAGAACATGTAAATTATTGAACAAGTCCAGGTAGTCCTCCCTGTTTCAGTCCTTTTTCTTCCGTTTTGTGCCTAACGAACACGACCCAGGACACTGCCATCAGCAACCAAGCCATGAGTCTACGGTCGTGTTCCTCTGCTCAGACGTTGTATTCATCAACCAATGGTTGCGTACCACATCATCAACTGTGTCGTCGGGCACCAGATTGTTATAACATATGGGGCCGGTTTCACAGACGAGGCTTAAGCTTAGTCCCAGACTAAAATGCCTGTTTGAGCTGTCTTAACTCAAGTCTGTGCAAGTCGCTTTATCTTAAAATAGTCGTAGATTTAGCCTGTTCTGGATAAAACAAAGCCGATTGCAAGAGGGATTAGAGCTACTCTAGGACTAAATTGAAGCTTAAATGAATCCGTCAAAGAGGCAGGTTTAACTTCTGCTTAGTACTGTTTGTGAGGGAGCAGGGACTATTTGGAATATCTAAATGAAGACCAACCTGCACTACAGAGGCCAGCCAGACGAGTACTTGTGGATAGGAGTAATCCATTAAATTACTTAGATGAAATAGCTTTTCGAGACCACTTTCGTATGTACGAAGAAAATGCATTGGAGATAATATCTCTGCTTGAGCCTAGACTTTCCTCTCCATCTCAAAGAGGAAGGCCTTCACCCAATTCTCTCCACGTTCTGATCACGTTGAGGTTTTTGGCATCTGGAATCTTTCATCATGAAACTGGTGATGTGTGTGGTGCCAGAGAAGCAACTGTGTAGAATAGTTCAAAGTCTTCACATCAAGTTTCCTGATTCTGCTGGCCAAGCCAATTATAAAGTACAATTCTGTGAATATGGGCACTTCCCAGGAGTGATTGGCTGTATAGATAGATGTCATGTTCCCATCAAGTGTCCATCAACTCCTGATGCTGAGGAGTACAGGAACCGTATGAACTGGTTTTCCAGCAATGTTCAGGGTGTATGCACTCTTAATTTAGAGTTTTACATTGTTGCACGTTGGAAAGGTGCCACTCACAATTAAGGGTTTTTCGCAACTCTTCATTGTGTGCTCAGTTTCAGAAAGGACAACATAGTGGACTACTACTTGGTGACAGTGGATATGTGTAATTTTTTATTCACTCCATACATAAATCCCACAACAGCTGAGCAGCAAAGATACAACAGAGCTCATATCCGCATGAGAGGGATGTTCGAGCGTATGTTTGGAGTATGGAAAAATCGATTCCAGTGTTTACACAATACACTTGGTTTCAAGCCAAGAAGATGCTGCAAGGTGATCATCGCTACAGCTGTGCTGCACAACTACCTGAAGCAGCATTGCTGTCCTGATCCTCCAATGATCAAGCAGATGTGCCCATGGCTGAGGCAGGCAATGACCAACGAGGACTTGCACACAAGAGTTGCTTTCACATTCAGCACGTCAACTAGATGAGATGCATTTAAATATGACATGTATTCATTGTGGCTTATTTCTGCTTTGATAATGTTTGTTCTGTACAAAATTCAAATAGTGTGCAGCAAAATTAAATGAGTGACTAAACCAAGGCTGGTTTAAAATGTAGTTTGTGGTGATTAAAATACACTCACTCATGAATAACCAAATGACAAAACATAAATTTTTTACATATCGTTCACCATGGCTGTTAAGTCACAATTGTCTCTACTGTATTTATTTTGAATCATTCCTCTCTCGTCCAACTTCATATCCAATTCAACCTGTAGAATTCTCAGTTTCATGTCATTTTATACTCATGAAATTCTCTGGTTAACTTTTCATGCATGGTCATCTTCTTTGTTCTCTGCTGAAAGGTGGTGGCAGCATCTTCTCTCAGGGATGTTATAGCAGATGGAGGGTACACACTCACTGTGCACTGGCTCTTCCAACCTGTTCAGATTGCTTTCCTCTGAAGAAAGAACACTGTTAGAAGCACAAATAAACTCACATGGTCCTTACAATGAAAGAAGAGTAAAGATTGACACAGACAGTGGAATATATTTACCAAAGGAAGTAACCAATTTACTTTCTTGGTATCTGTACCATTTGTGCTCAGTTCTTCATCTGAACTGTCCAAATGGTCATCTGGTATACCACCCAGAGGTTGGTCATCATCTGGTATACCACCCAGAGGTTGGTCATCATCTGGTATACCACCCGGAGGTTGGTCATCATCTGGTATACCACCCGGAGGTTGGTCATCATCTGGTATACCACCCGGAGGTTGGTCATCATCTGGTATACCACCCAGAGGTTGGTCATCATCTGGTATACCACCCAGAGGTTGGTCATCATCTGGTATACCATCCAGAGGTTGGTCATCATCTGGTATACCACCCAGAGGTTGGTCATCATCTGGTATACCACCCAGAGGTTGGTCATCATCTGGTATACCATCCAGAGGTTGGTCATCATCTGGTATACCACCCAGAGGTTGGTCATCCTCTGGTATACCATCCAGAGGTTGGTCATCATCTGGTATACCATCCAGAGGTTGGTCATCCTCTGGTATACCATCCAGAGGTTGGTCATCATCTGGTATACCATCCAGAGGTTGCTGGTACTCTATTATTCCAGACAGCAAGTCACTCAGTTCATCGGTCTTGTCTTTTTTTTGGTGGTCCACCACCAGTAGTAAATCACTCTTCTGATCTCTACATTCTAAAGCCAGTTTAAGGTTCTTCCACAGAATCGATAAAGGCAGATATCATTCAATATAAGTGATGTCACAAAAATAAGAATATGAGAAATACTGATAATAATGAAGATATCTCACCTGAAGTTGTTGTACTCTTCTTGTGGTTACATTTTCATTTGCATTGAATTCCCAACCACTCTTTTTATTTTCCTCAGTAGCAGTAGTACGGTTTTTACTTTCAATAACTAAATGGTTTGACAAAATTTGTTTTAGTAGCATTTTTTCATACTCACTAAAGTTTTTTGAACAAATTATTTTGGCATCTGCCATTGTTTTTCTCAAGATTCACACCAGTAATGGTGTTTTCCATTCCGGGTTTTTATGAGCACAATTAGACCAACAGCATGTGCTCATACCTAACCTAATCAGGCTTAACCCAGGTGTTCTCATTTAGGCTTACTTACCTTACTCCAGGACTCTGACTTACTAAACCAAATTTAAGCTACGTTCATGAAAGCTACTTAAATGGCCTAGTTTAACTAGTACACATTAAGGCCTACTCCTGGCTTAATCTAAGCCCCGTCTGTGAAACCGGCCCATGATGTCGCTAGCTGATACTTAAAATACCTATCCAGGCATTGTAAGAGCCTATCACTGTCTCCAGAACTGTACAATGTCCATCCATTCACAGACAATCATGTCTTCTCAGGAAGGAATCAGGGGCTACAGGAGAGGGGATGGGGGGATGGAGGGAGGGCAGGGGTGAAAGATGGATGTGGTTGGTAACCGTCTGCTGAACATAACTTCTTCTCACATGCTAATCTCATTTACCCCCACCTGTCCCTTCATCTCTTCATCCATCCCTTCATCTCTCCATCTACCCTTACCTTCATCCATCCCTTTATCCCTTCAGGCTCCATCCACCCTTACCTTCATCCATCCCTTCATCTTTCCATCCACCCTTACCTTCATCCATGCCTTTATCCCTTCAGCCTCCATCCACCCTTACCTTCATCCATCCCTTTATCCCATCAGGCTCCATCCACCCTTCCCTTAATTACTCCCTCCACCCATCTCTTCATTGGTACATCACTGAACCTAAGGGCTTGTATTGGCTCATCTACACTAGTATGTTCAATTCACTACTTAGTGTTGTACAAGGTACTTGTGAAAATAATCTGTAATTATGTAAACAGAATAACAATGAGACTAACGAGCTAGTCCTTGACCTTTATTACTGCATGTGTCACATATAATAAACAACAACAAAAAAATCTAACTATTTACATCTTACTAAAGGTTTACCATTTGATATACACAGAGTGTACAAAACATTATGAACACCTGCAAAAGATTTAAGTGCCTTTGAATGGGGTATGGCAGTAGGTGCCAGGCACACCGGTTTGTGTCAAGAACTGCAACGCTGCTGGGTTTTTCATGCTCAACAGCAACTCAATATTAGGAAGGTGTTCTTAATGCTATGTGCACTGTGTACATAACGTGTTTGGAAGAGTGCCAGGCATCCACTGGGCACTGTATAATTATACAACTGACAGTCAGTCGCTGGCATGACAATATTTTACATCTTAAATGAAAATGCCTATTTTGAGAAATCAGTCTTCAGAAACCTGTCCATGTGTCTCAAATGGCACCCTATTCCTTACATAGTACAACAACATCAGTCACCAGACCAGATAATGTGGTTTGGTCTTGTTTTAATGGAGCAAAGCACCACGATCATTAAGCATGTAATCTTCTAGTGTCCATTTAAACAACCGATCTCCAGCACAACTACTCTATGCTCTGGTCAGCTGCCACACTACTGATGATATAGGTTGATCTCTGCACACATGAAATCAGCTCCAGGTATCTGAAATGTCTTAAGGCAGGCATGGTTTATTTACATTCAAATATTTGACAGTAAAGTGATAGGTTCAAATCTCTAAGCCTACCTGACAAAAGCAGAAGGTTCCTCCACCACTTATCTATGCAGTCTCCATTGCCCTTTACCACTTACCCTACCCAGACCAGTCCTTCACCACAGACACAACTACAGTCTCAGGACTTCTATATCTGACATCCTGAACCAACCAGCTGTGTTAAGTGTCCAGGCATGCTAGCTACTCCTCTGGCCTCATGGCTGGTACGTCCAGTCCGTTGTCTCTGACGTAGGGCAGGACAGCGTCGGTGTAGAACATCTCCAGCTTGACCAGCGTGTCGTCCCAGAACATAGGGTCAAAGGTCACAGGGATGATGGCTGTTTCCTTCAGGGTGAACACCACTAGGTCAGCCTCGGTTAACCCTGTCACTGCCAGCTGGCACTGGATCTGGGTGTAGTAGGTGTGGTCTGGTTTCAGATGGTACCTCACCTGTAGAGGACAGAAGAAAATAACAATTGGGAAGCGCTGCTAGAATACACTAGTAGGCAGATCTTTATAGATTGAAGATGCTCATTGGTTAAGGGGTTAACTGGTCACAAGGGGGACCAAGGCAGGGCACTCTTCATATAATTAAAATGCCTTTATTATGATAGTATGTTCGGAAGAAAAAAAATATCAATCTTGGCATAGCCTACGTCAGGGAGTACAATGATACAACAAACATGTTCTAACCAACCTGTTCCACACCCTGGTCCTGTATTGTCAGGCAGAAGGCAGGGTCCTCTCTACAGGCCTGGGCTACAGTGTTCTGACGGTGCTTGTAGGGACACTTGACCTCCAGGCAGAGCAGCCGTTGGCCGGTCCTCTGGTCCTCTACAATGCCGTCAGGGCTGCCTGCTAGCCAGGGCCGCTTAGGGTCGATAAATAGGCCACACTCCTGCACCCTCACCGCCCGGCCCAGGGCCTTGCTCTTCAGGCTCTGATATCTGAAAAGAGATGAGATTGTAATTTATTAATCTCTGAGGGGAAATTAGTTTGTCATCCTTACAGCCATAGAAAACCCAGGTGGTTGGTGGACCTTAATTGGGAAGGACGGGCTTGTGGTAATGACTGGAGTGGAATGGGTGGATTGATAAAATACATCAAACACATGGCTTTATGCCATTCCATTTGTGCCGTTCCAGCAATTATTATGAGCCGCCCTACCCATTTAAAACAATCGCAGGACATTTACAGTAAATACATAAATGATACCTCCGCACGGCCTCGGCCTCCTGCTCAATGCCCCAGTTCATGGCGCGGGTTTTGACGTTGGTGCCACGGCCAGTGATGGCGGCCAGATAGGAAGCAGGCGGGGTCTGGCTCTTGCCAGTGACAAAGCGGCTGTGGGCGAGGCGGTGAGCGATGGACGCTGTAATGCGGTTCTGACGCCAGGCGAACCAGCTGGGGTTCTCTCTCTGGCCCCGGGTCTGGAGCTCCACCGCCTCCACAACGCCACCCTCCATCTTCTGACCTAATCCCAGGGGCATGGCTTTGATCCTGGGGGGAGAGACCAAAGGCTTACCCCTGACCTGGCTGCTCTTGACAGGGCTATGACTATGCTGATGGGCGTCAGGTTTCTTCTCTGTGATGTCAGGATGATATCTGACAGTAGGGATGTTCTTTTTGGCGTAACGTGTATCTGTGGTCTTTGCTCCTGCTCCCCTGGCCTGGCTGGCTGTGGCTCTGGTGGTCCCGGAGGCTGAGGTCTTCACAGTGGCTGACCACCCTGCTGAGTCCCCTGAGCCATCAGAGGTTAGGGTGGAACCTTTGTTGATATACATCTGTGTTGGGGGGTTATTTGAGGCAGATGCAACCACTGAGCTGTCACGGTGAGAGCCGTCCTGGCTTGTCTTGGTGGGAGTCATTGTTCGGCGAGTTTCAACAAGTTAGAAGGATTCTGTAAATTCTAAATAAAATAGAGCAGTAAGATACTTTTGCATATAAAAACATGATATGTCCTATTCCTAAAGTTGTGTGTGGACCTAAAATCCCCCAAAGTCCCCACAAGGATAGTAAAACAAGGATAATTCTCCCTTGTGGGGACATTTCCCACATCCCCATAAGGACAAAGGATATTTTAATTTTAAGGGTTATGTTTACAATTAGGGTTAGATTTAGAGTTTGGTTAAGTTACAGGTTAGGGTAAAGGTTTAGGGAAAATAGGATTTTTAATGGGAATTAATTTTAGGTCCCTACGGGCTAGCAAGTGTGTTGGTGGTTTACAGTCTGTCTGTAACTAATGATACCCATTTAATCTCTCCTGCTACCTCTGCCTTCGAGTCTGTATGTGGTGATTGACTAATCCATTTACAACGTAAAGAGCTTGTGAACCTGTACATCACCGAGGCCAAACTTCCTGCCATCCAGGACCTCTATACCAGGCGGTCAGAGGCAGTCCCTAAATTGTCAAAGACTCCATCCAGCCACCCTAGTCATAGACTTCTCTCTGCTACCGCGCGGGAAGCGGTACCGGAGCGCCATGTCTAGGTCCAAGAGGCTTTTAAAAGCCATAGGAGTCCCCCCCTCCACGCTGCTGCTACTCTGTTATTATCTATGCATAACCACTTTAATAACCCAACCTGCATGTACAAAATTACCTCAACACCGGTGCCTCCGCACATTGGCACATTGACTCTGTACCGGTACCACCTGTATATAGCCCCACTATTGTTATTTACTGCTGCTCCTTAATTATAATTTTTCTTAGCTCTTACTTTTTTAGGTATTTTCTTAAAACTGCATTGTTGGTTAAGGGCTTGTAAGTAAGCATTTCACTGTAAGGTCTACCTGTTGTATTCGGCGCATGTGACAAATACAATTGGATTTGATCCTCTTTTACAGTGCCCCTCCACTGCCCAGTTCACAGATCAGTAAATATCCCGTAGCAGGTGGTGTACAGTGGGGGTTAAACTAGGGCTATGTAATGGGGAATGCATTCCCTGAACTGAACAGTTCTGCAGGTGAGGGATCAGGGTTCACATCACCGTCGGCACGTGAGGAGACTACTGGTAGACTGTGTCCCAACTGGCACCGTACTCCCTTTATAGCACTACTTTTGATCAGGGCCTATAGGGCTCTGGCCAAAAGTAGTGCACTATAACATTATAGGGTGCCACTTGGGACGCAAAGATTAATTTCTGCGGTTGAGGGGCAGACTCTCGAGTCCTGATGGCTCGGATCTAAACCGAAACGACCAAACAAGCAACAAACCTACTTCTATGCAAGGTAGGTAATGGACATGACACTCACCCTATAGCAAGCTGGCCAGACATGAGGTATACACAGAGGTACAGAAAGAGTCAATCTACATACTGAGTAACTCTAAGTTGAGAGAACATGGAAGTCACAACGGAGGCATTTAAACCCCCAATGCCCCCTATCGTGTGACTTCAACTGTTCTCAGAACAACACTGTATTAGGAGGCCAACCCCAACAGAGGCTGTTTCTCAAATTGCACCCTATTCCCAATATAGAGGGCCCTGGTCAAAAGTAGTGCACTACATAGAGAATAGAGTGCCATTTGGAACTAACTTAGACACTGGGAGGATCTGCTCCATCCTGACAGAGAACATGATTATGGGAGGGGTTTGGGAGAGTCTTTGTTGACATACTCCAAATGTCTTTGTTTGATCATTACGAGCCTCATTGACTTTAGCTTCTGTTCAACTGTCTGTTTGCTGCTCTAATGGTCTTCTGTTCTTGCTTAGCTCCTCCCCGCCCACTAAACAGAACTTACTGGATAGTATTTCTGAAGTGTTGGAGAGAAGGGTGAGGGTTCAGAGTCAGACGTACAAACGAACCCTACTAAAAGCATGACCATAATCTAGAATTAAGACAGGGACTAATAGGGAGTAAGGACATTGATGGGTAGCAGGTTGTGAGTATAGTACAGACTAAGTAGTAGTAGACTTAGTTCATTTCCTGGGAGTGATCTTTCAGATTTCATCTGAAATGGCACCCTATTCCCTTTATAACGCTGTACTTTTTGGCTAGAGCCCTTTGTAGGTAATTGGATGCCATTTTGGATGTAACCATACTCGATCCCTTCCCCCAGGTAGGCCTGTGTAGTTGTCCAGACCAGGCAGGGGAGCCTGTGAGGCAAAATCATGTGTGGAGCTAGACTAATAATAATAACTTAGATTTTTATGGCAACGCACAGCTCCACACACTCACCGGGTAGTACAGAGGCTTAGGCCACGTTCACGTCATGGAGGAACGACTTGTCTACTTCGGAGGAACGACTTGGAGCGTTCACATGCTCAGAGCTCCGAAGGAACGCAATAACTATTCTCACCATTGACAGCCGAAATCCCTAAGGTCATCCCTAAGTTTTCTAGTCGTAATTACAAGTTGGAGGGGCGTTCACGTGCATTTTTCCCAATAGGAAGGTTGTATTTATGAGTTCCCAACATGACGTGAATGCGGCATTAGGGTGCCTGCCACGCACACACCGTGTGAGCTTTTGGTCAGCTCAACTCTATTTCTCTGTACTAGCTCAGCTCACCCATCCACTCAAGCTCTTACATCAAATGCTGACCGCATTACCTCCCGAGATGATAATTTTCTTCGGTTATTGTCACTGCCGTGTATATCCCCCCAAGCAGACACCGTGACAGCTCTCAAAGAACTACACTGGACTTTGTGCAAACTATAAACCGCATATCCTGAGGCCACATTTATTGTACCTGGGGACATTAATAAAGGAAATCTGAGGAAAAAGCTCCTGAAATTCTATCAACACATCTGTGCTACACGCAGGGAGAATATTCTTGACCATTGTTATGCTTGACCATCCCCTCCGGGAACGGCTACAAGGACCTCCCCCGCCTTCCCTTTGGCAAATCAGATCACGCCTCCATCCTGCTCCTCCCCGCCTATAGGCAGAAACTTAAGCAGGAAGCACCCGTGGTAAGGACTGTTCAAGGTTGGTCTGACCAATCGCATCTATGCTTGAAGACTATTTTGATCACGCGGACAAGAAGATGTTCGGTTCCTACTGTGACGATTAGAACTTATCCAAACCAAAACCGTGGATAGATGGTAGCATTCGCACAACTGAAACCGAATTCACAAACCTCCGCACAAACCTCCGCATTTAACTACATCAAGGTGATTGGGAACATGGACGTGTACAAACAGACCAGCTATGACCTCCATAAGGCAATCAATGAGGCAAAACTACAGTACAAGGACAAAGTGGAGTCGCAATTCAACGGCTCAGACACAAGACGCATGTAGTAGGGAAAGCCGGCCATATCACGGACACCAACACCTCGCTCCAGGACAACCTAAACACCTTCTTCGCCCGCTTCAAAGAAGGTGGGACCCATGCTGTCCATGTCGCCCAAAAAGGGATGACCTTCCATCATCCGGAGGGGAATCCAAGAAGACAGGACTGGAGACAAGGACCAGAGTCAAAGCGGGAAACAGCATCAGGCAAGGAAAACAGGCACAACAGGATAACAGGATCTGAATAATAACAAACGGCTAGAAACGTAGACTGACTGAGCAGAGATTACGATCTGGCAGCGTGGAAGTGGCAAGGCTGAGTATTTGTAGAGGTCTTGATTATGGAACAGGTTGCAGCTGGTGGGGATCTGCTCTGACTTGAGCACACCTGTCTCCGCCCACACAATCACACACACAGAGAGAGAGAGGGAGAGGAAGAGTACTGGGGGAGTGGCGGCAGGTCAAGGAGACACAGGATGAGCAGTAGAGGACATTGCAGGAGCAGATGTGACAGATGGTTTAAGCACATGCGTGCCGAACTGTGGGGGGTTATCCATACGGATCACGGATCAACTACGGTCCGTTACACCACTACCAAATATACACTGGAATTGCTTACCAAGAAGACACTGAATGTTCCTGAGTGGCCTGAGTTACAGTTTTGACTTAATCCTTCTGCTGTGTTCCAGTCGAATTGGACCGATTTACAAGTTCTCTCTTAGTTCATTTAATCTGATTGTCATAAGGTTCCATGACTTTGTCCACACAGGGCATCTGAACACACAAAATACATTTTGATGATGTTCATTACATTTTTGGTGTTTTATTTAACTTTGTACACCTGTGGTGTTCCCGGTCCGGTCATTAGAAATGAATGGGTGAGACTACAATTAGTGTATAAAATTTTGTTCAGGCCCATGCCCATTCATCAGATGGACACACTTTCTCTCCCAGACCCCCACATGCA
Source organism: Salvelinus alpinus (assembly GCF_045679555.1). Lineage (NCBI taxonomy): Eukaryota > Metazoa > Chordata > Actinopteri > Salmoniformes > Salmonidae > Salvelinus > Salvelinus alpinus. The sequence goes on from NC_092107.1 coordinate 7,062,470, forward strand.
TGTGTTTGAGCGCACACACACACACACACACACACACACACACACACACACACACACACACACACACACACACACACACACACACACACACACACACACACACACACACACACACACACACACACACACACACCTAACTCCCCTTCTTGGCTTCCATGTCAACCCCCACGGGAACCTTTCCCCAATAGAATCTTTCCCCCACGGGAACCACACCTATTGGCATTCTCACAAACAATCGCAACATTGTTTCAATAACAAATATAACTTTTCTTGCAGCTCTGGTATATAAAGCTTTTTTGAGGTCATGCTCACAATTCATTCTGTGGCAGCATAATGATCAAACAATATACTGTATGTGAGGCTCTTGATCATATCTTTGATCATGACACTGGTGAGGAGGAAAGTCCCTGTTAAACTTTGACACAAAGTAGTCTGTGATAAATAGCACAATATGTTTAATCTGTATTTGTTATAGTCAAAATAATCCATGGATTTTTTTAACTCAAAAACGAGTTGTATGAGCTCAGGTCAATGAGGCCTATAGGCCATAAATAGCAAATAGAAGTTCAAAACGTGTAATGTTCACAAGAACTTAAGTTTATAAAAAGATCTAACACAACATTATGTGATAATATATGTATTATTATGGATTTATAATCAGCTATAATGGGGCGGTTATTTTGGACCGGGAACACAGAATTAATTAACATGAAACGAAGCACAACAGGAGGGTTAAATCTACTTGAAAATCTATGGCAAGACCTGAAAATGTTTTACTAGCAATGATCAACAAACAATTTGACAGAGCTTGAATATTTTTGGGGGGAATAATGGCCAAATGTTGCACAATCCAGGTGTGGAAAGCTCTTAGATTTACCCAGAAAGACTCAGATGTAATCTCTGCCAAAGGTGCTTCTACAAAGTATTGACTCACGAGTATGATACTTCTCCATTTCATTTTCAATACATTTGAAAAAATGTCTTTTTTTATTTTTTTTAATCAATTCTGAGTTCAAGCTGTAACACAACTAAATGTGGAATAAGTCAAAGGGTATGAATACTTTCTGAAGGCACTGTAGAACCCTCTGTAGAAAGGGTTTTACATAGAACCCAAGAGTTCTACCTGGAACCAAAAAGTTTATTCAAAGGGTTCTCCTATGGAGACAGCCGAAGAACCTTTAGGTTCTAGATAGTACCCTTTTTCTAAGAGTGTAGGAGTCAAGGAACAGAAACTATACACACATTACATTCGGTTCCTTTTTCGACAGCCAGGTGAGCTAAATGGTCTTGATTTATCTGGAGTGGTGTAATAGAATAATCCCAGCTAACTGTGTGTTTTAAAGGGTTGTTTGGCCGTTTCAAACTAATAGTTTTAGAAAGAATACAGCAGACCTATGTTATCATTGTCATTGTCCTTTTCTACTAAATTACTGAGCAGAATAGTATTCCACAAAATAAAATTGTTGCTTACCCGATGAAGTTATGTCTAGTCGAGAGTTGTGTATGAAAGTAAAACTGGTTCAAAAGCGGAATTGAAGATCTACTGCATGAGTCACTATCTCATGACAAACACGTCAGATTCATCCGATTGGCTTGCTGCTGCTCTGCTGCTCTGTGTGTGTGTGTGTCGGGCATGTCCTGAACATGTCTAGAGTCAGTCGCGTTAAAAACAACTCGGAACTCGGAAATATCAGAGCTCTGACTGGGAAAAATCTTTTGAATTGTCTTTCAACTCGGAATTCAAAGTCGGAAACTCGGGCATCTTTCTAGAGCTCTGACTTTCCGAAGTAAGGATTTGACCTCGTTTTTTCCCCGAGTTCCCAGTTGTCTTGAAAGCACCAAGTGAGACAAAATACATAGTCCTATGTAAATCTGTATTAGGCTATACATCTTTATTACACTATAATAACCATATTACTGCATCTCTTAACCATCTTATGAATAACAGGATAAAAAAACAAATAATGTTCCTGAATAAATTATTTTAAAAATACGTTTTTCAGGGCTGCCAACTTTTGAAGAAAGCTTGGATTGAGATATACTTTGTGAATTTCATTGCCCCTTGGCACAATCCCTAGACTGGGAGTTCTCCCCCAGGAAGATTTTACTGTTTTAAAGCAAATTTCCTGCAAATCTATGTATTTTGAGGCCTATGACCATAGTGTACTATTAAGTGTATTCAGGATGCTTTGAACATTAAATGAACACTCAAAATTATGCTCATATTTTTTTCCACATATATTTTTTTAGGTGGTTTGACACATTATTCAGACAGTAATGAAATGAGATAGGGAGACAGGCAAATGCTAGAAACAGTGGGAAGGTTGGAAGCAGGGAATTATCCCTTTTCTCAGGTGGAAAGTATGTATGCGACACATTCCACCTGGTAGTGTCACCACTACACCAAGGCTCTCCACAGGGCTCTCTGTAAATATTAATGGTTGATGGCAGTGGGTAAGCAAATCATAGATTGCAGTCTGCTTGTCCATAGACTGCTTTCAAGGACAATACACAAACATTTTATACTTTGTCATTGGGTAAACTCTCTCTTTAAAATAGGAGTGGAAGAAAATCCTGCTTGCTCTCCAGGAGGGTTGGCCACCCCAGATCTATGTTTCCCAAGTGCTGGGTGTTTGAAAATGTTCTTGTTATAACAATTAATTTCTCAAGATCACACAACCTTCAAGAAAAGTCTAATGAATATCAATATTCAGGCGGTTTATGTCTACTAGTTGAAGATCCTTGCCATCATCTTACTCTACATAGACAAAATATTATGCCTTTATGAGTTGTGAGTCCCCCTACCATCTATAATGTCAAAAATTATATTTGATACCTGGAGCATTTAATATCCCATGCTTATTTGTATGATTTATTCAAAACTGTCCATAATTGGCTGCAAAAATGCATAGCCTCATATAATTAATTTTCAAAGACAAGAGTAGGCATCAGATTTCAAATATGAGATAACTCTGGCAAAATTGGGAAGAAGTGGAATAATAAAATAATTGTGGGGAATAACAGTAGTGTTCTTGCTGAGAATCACAGTAATTACTCTATATTTTAGCCCATTGTTAAGAATTAGAATTGTTCCACTGATCAGATTAAATAAAGTAAATAGCTAATAAAATCTACTGAATCAAATATGACATAAATCTGCCCCTACACTCTACCCAAATAGTTTTATATGTATTGTACCCCATCTAGAATCAAATTGACACTTTTGGGTTCACAATCTGTTTGACAAAATTATTTTCATGGTTACACATAGGTCCCCCCAATTTCCCTCCTAAAACATATTGTAGGTCTGTCTGCTGCCTTTTCGTTGTCACAGCATAAATGCCAATCACCAAACGAGGGGACTAATGGTAGTGTGGATTACATCGATTTTAGTACATGCTGTCAAAATGCTGCGTTCTGTCTGCAATAGGGACGGGAGTAACCGCAAACTAATTTTGTTGACAACATTGTACATAAAACAACGTTACCGTACCGCTCTTTTTACAGTTTTATAAACTCCGTGGAGAACGATCTCTCCATTCAGCTCCACTATAATCCTGAGTCAAATGCGTGTCTCACGGCCAATGCGTGGGAGTTGGCAGCTCTGGTTTTTAGTTTAAGGCTGCGTTCCAAACACGTAAAATACACCCTCCACTTACGGCCATATTTGCCGTCGTTGGTCCAAACAATTACCCAAGCAAGGGAAGTTGGCAAGTAAGCCCCCCAGCCCTCGTTTGTGATCGAGTGTAAAATTCTGTTCACTCTCCCATAATTCAATTTGCAATGATTGTACATTGGCTAAGAAAAGTCAACCAAAACTTAAAACCAAAATCAATATGGAGAGAAGTCAACATACAAGTGTAAGTAAAAACAAATGTAAACAAGTTAGAAATTGTGCAACTACCAGTAGTTCCATCATGACTAATCATCCACCTCTGGCCTGCTCGCCTCCCTACCACTGAGGAAGTACAGTTCCCGCTCAGCCCAGTCACAACTGTTCGCTGCTCTGGCCCCCCAATGGTGGAACAAACTCCCTCACGACGCCAGGACAGCGGAGTCAATCACCACCTTCCGGAGACACCTGAAACCCCACCTCTTTAAGGAATACCTAGGATAGGATAAAGTAATCCTTCTCACCCCCCCCCCCCCCTTAAAAGATTTAGATGCACTATTGTAAAGTGGCTGTTCCACTGGATGTCATAAGGTGAATGCACCAATTTGTAAGTCGCTCTGGATAAGAGCGTCTGCTAAATGACTTAAATGTAAATGTTAAATGTAATAACAGGCAAGGGCGGTCCATTAAATTGAATTAATTCCACCCTTGCTCTGCAAGTGTCAACTCATGATATGTCATCAGAAGTGTCCACTTAATTTGAGGGCTGAGGGGAGAGGGTGTCTTATACATGTTTGAAATGCAGCCCAAGAAACAATCAAAATGGGTCTGTGTTCAGTATGTTTTTATGTTCTGGAACGTTCAATTGAACAGAAACGGTGCTGTACTGAACAACCAGTTGAAAAACGCGGAGGGGTTGTGGGCATATATACAGTCATTGGGCGCCATCCATTTTGTCAAGTCGATGGTCACCGGCTGCATTCCAAACACTTAAAAGGCACACCCTCTCCCCTCAGCCCTCAAATTAAGTGGACACTTCTGATGACGTTTGACAAGTTTACACTTGCAGGGCGAGGGAGGAAGGAATGAATTTTAAATGGACCGCCCTTGCACGGAAATTCATCACTCGACGATTGTATTTTCAGCTACCGGTAGCTGGGTGGGTGCTTTATATGCGCTACAGTCAATTATGATTGCATGTCTACTTATATTAACTATATAATTATTAACATACACCTACTGTATGATAGCTAGCAAATTAATTAGCTAACTAACGTTAGCCTGCCTAGCTGGAACTTCTGAAGAAGTTCAGCTGAAGAAGAATTTCATGGTAAGGTCTACACCGTTTGTATTCAGCACATTTGACATTGTTTTGTTGTTGATTTTGATCATCCTGCAGCCATCTCCTGCATTGTGAGAGGTTCTATTGTCAACCAATCATTAGGGTCGCGGCAGGTATCATGGGGCGGCAGGTAGTCTATTGGTTAGAGTGTTGGATTAACAACCAAAAGGTTGCAAGATCAAATCCCCGAGCCGACAAGGTAAAAATCTGTCGTTCTACCCCTGAACAAGGCACTGTTCCTGGGCCGTCATTGAAAATAAGAATTTGTTCTTAACTGACTTGCCTAGTTAAATAAAGGTAAAATAAATGAAAAGGGTGTTTTGTACACACATTATATTATGATTTCAGTTTGTGAGTGTGTGATATGGGGGTTAGATACATATTTATTTCTAAATTATAAAAACCTCTTATAATAAAACGTTAACACAGCCATGTTGACCTGAGCCTTGCTGTTGGAAAACCACATTAGTGTCTGACTTTTGGCTGTCACAGATGCAGCTCCCCTCGACTTTCGTCTACATTCGGTTGCTTTGGCCTTACCACTCAAACGCGACCATAGGTTGTGGAATGCTGTCAGCATGGCCGCTGCCCTTTAAATACGTCATTCATTGCTTCAAGCCACACGGGAGCAAACGTACATCAAAGTCTGCTCAAGAACGTAGAAGAACATTTTGAACGAGTCGTTCAGTATAAACCGTCCCTCAACATAGCAAACGTTCAAGCGAATTGAATGCACCTCTATGACAATTCAGTCACGTGACGAAAGTGGATAATTACGTCAAATCTATGCGACAGGAAAAACGGCTGCCGTAAAACAGAAAAAAAAATCGTGTTTTAAGGTTAATCGATATTGGCTTCGGCTCTTCTTCTCTGGTAAGTCTAAGGCAAATCGCAATTAAGTAAAGATATTCACATGTTTGTGCTGACTTAAAGACTGTGCATCTTTTTACAACTTAATCGTGTTTCTCTGTTGTAGTGAGACAGCCGTCAATGTCCATTCCCCATGTCATTCTCCCAGATCACCCAGTCTTTGTATCTGGGTGGTGTGGACACAGTCTTAAAGCCCACCGGTCTCTACAGTAAGAACATAACTCTGATAGTCAACGCCACAGCAGAGCACCCCTCTCCTCAGTACGAGGGGGTGGAATGTTTCCAGGTACCCGTACTGGACCAGCCTCACGCCCCCCTGGCCTGCTACTTCGATGCTGTTGCAGAACGTGTCCATAACAACCACTCAGGTAGTACGCTGGTCCACTGCACTGCAGGCCGGAGCCGTTCTCCTACCCTGATCATGGCTTACCTGATGAGGTATGAGGGGGTATCACTGCGCCAGGCCCATGAGTGGGTCCTGAAGTACAGACCTCATATCCGGCCCAATGCTGGTTTCTGGAGACAGCTGATGGAGTATGAGAGGAGGCTCTATGGGAAGAATACTGTGAGGATGGCTGCTACCTCCTGTGGTGTGCTGCCCGAGGCTCTGGATGGACAGGAGGCTATTTACTGTGTGAATGGCTGATGGTATGTGTCCCAAATGGCACCTATTCCTTATGTAGTGCACTACTTTTGACAAGGGCCTAAACTGAAAAGAGTGCTATTTGGGATTTGTCATAGATGTATATGAGAAAATAAAACCAATTGCTATAAAAAACAAATATAAATCTGATGTTTATTTATAAAGTATTTACATTTAGTAATGTATGTATTCATCCTAGCTTGGTATGGTCTTCTAAATGGAGCTGTATCATCTCTTTAATGAATGTACGGATCTGCCGTGCCTGACGCACCCCTCGGCTGTCGATACACCCCCCAAGTCCATTTTGGAGGTCAGAGTCCCGTTGCATCCCAAACGGCACCCTATATAAGGTGTCATTTAGGATGCACAGTGTCCTTCTGGGTGGGTAGCAGAGCCCAGTATTTTCTGACATAACTATGGGTTTAGGTTAGAACCGGCCAGAGGAGGAACTGTCTTCAGTATTGGAAACTTCTCTTGGTCTGGATGTCATCAAGGATCTGCTGCAGCTCCTCATCCTCAAACCGCCCCTCCAGACTTTAGACAGAACAAACAGGCTTCAGTACACAACAGCACAACTACTGTCAGTAAATTTATACCAAACATTTACACCTGATTTCATGGTCAAGAGCCAACTGCTACCCAAATAGATACAAGATTTAGAGTCTGGTGATATGGGAGGAGGCAGTAACAGCAGGTCCTACCTAGGGATGAGGGCTTTGGCCTCCTCCGCTGCTTCTGGACACAGGTTGGCCAAACTGGCCAGCTCAAATTTATGCAGCTTCTTCTGTAAGAGCAAGCTATAGGATACAGAGCAATAATTTCAGTCATCACAAAGTTACCACCATATAAAATATATATTGTATTTTATATGGTATTGACATTGGTTTTTGGTTGTGATAGTGACAACAGCTACACTGACCTGCGGACACTGGCTATAGTTTCTCTGTTTTTGAACCGGCTGAAACGTGCAGTATAATTCAGGGTTTTCATGAAGACCTCCGATAGCTCTTGTTCGTCCTCTGCACTCTCGTTCTGCTGCTTGCGATGCTCCAGAAGCATGTGTACCTCGGAGTTTAGAAGTGTCTCCGCGTTCTCGAACTCTTTGAAGAACACAGGTGTGTTTTAATGTAGTTAGCTAGCTAAATACCTTAAGTGAATCGTTATATTCAATATAGTTATCATAAATAAGCGGGATACGAACCTTTGGGGAAAAGTAACTGAGAAGCGTCCTCCTCAATATCTCCGACAGTTGTTGTTGAACCGCCTCCGGACGTCATGCTGCTTGTAGCAATTAATTAATTAACCTTCCTAGCTAACGTTACAGTAAAATAAAAAGCCACAAAGCTGATATCCAGTTGCTTGCTCTGAACCAAATGGCGCCTATATCGGCGCCTAATAAATGTTTTGGCATTATAAAAACATTAGCAAGGCGAAACTCCAAATTATTCAAGGAAGAGGAGGCTGCTACCTAACAAAAATCAGTGTCTCATAGCAACACAAAAAAGTACTTCCGGGTCATGGTATTTAGACTTTTAAAAGTCCCCCACGTAATAGTAGAAAAGTGTCAATTACCAGTATTTATTCGATATATGAAAAATATTTGTCTAATAAGCATTAAATGTGGGTTTTAAAACATTTTCCAATGTAAAATAAATGCCCCCAATGCGAATCAATGTATATGGAATACATATTGAATACATATATTTTACTCCACCCATTCCATTGGCCACAATGCAAATCAGTGCATTTGGAAAGTATTCAGACCCCTTCCCCTTTCCACATTTTGTTACGTTACAGCTTTATTCGAAAATGTATTAAATACATGTTTTTCTTCATTCATCTACACATGATACCTCATAATGACAAAGTGAAAACAGGTTTTTAGATTTTTTGCAAATGTATAAAATAAAAAAACAGAAATACTTTGCTATGAGACTCGAAATTGAGCTCAGGTGCATCTGTTCCCTTTGATCATCCTTGAGCTGTTACTACAACTTGATTGGAGTCCACCTGTGGTAAATTCAATTGATTGGAAATGATTTGGAAAAGCAGACACCTGTCTATATAAGGTCCCACAGTTGACAGTACATGTCAGAGATAAAACCAAGCCACAAGGTTGAAGGAAGTGTCAATTTATATAGTCTTAATTACATTACTTAGATATGTGTGTGTTGTTACTGCACTGTCGGCGCTAGAAGCACAAACATTTCGCTACACCCGCAATAACATCTGCTAAACACGTGTATGTAACCAATACATTTTTTTTTAGAGCTCCGAGACAGGATTGTGTCAAGGCACCGATCTGGAGAGGGTTACCAAAAAATGTCTTCAGCATTGAAGGTCCCCAAGAACACAGCAGCCTCCAATATTCTTAAATTGAAGAAGTTTGGAATCACCAAGACTCTTCCTAGAGCTGGCCGCCTGGCCAAACTGAGCAATTGGGGGAGAAGGGCCTTGGTCAGGGAGGTGACAAAGTGTAACAGTATAACTTTAGTACGTCCCCTCGCCCCGACCTCGGGCGCGAACAAGGGACCCTTTGCACACATCAACAACAGTCGCCCACGAAGCATCGTTACCCATCGCTCCACAAAGGCCGCGGCCCTTGCAGAGCAAGGGGAAACCCTACTTAAGTCTCAAAGCAAGTGACGTAACTGATTGAAACGCTACTAGCGCGTACCCGCTAACTAGCTAGCCATTTCACATCCGTTACACAAGAACCCAATGGTCACTCGGACAGAGCTCCAGAGTTCCTCTGTGGAGATGGGAGAACCTTCCAGAAGGATAACCATCTCATCAGATCCTTGATGAAAACCTGCTCCAGAGCGCTCAGGACCTCAGACTGGGGGCGAAGGTTGACCTTCCAAAAGGACAAAGGCCCTAAGCACACAGCCAAGACAACGCAGGAGTGGTTTTGGGACAAGTTTCTGAATGTCCTTGAGTGGCCCAGCCAGAGCCTGGACTTGAACCCGATCGAACATCTCTGGAGACCTGAAAATAGCTGTGTAGCAACGCTCCCCATCCAACCTGACAGAGCTTGAGAGGATCTGCAGAGAAGAAATGGAGAAACTCCCCAAATACAGGTGTGCCAAACGTTTAGCTTCATATCCAAGAAGACTCAAAGATGCTTCCACAAAGTACTGAGTTTAAGGATCTGAATACTTATGCAAATGTAATAATTCTGTTTTATTTTGAATAAATGTGCAAAAATTTCTCAACCTGTTTTGGCTTTGTCATGATGGGATATTTTGTGTAGATGTAGGGGGAACAACTATTTAGAATAAGGCTGTAATCTAACAAAATGTGGAAAAAGTCTAGGATTCTGAATACTTTCTGAAAGCACTGTATATGGAATACATATTGGCTTATAGAGCAAAAACTATTCTGGATGCCACAGTAAAACTATTGTAGGGAATACTCAGTAGGGTCTTTAGAATGTATATATGGTGTCATTTCATGGGGTTCTAAATAATAGTGTTGCTGGCCTGTAGGGATTTATATTTTCCTGAAAATCGACTAAATTTCAATACCGGGAGTAATTCATATGTATACAAAGAATCCTGGGAAATACCGCAAACATCCTAAGTGCCCATTTTAAAGCGTTTAAAACCAAGATATGGTCACTATGCCAGGGTTATCCCAAAATAAGATTGTCACTACGCCACATTTCCGGCTTGGCTGTGCCACTATGTAAAGATTTCACAGTAAGTGAAACTGATATTAAGATACCTTGATATTCAACAATTCTCTCTTCATCTCCCTTTATTCATGAGTTGATCTGCTATCTGTATAATCATCAACTCGATTTTGCCAAATAGGAGATTCTGTAATTCGTTGTTGGTTATCTAGAAAGCTTAGCAACTTTGGTCATTTTACTTTTGTTTGACTGCAGTTAAAGTTTGTATGATTCGACAACGCTATATTTTACTCGGGATGTGCTCTGTGCGTCCTGAGCGCGCTCTGTGTCGAAATAGCCTACTACTGAAATGCACTAAATTAATTGAGAAACATGATAACTCACGGAATTTATTAACGGCCTGTTTCGCAATTCACAATGTCATTGGCGATCAAAGTTAAGCCTACTCTATCATTAGGGCTACTTAACGAGGACCAACTCTGTTTTATCTACTCTCATACCGTTTGTTGATCACACATTCCCTACTGACGCTCTCGTATGGTCAGCAATACCAGACAGCGCAAAGAAGCTGGGGAAATGTTATAGCGGTATTTTGACATGTGTAACGGATGTGAAATGGCTAGCTAGTTAGCGGGTACGCGCTAGTAGCGTTTCAATCAGTTACGTCACTTGCTTTGAGACTTAAGTAGGGTTTCCCCTTGCTCTGCAAGGGCCGCGGCTTTTGTGGAGCGATGGGTAACGACGCTTCGTGGGTGACTGTTGTCGATGTGTGCAGAGGGTCCCTGGTTCGCGCCCGTGTCAGGGCGAGGGGACGGTACTAAAGTTATACTGTTACATTGGTGCCGTGACCCGGATCACTGGTTGCTGCGGAAAAGGAGGAGGTTGAAAGGGGGGTGAGTGTAACGGATGTGAAATGGCTAGCTAGTTAGCGGGTACGCGCTAGTAGCGTTTCAATCAGTTACGTCACTTGCTTTGAGACTTAAGTAGGGTTTCCCCTTGCTCTGCAAGGGCCGTGGCCTTTGTGGAGCGATGGGTAACGATGCTTCGTGGGCGACCGTTGTTGATGTGTGCAGAGGGTCCCTGGTTCGTGCCCGGGGTGAGGGGACGGTTTAAAGTTATACTGTTACACATGCATATAGCAGATTTGCATTGACAATGCAACCTATGGAATATCTAATAAAGTTAGGAATTTTCATGCGAGACAGGAGTAAGGATTTTGTTTCATTTGGATTGGGACGATAGGAAAATAGCATAAGGTCTATAAAAGGCTACGTGAGTCAATAGATAGCAAGGCCGGCTCGCTCATTAAGCGGCATTTTCTGTGCTAAACTGACCAAGACGCACCAACAACAAATAAAAACGAATCATTCTGCCCAAAAACCATGTAAATTTCTCTCAACCAGTGGCATATGGGCTTTTTAGGTGAACGCTGATGCCGCCCTGTGATAAGCAATGCCCACTTTGTCAAATGGATGGGCGTCAATTATTTATCTTGTACATTCTCAGCGTGCATCTCCAGGGTGCTGTTGGAGAGACGCATCGTTGCCGAGCTCCACCAATTTCCGTAAAAAAATCGTCTAACATAAATCATGTAGTATATGGTAGAAAGTGTTCGTGGGCTTTTCTGTAGCCTACAGGTTGGAGATAAAATGTATGACAATGTAATGATAGACACGTTTTACATCAAGCAGGTTTCTCCGATTAAATAGCCTAACTTTAATGGCGCCCAAATCAAATAAAACATTTGCTGACATGTTGACAACATATCCTTAAAACAGGACAGGTCAATGTAAAATACAAAAATATTTGTCATGGTCAGTGGTTTCAAGTTTGTATCCGTCAATTTGACGAGCTGATCATAGCGAAGAATAAAGCAATTTTGCATTTCCCTCTGTGTAAACACATTTCAAATAGATTCAGGATAACTCCTGAAAGTTAGGTAGCTGATATTCAGAAGTTTAAATATGTAAAGGATGGTTTTGTTCTCTTTTAACATAAATATATGCCTTATAGAAGTAGGACATGTTAATCACAAAACATAGCGTGACTGCAGAAAAGCTGTTGTTAATCTAGGGTGTCGACTGTGCAAACCACAAGGTTGAGACAAGATGGAAAAATGCTGAATAACAAGAAAACAGGAACTGAGGAATGTGTAGGGAAAATGCTGAATAACAAGAAAACAGGAACGGAGGAATGAGTAGAAACCAACAAATCAGCTCAATCTTCACAAGAACCATTCCGGACATTTCAATCTTGAGTGCTGTGACTGGACACCACCGATAGGCTAGCAAGTTTAAACCACGCTAAGCCTCTACTGTGACAGGCCAACTCTAAAGTTGGAACTAACTCTGGAACAGTATAAAAGAAGATGTCTGTACTATTTCAGTCAGTTCTCTGCTTTACCCTGCGTGGTGATACAATGAACCCGTATATACGAAAATTGCATTTACCATTCTGAGCTTATGTTAAATAAAAATACTTAAAGTATATTCGGTGACTTTGAATCACATTTTATCCTGATACCAGATTTGATTGACGCAACCTTTCACAAATAGCCAAATTGATTAGTCACAGGAATCTGGACTATTAAAGCCAATGCAACAGCCTGTTTTACAAACGGTGGGCTGCACCCCAGTCATCAAGGGCCGAAGTCTTTTGGACGTATTTTTTTTTGTCGGGTCAGGACCGGCCGTCTTTTTTTGGTGCAGTCCAGATCGGCCTTGGTTTCCACGTCCACGTAAGGTGGTTTTTGGTTTGGCCCAACCATAGACGTCATAGACGAAACTTGGGTGAATGATCATCTTACCATAGAGATCAGACATTACAAAATTACTCTGATTGGCCCAAATCAGTAGTTATAGTAATTATCTAAAATGTGTAAGTCACACAGTTATCTTGATTGGCCCAAATGGGGACTAAGGTAGGCTATTATGTACTTTACATTCATTTACTTAATCTCCAACCATTTCTCAATGTGCTCCACCTTATAATATTCATTCTCTTATATAAAGTAGTAATTCTCTTTATTTAGATTTCACCCCATGTAGTTATATATTTTTTAACATAATGCACTATGCAAAGCTGCAAGAAAGATTGCTTTTGTATCATACGCATAGCGTTTTATCGCGGACATTTATTTTGAAGGCGAAATCCGGATGTCTTAATGCTGCTTCCGAGACGCTAATAAAACAAAGCTTGAAATAGCTTCCGATTTCGACTAGAGACAAGTCGTCGGATGTCGCCAGGTGGTTGACGATTACATTACAACGCTGACCATTTTCATTCAGTGCTGCATTGTTGGCACTTTTGTGCCGGTTCATTGTTTGGAGAAAAAAAACATGTAGAAAATTGTTTGTACATAGCCAAAATGCTTTTCCAAAAATGCAGGCTCAGACAGTACAAAAAGAATTGCGTTGGCCGGGAATCGAACCCGGGTCAACTGCTTGGAAGGCAGCTATGCTCACCACTATACCACCAACGCTGACATGACTTAAAAATAAACACGACTGATTTTAAAGTAGCAATTTTTATGTTTTCTGTAAATACCTGATTAAAGTTTAGTTGTTTTTAAAAAAATTGGCCATATACATATCAGACACATAATTACACTTATAATTAGCTAAATGTTAACAGAAAATTGACAAACATACTAGAAAATAGGTCACGGTTAAATAATACAGATGTGCTAATGTTGCTTGTTTTAAGGTGTTGTAATCAAATTACATTATTTTGCTAATCCAGCTAATGTGAGCTCGTCCCTGCTAAACCAGTTATGAACGCTAGGCTAGCCTGGTTTTGGTTTGCAAGTCAACTTCCAATTGAAGTCGATAGCTTGCAAAGAGAGGGAGAGAGCTTCCATAGCTAGCTAGCTTACATTACCGGAACAAATATTATCTAACAGTTTTTGTTTCTCATTTCTAATGGTATTACTGCGCATTTGTAAAGTATTCAGACCCCTTGACTTATCCACATTTTGTTACGTTACAGCCTTATTCTGAAATGGATTACACACAATAACACGAAGGGAAAAAATAACAGAAATACCTTATTTACATAAGTATTCAGACACTTTGCAACTAGACTCGAAATTGAGCCCAGGTGCATCCAAGAAACGATTTGGTCAAGGCACAAAAAAAAAAAAAGTCTGCCGTATTGAAGGTACCCAAGAACACAGTGGGCTCCATCATTATAAATGGAAGAAGTTTGGAACCACCAAGACGCTTCCTAGAGCTGGTCGCCCGGACAAACTGTGCAATCGGGGGAGAAGGGCCTTGGTCAGAGGTGAACAAAAATCATACGGTCACTGACAGAGCTCCAGTTCCTCTGTGGAGATGGGAGAACCTTCCAGAAGGACAATTATCTCTGCAGCACTCCACCAATCAGGCCTTTGTGGTAGAGTGGCCAGACGGAAAACACTCCTCAGTAAAAGGCACTGCTTGGAGTTTTCCCAAAAGGCACCTAAAGGACTCTCAGACCATGAGAAACATTATTCTCTGGTCTGATGAAACCAAGATTGAACTCTATGGCCTGAATGCCAAGCGTCATGTCAGGAGGAAACCTGGCACCATCCCTACGGTGAGGCATGGTGGTGGTGGTGGCAGCATCATGCTGTGGGGATGTTTTTCAGTGGAAGGGACTGGGAGAGGGAAAGATGAACAGAGCAAAGTACAGAGAGGTCGTTGATAAAAATCTGATCTAGAGCGCTCAGGACCTCAGACTGGGGCAAAGGTTCACAACAAGACAACAACCCTAAGCACACAGCCAAGATAAAGCAGGAGTGGCTTTGGGACACATCTCTGAATATCCTTGAGTGATCCAGCCAGAGCCTGGACTTGAATCCGATCAAACATCTCTGGAGAGACCTGAAAATAGTTGTGCAGCAACGTTCCCCATCCAACCTGACTGAGCTTGAGAGGATCTGCAGAGAAGAATGGGAGAAACTCCCCAAATACAGTTGTGCCAAGCTTGTAGTGTCATAGCCAAGAAGACTCGAGGCTGTAATCGCTGCCAAAGGTGCTTCAACAAAGTACTGAGTAAAGGGTCTGAATACTTATGTGAATGTGATATTTCAGTATTTTTATTAATACATTTGCAGAAACATTTCTAAAAACCTGTTTTTGCTTTGTCATTTTGCGGTAGTGCATGTAGATTGATGAAGGAAAATACTCTTTGATTTGTACTAGTGATATCCTTGACCTGCTCTGTGTTGGTGTATTGATGGGCTCTCTCTCTCTCTCTTTTCTCTTTTTTTCTCTCTTTCTCTCTTTCTCGCTCTATCATTTCAGAATGGGAGTGTTCAGAAGCGAGGATGTGCTGACAACGTTACCGTCATACTGGTGTCTGTTAGCTTCTGAACAACAGACACCCGATCTGGCCCGTCATTGTGTGCCTCTGAGTGCTATGTCCACCGTGGCTCCAGACCTTAAAACATGACCAGATCCCACCACTCCCAGCAACACTGCCCGCAACAGATGAACATCAGACATGTTGGTCAACCGTTCATTTTAAACAAGATGTTCTAATCTCTAACTCAATGTGAACAGCATACCGTACGCATGTACGCAATGCAAATGCTAATTGCTTGTGTTGCATACTTGCGTAGGGTGTAAATAAGGCCTAATGCTCTGTAGTGCCCTGTACTGCTTGTCCTGATGACTACTGATGATTTAAATGGGCTTTATGTTTTCTATCTAATACATTGTCTTTTCAAATTTGTGCACATGTTTTATTGCCTTAAATGTGTATTTTTCTTTGGGGTACTTTTAATAAAGTAGTTCAGAACAGAATTTCAGAGATTGTACCAAAAAATTCTACACATGTATACAACCCTGCATAATCCAATCGGAAGCTGGTCTACATTTAATGGACTCCTAACTTCCTCCCTGTTCCCGCCACCCTGGATAATACAGATGTCTGTCCCTTCCCTCCGTCCCAAGTCTCCTACAAGTTCATATCATAAACATACATTAGGATTGGCTTTATTGTATCTGATTAGGAATTTAAGAAGGAATCCTGTTTGACACATTGCATGATGCCCCTCTTTATCCCAGACAAATTTCCCCTCATGGACAATAAAGTAAATTATATCAACTTGTAGGACGCCTGGGATACACTTGGGAACCGCATCTCTAGCAATAGCCTATGTTTCTTCCATGGTAACGAATGGGTTTGGCCATTAGATGGTGCTATCAAACCGTTTCTCAACCTCAATCATGATGACGGCCTGTAACAGGCGAGACAGACTTACGCTATCAGACAGAGATACACATCTTCAGCTTCTCTTTTTATGTATGCCTCAGCAGATTTACGCTGTACAAAAATATAAATGCAACATGTAAAGTGTTGGTCCAATATTTCATGAGCTGAAATAAATTATCCCCGAAATTTTCCATATGCACAAAATGCTTATTTCTTTCAAATTTTGTGCACAAATTTGTTTACAGCCCTGTTAGTGAGCATTTCTCCTTTGCCAAGATAATCCATCCACCATATCAAGAAGCTGATTAAACAGCATGATCATTACACAAGTGAACCTTGTGCTGGGAACAATAAAAGGCTACTCTAAAATGTTTACTTTTGTCACACAACACAATGCCACAGATGTCTCAAGTTTTGAAGGAGTGTGCAATTGGAATGCTGACTGCAGGAATGCCCACCAGAGAATTGAATGTTAATTTCTCTACCATAAGCCGCCTCCAATGTCGGTTGGACATATTTGGCAGTATGTCCAAACGATCTCACAACCGCAGACCACGTGTATGGCATTGTGTGGGTGAGCGGTTTGCTGATGTCAACGTGAACATAGTGCCCCATGGTGGCGGTGGGGTTATGGTATGGGCAGGCATAAGCTACAGACAACGAACACAATTGCATTTTAGCGATGGCAATTTGAACGCACAGAGGTACGGTGACGAGATCCTGAGGCACATTGTCATAACATTCATCCGCCTCTATCACGTCATGTTTCAGCATGACATGCCAACTATTGAGCATGTTTGGGAGGCTCTGGATTGATGTGTATGACAGCGTGTCCAATCCACTCTCCATGCGCACCTTCCTCACCCTTGCCGTCCACGTCTCTTCTAACTGAGGCCCAAATAAAGGGTTGAGCAGGGGGGAAACAATGTTCAGATCCAGGGGGTAAACAAGTCAGCAGTCAGGTAACCTCTTGCCATTTCCCAGTCGTATTATAGGCCTATAGCCTGTTCATAAATGGCATGTCATATTGATATAGAAAACAGGGCTGTTTTAGAGTATTTCAGAACATGTGTAGGTATGTAGACAGTGTATGGTGCGTACCCTCACATAACGGTCAGTGCTATCTGGGATCCTTGGGACGTCCCTACTCTAACCTTAACTAATACCATAACCCTTAGCTTAACCATTTTACATTTCAACTTCAATGAGGTACTGTAGGGCCGTCCCAAGATAGCACAGACCCCAACAGAACAGTTGTTTTTCCCGTTGTCTGTGTTCCTCCTGAAGCAGTGATGTGTTTATGGAAGAGTCTGAATAGCTTGCCTCAGGCTGTTGATTTAAATCACCATATCATTCTTTAGATAACTCTGCTCTTAAATCACCACCAGCCAGCCAGCCTGACTGAGAGCTGCATCTGTTAGAGCAGGCTGAAGACTCTCTGTGTGTCTGTCTCTCTCTCTATATATCTCTCTCTCTTTCTATATATATACAGTATATCACAAAAGTGAGTACACCCCTCACATTTTTGTAAATATTTGAGTATATATTTTCATGTGACAACACTGAAGAAATGACACTTTTGCTACAATGTAAAGTAGTGAGTGTACAGCTTGTATAACAGTGTAAATTTGCTGTCCCCTCAAAATAACTCAACACAGCCATTAATGTCTAAACCGCTGGCAACAAAAGTGAGTACACCCCTAAGTGAAAATGTCCAAATTGGGCCCAAAGTGTCAATATTTTGTGTGGCCACCATCATTTTCCAGCACTGCCTTAACCCTCTTGGGCATGGAGTTCACCAGAGCTTCACAGGTTGCCACTGGAGCCCTCTTACACTCCTCCATGACGACATCACGGAGCTGGTGGATGTTAGAGACCTTGCACTTCTCCACCTTCCGTTTGAGGATGCCCCACAGATGCTCAATAGGGTTTAGGTTTGGAGACATGCTTGGCCAGTCCATCACCTTTACCCTCAGCTTCTTTAGCAAGGCAGTGGTCGTCTTGGAGGTGTGTTTGGGGTCTTTATCATGTTGGAATACTGCCCTGCGGCCCAGTCTCCGAAGGGAGGGGATCATGCTGTGCTTCAGTATGTCACAGTACATGTTGGCATTCATGGTTCCCTCAATGAACTGTAGCTCCCCAGTGCCGGCAGCACTCATGCAGCCCCAGACCATGACACTCCCACCACCATGCTTGACTGTAGGCAAGACACACTTGTCTTTGTACTCCTCACCTGGTTGCCGCCACACATGCTTGACACCATCTGAACCAAATAAGTTTATCTTGGTCTCATCAGACCACAGGACATGGTTCCAGTAATCCATGTCCTTAGTCTGCTTGTCTTCAGCAAACTGTTTGCGGGCTTTCTTGTGCATCATCTTTAGAAGAGGCTTCCTTCTGGGACGACAGCCATGCAGACCAATTTGATGCAGTGTACGGCGTATGTTCTGAGCACTGACAGGCTGACCCCCCGCCCCTTCAACCTCTGCAGCAATGCTGGCAGCACTCATACGTCTATTTCCCAAAAACAACCTCTGGATATGACGCTGAGCACGTGCACTCAACTTCTTTGGTCGACCATGGCGAGGCCTGTTCTGAGTGGAACCTGTCCAGTTAAACCGCTGTATGGTCTTGGCCACCGTGCTGCAGCTCAGTTTCAGGGTCTTGGCAATCTTCTTATAGCCCAGGCCATCTTTATGTAGAGCAAAAATTCTTTTTTTCAGATCTTCAGAGAGTTCTTTGCCATGAGGTGCCATGTTGAACTTCCAGTGACCAGTCAGTATGAGGGAGTGTGAGAGAGATGACACCAAATTTAACACACCTGCTCCCCATTCACACCTGAGACCTTGTAACACTAATGAGTCACATGACACCGGGGAGAGAAAATGGCTAATTGGGCCCAATTTGGACATTTTCACTTAGGGGTGTACTCACTTTTGTTGCCAGCGGTTTAGACATTAATGGCTGTGTGTTGAGTTATTTTGAGGGGACAGCAAATTTACACAGTTATACAAGCTGTACACTCACTACTTTATATTGTAGCAAAGTGTCATTTCTTCAGTGTTGTCACATGAAAAGACATACTCAAATATTTACAAAAATGTGAGGGGAGGGGTGTACTCACTTTTGTGATATACTGTACATATATACATCTGTGTTTCTCTCAGTCCCCCCCCCCCCCTCCTCTCAATTAAATTCAAGGGCTTTATTGGAATGGGAAACATATGTTTACATTGCCAAAGTAAGTGAAATAGATAATAAACCAAAGTGAAATAAACAATAAAAAATGAACAGTAAACGATACATAAAAGTTCCAAAAGAATTAGAATTTTGAAAGAATTTCAAATGTCTTATTATGTCTATATACAGTGTTGTAACGATGTGCAAATAGTTAAACTAAAAATGGGAAAATAAATAAACATAAATATGGGTTGTATTTACAATGGTGTTTGTTCTTCACTGGTTGCCCTTTTCTTGTGGCAACAGGTCACAAATCTTGCTGCTGTCATTGTACAATGTGGTATTTCTCCCAATAGATATGGGAGTTTATCAAAATTGGATTTGTTTTCAAATTCTTTGTTGGTCTGTGTAATCTGAGGGAAATATGTGTCTCTAATATGCTCCTACATTTGGCAGGAGGTTAGGAAGTGCAGCTCAGTTTCCACCTCATTTTGTGGGCATAACCTGTCTTCTCTTGAGAGCCAGATCTGCCTACGGTGGCTTCTCTCAATAGCAAGGCTATGCTCACTGAGTCTGTACATAGTCAAAGCTTTCCTTAAGTTTGAGTCAGTCACAGTGGTTAGGTATTCTGCCACTGTGTACTCTCTGTTTTTGGGCCAAATAGCATTCTAGTTTGCTCAGTTTTTTTGTTAAATCTTTCCAATGTGTCAAATCATTTGGTTTTCTTATGATTTGTTTGGGTCTAATTGTGTTGCTGTCCCTGGGCTCTGTGGGGTGAGTTTGTGAACAGAGCCCCAGGACCAGTTTGCTTAGAGGACTCTTCTCCAGGTTCATCTCTCTGTTGGTGATGGCTTTGTCAAGGAAGGTTTGGGAATCGCTTCCTTTTAGGTGGTTGTAGAATGTAACCGCTCTTTTCTGGATTTTGATTATTAGCGGGTATCGGCCTAATTCTGCTCTACATGCATTATTTGATGTTTTACGTTGTACACGGAGGATAGTTTTGCAGTAAGCGGATCCCAGACCTCACAACCATAAAGGACAATGGGTTCTGAATCAAGTATTTTTATGTCAAATTTTATGTACGTTTTGATGGTTCCTTTTGCCTTGTCTCTCAGATCGTTCACAGCTTTGTGGAAGTTACATTTTTTGGAACATCCTTATTTTGGTCTTTCTGAGATTTACAGTCAGGGCCCAGGTCTGGCAGAATCTGTGCAGAAGATCTAGGTGCTGTTGTAGGCCTTCCTTGGTTGGGGACAGAAGCATCAGGGTGGGGCCGGGTGCTGCAGACTGTTCTAGTGCCCCTTGCCAATTCGTTGATATATATGTTGAAGAGGGTGGGGCTAAAGCTGCATCCCTGTCTCACCCCACGGCCCTTTGGAAAGAAATGTGTGTGTTGTTTTGCCAATTTTAACCGCACACTTGTTGTTTGTATACATGGATTTTATAATGTTGTATGTTTTTTCCCCAACACCACTATTCATCAATTTGTATAGCAGACCCTCATGCCAAATTGAGTCAAAATCCTTTTTGAAATCAACAAAGCATGAGAAGACTTTGCCTTTGCTTTGCTTTGTTTGTTTGTTTGTTTGTTTGTTTGTTTATTTGTTTGTCAATTAGGGTGTGCAGGGTGAATATGTGCTCTGTCATATGATAATTTGGTAAAGAAAACAATCTGACATTTGCTCAGTACATTGTTTTCACTGAGGAAATGTACGAGTCTGTTGTTAATGATAATTCAGAGGATTTTCCCAAGGTTGCTGTTGACACATATCCCACAGTAGTTATTGGGGTCAAATTTGTCTCCACTATTGTGGATTGGGGTGAACAGTCCTTGATTTCAAACATTGGGGAAGATGCCAGAGCTAAGGATAATGTTAAAGAGTTTAAGTATAGCCAATTGGAATTGGTGGTCTATATATTTAAAAATTTAATTTAGGATACCATCAACACCACAGGCCTTTTGGGGTTGGAGGGTTTGTGTTTTGTCCTGTAGTTCATTCAAAGTAATTGAAGAATCCAGTGGGTTCTGGTAGTCTTTACTAATTGATTCTAAGATTTGTATTTCATCATGTTTATGATTTTGCTGTTTTTTCTTTTCTCTAGGAACAAAAAATTGGAGAAGTGTTTTATCCATACATCTCCGTTTTGAATAGATAACTCTTCGTGTTGTTGTTTGTTTAGTGTGTTCCAATTTTCCCAGAAGTGGTTAGATTGTATGGATTCTTCAATTACATTGAGCTGACTTCTGACGTGCTGTTTCTTCTTTTTCCCCGTAGTGTATTTCCCTATTGTTTTAGTGAGTCACCATTGTGAAGGTGTAGACTCTGGTTTTCTGGAACTATGTTTTGGTTGAATAGGTCTTTCTTACGTTTTTGCATTCTTCATCAAACCATTTGTCATTGTTGTTCATTTTCTTAGGTTGTCTGCTTGAATTTTTTTGATTTGATAGGGAAGCTGAGATATCAAATATACTGTTTAGGTTTTCTACTGCCAAGTTTACACCTTCACTGTTACAGTGAAACATTTTGTCCAGGAAATTGTCTAGAAAGGATTTCATAATTTTTTTGGTAGATTTCCACACTACTTTCCTTCCATCTATAACATTTCTTAATATTATTCAGTTTCTTTGGTTTTGATGCCTCATGATTGAGCATTGCTCTTTTCAAGTAGACTGTATTTTGTTGTGATCTGATAGGGGTGTCAGTGTGATGACTGTGAACGCTCTGAGAGACTCTGGGTGGAGGTCAGTGAAGTAGTCTACAGTACTACTGCCAAGAGATGAGCTTGTCGTGTCTTTGGCATCATTAAACTGAAGACTGTTAGTTTATCAAATCAATTATCAATTATTATTATTATTATTACATGATTAACTAATCAGGTAAATGTAATTAACTAGGAAGTCGGGGCACCAAGGAAAATATTCACATTACAAAGTTATATTTTTCCTAATATAACTTTCAGATATTTTAATATCTGATCAATTAGTCTTCTAATGAATGAATTATTCTTTACCTCATGTTAGTCTCATTCCAAACGTCGTAAATTGTTGGTTATCTGCACGAACCCAGTCTTCACTATGAATCATCCATACATCAATTGTCTCAATCATTTATTTATTAACTAACTAAATAATCACAGAAATGAACATACAAACAAACAATGTAGATATGACTACAAGGAAATGATAGGGGATGTGCCCTAGTGGGCTAAACCGGTGTTACGGCTTGGTGAACAAAAGAGATGTGTGTGTAGACTGAGAAAGGCGGGAATTACGCAAATGAATCACTACACACTTGATAATCGTGTTCATTGAAATGCTAATCCTTTGCACATGAATGCTCACTCATTCGGGAATAATTGCAATAAATATATATATTTACGCTCAGGGTGTCGTCGTGATCTCTGTTGGGATCGTCCGTCTTTCTGTTGGAGAGTTTGTCCGCCCTCTCTTTCTCTTCCGTGGTTAGAATGGATAGTTCAGAGTAACATTCAGCAATGTTGTTATAGAATAGATGTTTCGGCGGTTGTCGGCCTTCGCATTCAATGGTATAGAATTCCTAGCTGTAGACTAGTAATTAGTATCAAAGATTTGCTCATATTCTGTCGGTATCTATAGTCTCAGAGTTTCAACAACCATTACAACCTTAGCTTATACTCAGGTTTATCGTTTCTCCTCAAACTTTAGCCCTCTCGTGGTAATCGAGGTAAGCTGGTCTGAAGGGAATTCTTTAGGGTGGGGTTTTTATTCTGAACAGTAGAAAGGGGCTGTCCCATGACGCCAGATCAATTTCTGTGCTCATGGGGCGGGCCAATGGTTTAGTTAAACTTTAAAGGGATTTGGATTTTCCTTCATTAAACAGTTTAAAATCACATTACATAATTTCACTAATAGTTTCATCTTTACTCATTCATTTTATACAGCAATTATATGCAAGCCTCACAACTGAGACTCTTGTATAAACAGAGTTATGGTACTGTGGCTGTATTGTCTCTCATGAGTTTCACAAACATTAAACAGTTTCACAAACACAAACATTAAACGTAGTTTCACAAACACAAACATTAAACGTAGGTGGATTCTTCCCCGACCGTGTACACATTCTCCAAAACATGGAAATTGTTCAGTTCTCAAGTTCTGTGAAGTGGAAGAGGTTCCCTTGTTCTCCTGTGAAACTCTCTCTATACTGTCTGGCCATGAGGAGTGAACTCCTCTAGGAATTTATGACCTGCCTAACAGAGCCTGGGTGTAGGGGAAGAGAGAGAGGTGGTGAGAGAGAGAGGGGGATGGTGCAGAGAGAGGGGGATGGTGCTCGCTGTACCCAAAGAGGGCCACGCCATGACAAGCTATAGGTGTAACTATCGTAGGAGTCCCCTCAAAGCCTACCATTGACTATGTACATACCCAGCGTCTGACAAAGCTGCAGGAGTTGTGACCAGTTTTTGTTGGTTATGTTGTAGGATGACAATGTCTGTATTTCCAAATTCTTTGATAAAGTCTGGGTTCCTGCTCTTTAGGCCAAAGGCAGATGACCTCAGACCTTGTATATTCCAGGATGAGATAGTAAAAGCTTTGTGTTCCATAGTGTCTAGTGTTGTTTTGTGTGGTTTAGGCTCGGACCACCACAGTAGGTGTGAGCAGAGCATGTTGAGCATCTGATACATACCTCTTAGGTCGCAGGATGGGGCTTGGGCAGGTGTATTAGTGGGGGTTGGGCCTGTTGCTCTGCTCACGGCCTGGTCATGTATCCTGCTGTCATTTTGAGGTCCTTGCTGCAGGGGCGGGGGGAATGGGGTGGGCAGAAGTATAGGTCTGATATTGGGGGGACTATATAGGGTGTGGCCACGGTTTGCTTGAGGTGGTCTTAGCTGGTTGGGGTGTGGCTAGTGATGCTGTGGTCTGGGTGTAGGTCCTCTTGGCGTTGGTTCTTTCGTTGCAGGTCCTTCGGGAGGGGGTCTTGCAGGTCTGGGAGGGGTGTCTGTTGCTCTGTTGCTTCTGTGTGAAGTGCTGGGGCTACGGTTGAGGGTGACATTCTTCAGGGTCCAGGCAAAAGTTGGGACTGCTGCCTTGTGAAGGTGGACTTTATTGTAGAGGCTGCTCTCAGGCAGCCGTTCATCTCCACCTTTTACACCTTGGCCGAATGCCATGACCGGGTGTTGGACATCTTGCTGGAGCAATTCTGCGGGTTGGCTGGGAGGCAGCCTACTACGACGGTAACCTCACAGCCCCTCAGTAACTTGGCTGTTAGCAGTGGCGCCTCACCGGTCAACCCGCGGTCAACTCACCGGTCAACCCCACCAATCTGGATTACTGACCCCTGCCTGCCCTTGACCTGCCTTTTGCCTGCCCCTGTTCGATTATAAACTGTTGTTACTTTGACGTTGTCTGCATCTGGGTCTTACCTGAAATGTGATACCATGGGGGCTTCAAAGGCCTCTGCATTTGGGTGGGGGAGGCTGTGAAACTCTCCTGCCATTTTTGGGCCCAAAAGTTTTCACACTCTCACTTCACACTTCAAAGTGTTAATTGAAGTTGCAGCCAGGTCTGTTCTGTCATGGCAGCTTGGTAGCTTAGTAGACTTATTTACTTAGCTTTATATAACACAATTACCTAGATATTATTGTCTTTTACTTTTTGGCTTCAGAAGTAGCTTCAGACTGAATTTTACTCATTCAGTTTTGTGTTGGATGGTATTTCCGGGTTTCCACAGTGTTTCTTCGGCAGGTTGTGGTTTGTTTTTTCTGGATAGTTCTTGGTAGTAATAATCCATTCAGGCAAATTTGTCCAAAAATAAAGTTTTAGGCAAGGAATTTTGATTTGGATTGAAGTTTTGATGTCGAGGTTAGTATCCTGTATAAGTTATTGCGCAAAAATGCAAGTTTATCTACATTTATCCAACTCTAATTCTATCTTTTTGCAGAAGAACTCTCTCTCTCTGTGTCTCTCTCCCTGCCCCCCTCTCAATTCAATTCAATTCAATTGACTTTATTGACATGGCAAGTTATTATTACTTACATTGTCAAAGTATACATATCGAAAAATTTAAATAAAATATATATGTATATATATACACAAAATATATATATATTTATATATAAATAAATGGTGGGACTAACAGTAATAATAATAGTAGTAGTGGACATGGGATTACCATTAATAACAGCTACAACAACAATATTAATCAGAACAACAATACATTAAAGCAACAGTAGTAGACCAGTGTCAACATGACTGAGAAGACACATGACCTGGTACGAAAGACAAAACAAAACTAAGCTAAATGGGAAATATTATCAACATTACTTTGCATTTTTCACTGGCTGTCCCTCAGGCTGTGGCAGGAGGACACATATTTGGCTGCCAAAACTGCACATTTTGGCTTTTCACCCAACAAATATTTGAATTTTTCTTCATCTTTTATAGTTTCAAATTCTTTGTATTGAATTATAATTTTGGGAAAGAAATATGCTCTTAGGTCTGAGTATTTGTCACAGTGTAGTAGGAAATGCACTTCTGTCTCTACCTCTCCCCTGGAGCAGAGTGAGCACAGCCTGTCCTCCCTGGGCAGCCAGGTTTGTCTGTGACGACCGGTCTCTATAGCCAGACTGTGCTCACTGAGTCTGTACCTAGTCAATGTTTTCCTCAGTTTTCTATCAGTCACAGTGGTCAGATAGTCTGCCACCATGTACTGTCTGTTTAGAGCCAAATAGCATTGAAGTTTACTTTGATTTTTTGTGGTGTCTTTCCAATAGGTTATATATTTTTCTTTTTGTTTTGTGATGATTTGGTTGGGCCAGATTTTCTGAGGGCTGTCCCGAGGCTCTATGGGGTTGGTTTGGGTTGGTGAACTGAGCCTCAGAACCAGCTGGCTGAGGGGACCCTCTCTCTCTCTCTCTCTCTCTCCTCTCTCTCCCTGCACCCCCCCCCTCTCTCTCTCTCCCTGCCCCCCCCCCTCTCTCTCTCTCCCTGCCCCCCCTCTCTCTCTCCCTGCCCCCCCCCCCCCCCGCTCTCTCTCCCTGCCCCCCCCCCCCCCGCTCTATCCCTGCCCCCTCTCTCTCTCTCCCTGCCCCCCCCTCTCTCTCCCTGCCCCCCCCCTCTTTCTCTCTCTCTCTCTCGCTCTCTCCCTGCCCCCCCCCCCCCCTCTCTCTCTAACCGAAAGGTTGCTGGATTGAATCCCAGAGCTGATAAGATAAAAATCTTTCTTTCTGCCCCTGAACAAGGCATTTAACCCACTGTTCCCTGGTAGGCTGTCATTGTAAATAAGAATTTGTTCTTAAACTGACTTGCCTAGTTAAATAAAGGTTACATAAAAAAAAAAAAAATGTAATCTCTCCCTATGCCTGTTTATATAAAAGCTTTGGACTCCTGCTGTGGTGACTAATTAACACTGAAGTTTCTGACTGATCCAAGAATATAGAATCCATCAGAATATACAGCATCACACAACCAATCATCTAATAGGAGTCACACAGCATTGGGAACAGCCCATAGGACCAGTCTGACTTTGACAAGCTGACTGATAGCAGAGAGAGAGAGAGAAAGACATCTCACCACCACAAAGTACTGTATGTATTGCAGTAGTAGTAGTCTGGTACATAGCCTGGTAGTAATAGTATGCTGGTACATAGCCTGGTAGTAATAGTATGCTGGTACATAGCCTGGTAGTAATAGTATGCTGGTACATAGCCTGGTAGTAATATTATGCTGGTACATAGCCTGGTAGTAATAGTATGCTGGTACATAGCCTGGTAGCAATAGTATGCTGGTACATAGCCTGGTAGTAATAGTATGCTGGTACATAGCCTGGTAGCAATAGTATGCTGGTACATAGCCTGGTAGTAATAGTATGCTGGTACATAGCCTGGTAGCAATAGTATGCTGGTACATAGCCTGGTAGCAATAGTATGCTGGTACATAGCCTGGTAGTAATAGTATGCTGGTACATAGCCTGGTAGCAATAGTATGCTGGTACATAGCCTGGTAGTAATAGTATGCTGGTACATAGCCTGGTAGTAATAGTATGCTGGTACATAGCCTGGTAGTAATAGTATGCTGGTACATAACCCGGTATTAATAGTATGCTGGTACATAGCCTGGTAGTAATAGTATGCTGGTACATAGCCTGGTAGTAATATTATGCTGGTACATAGCCTGGTAGTAATATTATGCTGGTACATAGCCTGGTAGTAATAGTATGCTGGTACATAGCCTGGTAGCAATAGTATGCTGGTACATAGCCTGGTAGCAATAGTATGCTGGTACATAGCCTGGTAGTAATAGTATGCTGGTACATAGCCTGGTAGTAATAGTATGCTGGTACATAGCCTGGTAGTAATAGTATGCTGGTACATAGCCTGGTAGCAATAGTATGCTGGTACATAGCCTGGTAGTAATAGTATGCTGGTACATAGCCTGGTAGCAATAGTATGCTGGTACATAGCCTGGTAGCAATAGTATGCTGGTACATAGCCTGGTAGTAATAGTATGCTGGTACATAGCCTGGTAGTAATAGTATGCTGGTACATAGCCTGGTAGCAATAGCATGCTGGTACATAGCCTGGTAGTAATAGTATGCTGGTACATAGCCTGGTAGCAATAGTATGCTGGTACATAGCCTGGTAGTAATAGTATGCTGGTACATAGCCTGGTAGTAATAGTATGCTGGTACATAACCTGGTATTAATAGTATGCTGGTACATAGCCTGGTAGTAATAGTATGCTGGTACATAGCCTGGTAGTAATATTATGCTGGTACATAGCCTGGTAGTAATAGTATGCTGGTACATAGCCTGGTAGTAATAGTATGCTGGTACATAGCCTGGTAGCAATAGTATGCTGGTACATAGCCTGGTAGTAATATTATGCTGGTACATAGCCTGGTAGTAATAGTATGCTGGTACATAGCCTGGTAGCAATAGTATGCTGGTACATAGCCTGGTAGTAATAGTATGCTGGTACATAGCCTGGTAGTAATAGTATGCTGGTACATAGCCTGGTAGTAATAGTATGCTGGTACATAGCCTGGTAGTAATAGAATGATGCTCCTGTAGAGGAGAACGATGGGAGGATGAGTGGAGGGCAGGAGGGAGGTAGGGAGGGAGAGAGTATTTATTTCCTTCCCTATTCCCCCCTCCGTCTCTATCACCCTCTTTCCAGATCCTTCTGTACATTTTAAATTAGTTGGAAGAACCACATTTGAACTGTGCTGTAGTTGGAATGGTTCATGTAATGTATTAGCTCACCGCCGTCCTCCCCTACACCCGGAAGACACATTTCAGTTGAATGCATTCAGTTTACAACTGACTAGGTATCCCCCTTTCCCTTTCCCTCCCATTTAGCTGGGGTTTGTAAGTGGGTGTGTGTTTGTGTTCATGCGTGTTTATGCATGCGTCTGATTGAAGGGGGATGGTTGCTTTTGTCACCAGCTGACAGAACAGTGGCAGTGTTTCATACACATTTCACACTGCAGTCGTACCAACAGGACAGGGCAGTCACTGCCTACTGTCCTCCAAACACACACACTGCCCACTGTCCCCCAAACACACACACTGCCCACTGTCCCCCAAACACACACACTGCCCACTGTCCTCCAAACACACACACTGCCCACTGTCCCCCAAACACACACACTGCCCACTGTCCTCCAAACACACACACTGCCCACTGTCCCTCAAACACACACACTGCCCACTGTCCCCCAAACACACACACACTGCCCACTGTCCTCCAAACACACACACTGCCCACTGTCCCCCAAACACACACACTGCCCACTGTCCCCCAAACACACACACTGCCCACTGTCCCCCAAACACACACACTGCCCACTGTCCTCCAAACACACACACTGCCTACTGTCCCCCAAACACACACACTGCCCACTGTCCTCCAAACACACACACTGCCCACTGTCCTCCAAACACACACACTGCACACTGACGGAGGAGATTGAGAGACGTAAGTAACCATGATGAGTTATTATATTTGGCACATTTTACAGCTCTTATTTGAATAATTATTTGAATAAATTTGTTTACGTGATGATTTCAACCAAATTACTTGTTCAGTATACTGTTGTCACAGTGAGTACTTTATGTAACAGATTCTCTCCATCTATTTGTCTGCATGTCTGTCTTTGGGTTGTTGGCAGATGACTGCTAGGCCAAGGTCACTGGCTGTCTGGTCTACTGTGGGCCACAGGGCTATACTTAAAATTTAAATACAGTGTGCAGCAGAGTGACAGTCTCATTATACAGAGAGCTGATTAGACAGAATCAATGGCAGAGTTCAGTTCAGGGCTTCATTAAGCAATTCAATTACTGCAAGGCTGTAGGACACAGGGCTATTAACCTGATCAAGATAACCTCACTATAGGGTCACCACATCAGCTTGTTGACACAACCCCATGGCTGTGTCCCAAATTGCACACTAGAGCAGTGGTTCCCAGCCAGGGGTACTAGGTCTATCCACATGGGGTACTTGAGAAGACTCATGAGGCCATAGATGTACTAGTAAAATGCACATGAGGGGGTACTTCAGTTGTACTCCAGGCAGAGAAAAATTCAGTTGGTGGTACAGTAACCGAAAAAGGTTGGGAACCACTGCCCTATAGGACGCATCCAACGACTGTGTTGACTGGAGTGGCTGTGGGCAGGAGGATGGAAATTGCTGACGATTATAAATAATTCTGCTGTGTTGTTTTGTCTTGACACTGACTTACTCTAGTGTAACACCACAACAACAATAGAAGTGGAACAACACCTAGTGGATGTGGACAGTTATCATATACAGTCATATCTGTGGTACACATGAACTATGGTGTCACAGTGAAACAGGAAGTTCTATTGGCACCAACATGTATGGTAGGATGGGCAGCTGTCCTTTCCTGTGGTGCTGATATTCCAGCCTGACTGCTCCCTGCACTGTGTGTGTGTGTGTGTGCATGTATGCGTGCATATCTAGTGTGGTCTGTGTAGTAGCAGAGACAATGGGCTAGACAGGTGTTGAGACAGCTGCTCAGCAGTTTGGCATGGTCTCCTTAATCCCATATAAGACACACAAATACACTGAACATGTCACGCCCTGATCTGTTTCACCTGTTCCTGTGATTGTCTCCACCCCCTCCAGGTGTCGCTTATTTTCCACAGTGTATTTATCCCTGTGTTTCCTGTCTCTCTGTGCCAGTTTGTGCCAGTTCGTTTAGTCAAGTCAACCAGCGTGTTTTTCCCGTACTCCTTTTGCTATTCTCCTTTTTCTAGTCCTCCCGGTTTTGACCCTTGCCTGTTCTGGACTCTGTACCCGCCTGCCTGACAATTCTGCCTGCCTTGACCACGAGCCTGTCTGCCACTCTGTACCTCCTGGACTCTAATCTGGTTTTGACCTTTTTGCCTGTCCACGACCATTCTCTTGCCTACCACTTTGGATTATTAAACATTGTAAGACTCCAACCATCTGCCTCCTGTGTCTGCATCTGGGTCTCACCTTGTGCCTTGATAGAACAACAATGTTTCTTCCATTGTGAGGCTACAGAGCTGGCTGGCTAGCCCACACTACAGCATGTCAGCGTCCCAAATGGAACCCTTTTTCCTATACAGTGCACTATTATTGACGAGGGTGCTCTGGTCAAAAGTAGTGCACTATGTAGGGAATAGGGTACCATTTGGATGGAACCTATGATTCACCATATTGTTCTGCAAAACCCTCTGCTCTAGTGGTGAGTGGGTCAGCTGTTTATTTAACTGCATCCACCTACAATTGCTATTATAAACTGGGTGGTTCGAGGCCTGAATGCTGATTGGCTGAAAGTCGTGGTATATCAGACCGTATACCACGGGTATGACAAAACATGTATTTTTACTCTTCTAATTACATTGATAACCAGTTTATCATAGCAGTAAGGCACCTCAGGGGTTTGTTGTATATAGCCAATATAACATGGCTAAGGGCTGTGTCCTAGCACTCTCAAATCAAATCAAATCAAATTTTATTAGTCACATACACATGGTTAGCAGATGTTAATACGAGTGTAGCGAAATGCTTGTGCTTCTAGTTCCGACAATGCAGTAATAACCAACAAGTAGTCTAACCTAACAATTCCACAACTACTACCTTATACACACACACAAGTGTAAAGGGATAAAGAATATGTACATAAAGATATATGAATGAGTGGTGGTACAGAACGGCATGGCAAGATGCAGTAGATGGTATAGAGTACGGTATATACATATGAGATGAGTACTGTAGGGTATGTAAACATAAAGTGGCATAGTTTAAAGTGGCTAGTGGTACATGTATTACATAAAGATGGCAAGATGCAGTAGATGATATAGAGTACAGTATATACATATGAGATGGGTAATGTAGGGTATGTAAACATTATATTAAGTGGCATTGTTTAAAGTGGCTAGTGGTACATTTTTACATAATTTCCATCAATTCCCATTTTTAAAGTGGCTGGAGTTGAGTCAGTATGTTGGCAGCGGCCGCTAAATGTTAGTGGTGGCTGTTTAACAGTCTGATGGCCTTGAGATAGAAGCTGTTTTTCAGTCTCTCGGTCCCTGCTTTGATGCACCTGTACTGACCTCGCCTTCTGGATGATAGCGGGGTGAACAGGCAGTGGCTTGGGTGGTTGTTGTCCTTGATGATCTTTATGGCCTTCCTGTGACATCGGGTGGTGTAGGTGTCCTGGAGGGCAGGTAGTTTGCCCCCGGTGATGCGTTCTGCAGACCTCACTACCCTCTGGAGAGCCTTACGGTTGTGGGCGGAGCAGTTGCCGTACCAGGCGGTGATACAGCCCGACAGGATGCTCTCGATTGTGCATCTGTAGAAGTTTGTGAGTGCTTTTGGTGACAAGCCGAATTTCTTCAGCCTCCTGAGGTTGAAGAGGCGCTGCTGCGCCTTCTTCACAACGCTGTCTGTGTGGGTGGACCAATTCAGTTTGTCCGTGATGTGTACACCGAGGAACTTAAAACTTTCCACCTTCTCCACTACTGACCCGTCGATGTGGATAGGGGGGTGCTCCCTCTGCTGTTTCCTGAAGTCCACAATCATCTCCTTTGTTTTGTTGACGTTGAGTGTGAGGTTATTTTCCTGACACCACACTCCGAGGGCCCTCACCTCCTCCCTGTAGGCCGTCTCGTCGTTGTTGGTAATCAAGCCTACCACTGTAGTGTCATCCGCAAACTTGATGATTGAGTTGGAGGCGTGCATGGCCACGCAGTCGTGGGTGAACAGGGAGTACAGGAGAGGGCTCAGAACGCACCCTTGTGGGGCCCCAGTGTTGAGGATCAGCGGGGTGGAGATGTTGTTACCTACCCTCACCACCTGGGGGCGGCCCGTCAGGAAGTCCAGGACCCAGTTGCACAGGGCGGGGTCGAGACCCAGGGTCTCGAGCTTGATGACGAGTTTGGAGGGTACTATGGTGTTAAATGCTGAGCTGTAATCGATGAACAGCATTCTCACATGGGTATTCCTCTTGTCCAGATGGGTTAGGGCAGTGTGCAGTGTGGTTGCGATTGCGTCGTCTGTGGACCTATTGGGTCGGTAAGCAAATTGGAGTGGGTCTAGGGTGTCCGGTAGGGTGGAGGTGATATGGTCCTTGACTAGTCTCTCAAAGCACTTCATGATGACGGAAGTGAGTGCTACGGGGCGGTAGTCGTTTAGCTCAGTTACCTTAGCTTTCTTGGGAACAGGAACAATGGTGGCCCTCTTGAAGCATGTGGGAACAGCAGACTGGGATAAGGATTGATTGAATATGTCCGTAAACACACCAGCCAGCTGGTCTGCGCATGCTCTGAGGACGCGGCTGGGAATGCCGTCTGGGCCTGCAGCCTTGCGAGGGTTAACACGTTTAAATGTTTTACTCACCTCGGCTGCAGTGAAGGAGAGCCCGCAGGTTTTGGTAGGGGGCCGTGTCAGTGGCACTGTATTGTCCTCAAAGCGGGCAAAAAAGTTGTTTAGCCTGTCTGGGAGCAAGACATCCTGGTCCGCGACGGGGCTGGTTTTCTTTTTGTAATCCGTGATTGACTGTAGACCCTGCCACATACCTCTTGTGTCTGAGCTGTTGAATTGCGACTCGATTTTGTCTCTGTACTGGGACTTAGCCTGTTTGATTGCCTTGCGGAGAGAATAGCTACACTGTTTGTATTCGGTCATGCTTCCGGTCACCTTGCCCTGGTTAAAAGCAGTGGTTCGCGCTTTCAGTTTCGCGCGAATGCTGCCGTCAATCCACGGTTTCTGGTTTGGGAATGTTTTAATCGTTGCTGTGGGTACGACATCGTCAATGCACTTCCTAATGAACTCGCTCACCGAATCAGCATATTCGTCAATATTGTTGTTGGACGCAATGCGGAACATATTCCAATCCGCGTGATCGAAGCAGTCTTGAAGCGTGGATTCAGATTGGTCGGACCAGCGTTGAACAGACCTGAGCGCGGGAGCTTGTTGTTTTAGTTTCTGTTTGTAGGCTGGAATCAACAAAATGGAGTCGTGGTCAGCTTTTCCGAAAGGGGGGCGGGGGAGGGCCTTATATGCGTCACGGAAATTAGTATAACAATGATCTAGGGTTTTTCCAGCCCTGGTAGCACAATCGATATGCTGATAGAATTTAGGGAGTTTTGTTTTTAGATTAGCCTTGTTAAAATCCCCAGCTACGATGAATGCAGCCTCAGGGTGTGTGGTTTCCAGTTTACAAAGAGTCAGATAAAGTTCGTTCAGGGCCATCGATGTGTCTGCTTGGGGGGGAATATATACGGCTGTGATTATGATTGAAGAGAATTCCCTTGGTAGGTAATGCGGTCGACATTTGATTGTGAGGAGTTCTAGATCAGGTGAACAGAATGACTTGAGTTCCTGTGTGTTGTTATGATGATCACACCACGTCTCGTTAATCATAAGGCATACCCCCCCGCCCCTCTTCTTACCAGAAAGATGTTTGTTTCTGTCGGCGCGATGCATGAAGAAACCAGCTGGCTGCACCGACTCCGTTAGCGTCTCTTGAGTTAGCCATGTTTCCGTGAAGCAGAGCACGTTGCAATCCCTGATGTCTCTCTGGAATGCTACCCGTGCTCGGATTTCATCAACCTTATTGTCAAGAGACTGGACATTGGCGAGTAGTATGCTAGGGAGTGGAGCGCGATGTGCCCGTCTCCGAAGCCTGACCACGAGACCGCCTCGTTTGCCCCTTTTACGGCGTCGCACAGGGTCGCCGGCTGGGATCAGATCCATTGTATTGGGCGGAAGGCAAAACACTGGATCCGTTTCGGGAAAGTCATATTCCTGGTAGGAACGATGATGAGTTGACGTTAATCGTATATTCAGTAGTTCCTCCCGACTGTATGTAATGAAACCTAAGATTACCTGGGGTACCGATGTAAGAAATAACACATAAAAAAACAAAATACTGCATATTTTCCAAGGAACGCGAAGCGAGGCGGCCATCTCTTTTCGGCGCCGGAAGTAAGAAAACTCTGCATTGGGTCGTGCGTAACAACAGCCCTTGGCCGTGGTATATTGGCCATATACCACACCCCCTCGGGCCTTATTGTTTAAATAACCCATCCACAGCCACCCGACTATATGTGATAAAGTGAAAATCTGAGTGACCCTAACCAGCAAATATAGACAATGCGCTATAGCTTACAGTCAAAGACGGCGCAATGTTTTTTTTTTCAGGGAGTGCAGGATTTTGTTTTGGGGATTTATATATGTTCCTGCTTATAATTTACGACATTTCTGTAGGGTATTTGATAGTCAACTTGTCTATATAAGATACATGAAGCTTCTCTTCTGTCATTATGTGTTGCCCTAGAAGACTAAATAAACCCTTGTTCAACAGAATAATGTCATAAATTGATAGAATGAATGCTTCAATCAGGTTGACATTGGTAAAGTTTTCTCTGTCATCCTCTTTAGTGGAGCAAAGACGTTTAGGGACCCTGGAACAGAATGCAATAACTAATACAATACAATACGGGAAATATTTTCTGTACAAAATGTCCAAATGACATCAGTTTGACCAGTTGTAAGGAAATAGAAAGCTGTGAAAACGACCCAATACAGTATGTTCCTGAAAAGATTTTAGTTTGGCTTGGATGCATATTTTATATGGTTGAAATACTATCAGTGTATATGAGGCTGATAAACACCTATACAGATGGTATCTAATGGAGCATTTGCATTCTCTGAAGATGCTGAAAAAAAATCAGTCTATTTCTCCACTTCTATTCCTTAGTCAAATTTTGCCTACATTTTGTGTGTAATTTTACTGCAAGAAACTCTGCAGGAGTGAATATTAAGGTTATGTGAGAGGTTACTGACCTACAGTCAGTGTGTGACGCCCGTCTGAAGAAGTGGACCAAGATGCAGCGTGGGGTAGGTTAATCATATTCTTCAATGATAACCAGCAAAACAAAGAAAGAGAAAACCAACGAAACGTCCAGCCTTGTAGGGCTCAACAGCAACAATACAAGAACAAGATCCCACAACCTAGGTGGGAAAAAAGGCTACCTAAGTATGATTCCCAATCAGAGACAACGATAGACAGCTGCCTCTGATTGGGAACCACACTCGGCCAAACACAAAGAAATACAACACATAGAATGCCCACCCCACACCACACCCTGACCTAACCAAATAGAGAAATAAGATGGCTCTAAGGTCAGGGCGTGACACAGTGTCCAGATTACAGTTCCCATTTAACCCATCTTAACAGTCAGCTACAGTTCCCTTGACATGCCATAGGCCTATTTGAAGTCCCTGTCTTGTGGCTGTTGAATATGTTTAGTGCCTCACAATCATTGCACATAACGTAGTGCTATCATCCTCTTTTACCACTTCACCAAATCTTTCGCTGGTTGCGTCTAGTCTATGTGTCACGATCGTGTGGAGGAGAGACGGACCAAAACGCAGCATGTGGAAAATAAGCCATCTTCTTTTATTTTACTACGAAGATGAACATGAAACGAAACACTATTACAAACTATACAAAAACAACAAACGACCGTGAAGCTATAAACGTAGTGCACACACACACAACAAACGTTCAACATAGACAATTCCCCACAAACAGCTAAAGCCTATGGTTGCCTTAAATATGGCTCCCAATCAGAGACAACAATAACCAGCTGTCTCTAATTGAGACCCAATTCAGGCAACCATAGACTTTCCTAGATACCTACACTCAACCATAGACACAGCTAGACTACTATACTAAACATAAACCCAACTACTCTAATAAACCCCCTAAACCTTACAACCACCCTAGACACTACAAAAACCACATACATTCCCCATGTCACACCCTGACCTAACCAAAATAATTAAGAAAACAAAGAATACTAAGGCCAGGGCGTGACATAACCCCCCCCTTAAGGTGCGAACTCCGGGCGCACCAGCACAAAGTCTAGGGGAGGGTCTGGGTGGGCTTCCGTCCACGGCGGCGGCTCCGGCACTGGTCGTGGTCCCCACCCCACCATAGTCACTACCCGCTTTCGTAGCCTCCTCCAAATGGCCACCCTCCACATTAACCCCACTGGATTAAGGGGCAGCACCGGACTAAGGGGCAGCACCGGACTAAGGGGCAGCACCGGACTAAGGGGCAGCACCGGACTAAGGGGCAGCACCGGACTAAGGGGCAGCACCGGACTAAGGGGCAGCACCAGGATAAGGGGCAGCACCAGGATAAGGGGCAGCACCAGGATAAGGGGGCAGCACCAGGATAAGGGGGCAGCACCAGGATAAGGGGCAGCACCAGGATAAGGGGCAGCTCCGGACTGAGGGACGGCAGCTCCGGACTGAGGGACGGATCCTGGCTGGATGACGGCTCAGGCGGATCCTGGCTGGATGGCTCTGGCGGATCCTGGCTGGACGGCTCATGGCTGGCTGACGGATCTGGCTGCTCATGGCTGGCTGACGGATCTGGCTGCTCATGGCTGGCTGACGGCTCTGGCTGCTCATGGCTGGCTGACGGCTCTGGCAGATCCTGTCTGGTTGGCGGCTCTGGCAGATCCTGTCTGGTTGGCGGCTCTGGCTGGTCATGGCTCGCTGACGGCTCTGGCTGGTCATGGCTCGCTGACGGCTCTGGCTGGTCATGGCTCGCTGACGGCTCTGGCTGGTCATGGCTCGCTGACGGCTCTGGCTGGTCATGGCTCGCTGACGGCTCTGGCTGGTCATGGCTCGCTGACGGCTCTGGCTGGTCATGGCTGGCGGAAGGCTCTGGCTGATCCGTTCTGGCGGAAGGCTCTGGCTGATCCGGTCTGGCGGAAGGCTCTGGCTGATCCGGTCTGGCGGAAGGCTCTGGCTGATCCGGTCTGGCGGAAGGCTCTGGCTGATCCGGTCTGGCGGAAGGCTCTGGCTGATCCGGTCTGGCGGAAGGCTCTGGCTGATCAGGTCTGGCGGAAGGCTCTGGCTGATCAGGTCTGGCGGAAGGCTCTGGCTGATCCGTTCTGGCGGAAGGCTCTAGCGGCTCCTGTCTGGCGGAAGGCTCTAGCGGCTCCTGTCTGGCGGACGGCTCTGTAGGCTCATGGCAGACGGGCGGCTTTGCAGGCTCATGGCAGACGGGCGGCTTTGAAGGCTCAATACAGACGGGCAGTTCATGCGGCGCTTGGCAGACGGACAGTTCAGACGGCGTTGGGCAGACGGGCAGTTCAGGCGCCGTTGGGCAGACGGGCAGTTCAGGCGCCGCTTGGCAGACGGGCAGTTCAGGCGCCGCTTGGCAGACGGGCAGTTCAGGCGTCGCTTGGCAGACGGGCAGTTCAGGCACCGTTGGGCAG
Source organism: Salvelinus alpinus (assembly GCF_045679555.1). Lineage (NCBI taxonomy): Eukaryota > Metazoa > Chordata > Actinopteri > Salmoniformes > Salmonidae > Salvelinus > Salvelinus alpinus. The sequence continues at coordinate 7,100,721 of NC_092107.1, forward strand.
ACGGCAGACTCTGGCCGGCTGAGACGCACTGTAGGCCTGGTGCGTGGTGCCGGAACTGGAGGTACCGGGCTAAGGACACGCACCTTCAGGCTAGTGCGGGGAACAACAACAGGGCACACTGAGTTCTCAAGGCGCACTATAGGACTGGACGAGGACGAGTGCGGGGAGAAGGATCAGTGCGTACAGGGCTCTGGAGACGCACAGGAGGCTTGGTGCGTGGTACCGGGACTGGAGGCACTGGGCTGGAGACACGCACCACAGGGAGAGTGCGTGGAGGAGGAACAGGGCTCTGGAGACGCACTGGAAGCCTGGTGCGTGGTGTCAGCACTGGTGGTACTGGGCTGGGAACACACACCACAGGGCTAGTGCGAGGAGCAGTAACAGGACGCACAGGACTCTGGAGACGCACAGGAGGCTTTGTGCGTGCTGTAGGCACTGTCTTAACCAGACGGATAGCACGCACCTCAGGACGAGTATGGAGAGCTGTTCCCGGTGACATTAAATCACCAACACGTTCATTCGGACGGATGCCGTGCCTCATACACCAAACCAATACATCCCTCATAACTCTCTCCTCCAATTTCTCCATTAACTCCTTTACTGTCTCTGCGTCACTCTCCTCCAAATCCGCCCTCACCGGCTCCTTACGGTAAGCAGGAGGAGTTGGCTCACGTCTCCCGACTGACCCAACTAAACTACCCGAGAGCCCCCCCCAAGAAATTTTTGGGTTTGACTTACGGGCTTCCAGCCTTGTTTCCTTGCTGCCTCCTCATATCTCCGCCTCTCTGCTTTCGCTGCCTCCAGCTCAGCTTTGGGGCGGTTATATTCTCCTGGTACTTCGCGGTCCAGAATTTCCTCCCAATTCCAATAGTCCTGTGTAGGTGGGTCCTGTTGTTGTTGCACACGCTGCTTGATCCGATGTTGGTGGGGAATTCTGTCACGATCGTGTGGAGGAGAGACGGACCAAAACGCAGCATGTGGAAAATAAGCCATCTTCTTTTATTTTACTACGAAGATGAACATGAAACGAAACACTATTACAAACTATACAAAAACAACAAACGACCGTGAAGCTATAAACGTAGTGCACACACACACAGGCTACAAACGTTCAACATAGACAATTCCCCACAAACAGCTAAAGCCTATGGTTGCCTTAAATATGGCTCCCAATCAGAGACAACAATAACCAGCTGTCTTTAATTGAGACCCAATTCAGGCAACCATAGACTTTCCTAGATACCTACACTCAACCATAGACACAGCTAGACTACTATACTAAACATAAACCCAACTACTCTAATAAACCCCCTAAACCTTACAACCACCCTAGACACTACAAAAACCACATACATTCCCCATGTCACACCCTGACCTAACCAAAATAATTAAGAAAACAAAGAATACTAAGGCCAGGGCGTGACACTATGAGACCAGGCTGTTCCCAAACATTACTTTTCTGGCCCCCCTTCTCCTTATTTTCGACTCTCCTTTAGCAGCTTTTGTCTTATTTAATTAGACTCTGACATTGTCCTTTTGGATTGACATTAACTATTTCTGCCCGTTTCCAAAAACATTTAGCCATTGGTGTGTAGGATATTTGGCACCGTACAGTTAGGCCTAAAATAATGATTTCTTAAGGTATTGTTGTCTCTTTATTCAACCCGCCCACCACCCACTCGCCTTTCATCCACACAATAGTTAATGATCCTTAACCCGTCCGCCCCACTGATATAGGGCTATGAGTCAACCTGCATCACTACTCTTGTTCTCCTCTCTCTCTCTCTCAATTCAATTCAAGGGCTTTATTTCCATGGGAAACACATGTTAACATTGCCAAAGCAAGTGAAGTAGATAATAAACAGAAGTGAAATAAACAATAAAAATGTACAGTAAACATTACACTCACCGAAGTTCCAAAAGAATAAACACTCATCAAATGTCATATTATGTATATATATACAGTGTTGTAACGATGTGCAAATAGTGAAAGTACAAAAGGGAAAATAAATAAACATAAATATGGATTGTATTGGTGTTTGTTCTTCACTGGTTGCCCTTTTCTTGTGGCAACAGGTCACAAATCTGTCTGCTGTGATGTCACAATGTGGTATTTCACCCAGTAGATGTGGGAGTTTATTAAAATTGGATTTGTTTTCGAATTCTTTGTGGATCTGTGTAATCTGAGGGAAATACATGTCTCTAATATTGCCATACATTTGGCAGGAGGTTAGGAAGTGCAGCTCAGCTTCCACCTCATTTTGTGTGCAGTGTGCACATAGCCTGTCTTCTCTTGAGAGCCAGGTCTGCCTATGGTGGCCTTTCTCAGTAGCAAGGCTATGCTCACTTGTCACGTTGGTATGAATGATACGGGAGACAAGCGCAGGAATGCATAATGTTTTTTTTTATTAAGCCCAAATTACGGAGTGCCGTAAAAAGGCACGGGGACGAAGACCAAACAAACACATAACAAAACACAGGGTAGAAACCCAATACAAAAGAGAGAGGAGTACCTCGAATAAATACACAAACGCACAGTGATTATCACACAGGACAAGACCCATAATCATCTGCACAATCCACAATGGCACGAATGCCAAAACACACAGCACAGGTACTCACACGCACCAATGGGCATTGTAACAATAATGGACAGCCCAATAGAAACCAAAGGGCACACTTATGCATGTACTAATCAGTGGGAATAGGGGACAGGTGTGCGTAATGAAAGTTCCGGAGGGATCCGTGACATCACTGAGTCTATACATAGTCAAAGCTTTCCTTAAGTTTGGGTCAGTCACAGTGGTCAGGTATTCTGCCACTGTGTACTCTCTGTTCAGGGCCAAGTAGCATTCTAGTTTGCTCAATTTTTTTGTTAATTCTTTCCAATCTGTCAAGTAATTATCTTTTTGTTTTCTCATGATTTGGTTGGGTCTAATTGTGTTGTTGTCCTGGGGCTCTGTGGGGTGGGTTTGTGAACAGAGCCCCAGGACCAGCTTGCTTAGGGGACTCTTCTCCAGGTTCATCTCTCTGTAGGTGATGGCTTTGTTATGGAAGGTTCGGGAATCGCTTCCTTTCAGGTAGTTGTAGAATGTAACCGCTATTTTCTGGATTTTGATTATTAGTGGGTATCGGCCTAATTCTGCTCTGCATGCATTATTTGGTGTTTAACGTTGTACACGGAGGATATTTTTGCAGAGTCTTAATTTGGTGTTTGTCCCATTTTGTGAATTCTTGGTTGGTGAGCAGACCCCAGACCTCACAACCACAAAGGGCAATGGGTTCTATAACTGATTCAAGTATTTTTAGCCAGATTCTAATTGACATGTCGAATTTGATGTTCCTTTTGATGGCATAGAAGGCCCTCCTTGCCTTGTCTCTCAGCTTGATCACAGCTTTGTGGAAGTTACCTGTGGCGCTGATGTTTAGGCCGAGGTATGTATAGTTTTTTGTTTTCTCTCAGACAATGGTGTCTAGATGGAATTTCTATTTGTGGTCCTGGGAACTGGACCTTTTTATGAACACCCTTATTTTTGTCTTACTGAGATTTACTGTCAGGGCCCAGGTCTGGCAGAATCTGTGCAGAAGATCTAGGTGCTGCTGTAGGCCCTCTTTAGTTGGGGACAGAAGCACCAGATCATCAGCAAACAGTAGACATTTGACTTCAGATTCTAGTAGGGTTCTAGTAGGGTGAGGCTGGGTGCGGCATACTGTTCTAGTGCCCTTCGCCAGTTCGTTGATATATAGGGTGGGGCTTAAGCTGCATCACTGTCTCACCCCACGGCCCTGTGGAAAGAAATGTTTGTGTTTTTTGCCAATTTTAGCCGTACACTTGTTGTTTGTGTACATGGATTTTATAATGTTGTATGTTTTTCCCACAACACCACTTTCCATAAATTTGTATTGCAGACCCTCATGCCAAATTGAATAAAAAATTTTTAAATCAACAAAGCATGAGTAGAATTTGCCTTTGTTTTGGTTTGTTTGTTTGTCAATTAGGGTGTGCAGGGTGAATATGTGGTCTGTACGGTAATTTGGTAAAAAGCCAATTTGATATTTTCTCAGTACATTGTTTTCACTGAAAATGTCTCTCTCTCTTGAGCTGTCTCTCTTGCACTGTCTCTCTCTTGCGCTCTCTCTTTCGTGCTCTCTCTCTCTCTCTCTCTGACTCACTGTGATTACATCTACTACTATTGTTCTTCAAAACCTCAGGTCGTTTTCTGTCCTCACCTGACAGACAGCATGACAAAGGGGAGTTGTGTTTGTTCCTGTGGTGGTAAGTTGACTTGTGGTTCCTTGTGGTGAACTGTCATACATTGTAAGGCTTTTCTGTTGTTTGTCTGTGTTTTTCCTGCTATAAACTGCTGTGTGGTGTGACATATTTACCTAATACAGGAACTAGGCCTATTCTCTAGAAGGGCATGAAAGTCACCCTGTGTGTGTTGTGTGTCAGTGTGTGTCTCTGCGTGCGTGTGTGCATGTTTGTGTGCCTGTCCACAGACATACTATTCAGCCAGTGTTTGAGTTCGATAAGTCCCGTCTCCACACTGAGAGATCAAATAACTGCAAAATGAATGTTATCACGATTTACAGTATGATAGCTACACTGTGTAGTTGGTAGAAACGGTTGTCTGGGTGAATAGGGAGTGCATCCAAAATAGCACCCTATTGCCTATAGTGCCCTACTTTTGACTAGAAATAGAGTGCCATTTGGGAGGCAAGCTCACATGTTTGTTGTCTGACCTGTACTGTTGAGGGGTGGGAGGGTGGGATCTGACATCACGCTGAGCATTCAAACATACATGTTAATTGCTTAGCCATTATGGCATAGATCCCCCCCCCCGCTCTCCTCCCACCTCTTCCCACTTCCTTCTCTCCACCTCTCCTCCTCTCCTCATGTCCCACCTCTCCCTCCTCTCACCTCGGAAGGAAGGAATTTTTACTTCTGATTGCGAAGCTGGCAGAGCATGTTACAGCAGGTGGGACGGAGCTTGTTGTTCAGGTGAATACAGGGCCTTCAGAAAATATTCACACCCCTTGACTTTTTCCACTTTTTGCTGTGTTACAGCCTGAATGTTACTGGTCTACACACAATACCCCATAATGTCAAAGTAGAATTATGTTTTTAGAAATTTTCACAAATTAATAAAAAAATGGAAAGATGAAATGTCTTGAGTCAATAAATATTCGACCCTTTGTTGTGGCAAGCATAAATAAGTTCAGCAGTAAGAATTGACTTAACAAGTCGCATAATAATTTGCATCGACTCACTCTGTGTGCAATAATAGTGTTTAACATAATTTTTGAATGACTACCTCATCTCTGTTCCCCACACATACAATTATCTGTAATTTCAAACACAGATTCAACAACAAAGACCAGGGAGGTTTTCCAATGCCTTGTAAAGAAGGGCACCTATTGGCAGATGGGTAAAATAAAGAAAAAGCAGATGTTGAATATCCCTTTGAGCATGGTGAAGTTATTAATTACACTTTGGATGGTGTATAAATACACCCAGTAACTATAAAGATACAGGTATCCTTCCTAACTCAGTTTCCGGAGAGGAAGGAAACCGCTCAGGGATGTCACCATGAGGACAATGGTGACTTTAAAAAAGTTCGAGTTTAATGGCTGTGCTAGGAGAAAACTAAGGATGGATCAACAACATTGTAGTTACTCCACAAAACTAACGTAAATGACAGAGTGAAAAGAAGGCCTATACAGAATATAAATATCCTGTTGGAATTAAGGCACTGAAGTAAAACTGAAAAAATAATTGTAAAAAAATTAACTTTAATTCCTGAATAGAAAGCGTTATGTTTGGGGCAAATCCAACACATTAATAAGTACCACTCTTCATATTTTAAATCATGGTGGTGGCTGCATCATGTTATGGGTATGCTTGCCATCAGCAAGAACTAAGGAGTTTTTTAGGCCTAAGCACTTGCAAAATCCTAGAGGAACACCTGGTTCTGCCTGCTTTCCAACAGACACTGAGAGACAAATTCACCTTTCAGCAGGACAATAACCTAAAACGCAAGGCCAAATATACACTGGAGTTTCATACCAAGACGACATTGAATGTTCCTGAGTGGCCTAGTTTTGACTTAAATCGTCTTGAAAATCTATGGCAAGATTTGAAAATGGCTGTTTAGCAATGATCAACAATCAATTTGACAGAGCTTGAAGAATTTTAAAAGAATTAATGTGCAAACATTGTACAATACAGGCGTGCAACGTTCTTACAGACTTACCAAGAAAGACTCACAGCTGTAATTGCTGCCAAAGGTGATTCTAACATGTATTGACTTAGGGGTGTGAATACTTATGTCAATTAGATATTTCTGTATTTCATTTTTAATAGATTTGCAAAAAATGTAACATCATATTTTCACTTTGTCATTATTGGTGATTGTGTGTAGATGGGTGAGATTTTTATTTATTTAAACCATTTTGAATTCAGGCTGTAACAACAAAATGTGGAATAAATCAAGAGGTATGAATACTTTATGAAAGCACTGTACATTTCCAGTGTATAGTGCCTGTACATGTGAGTGTGTGCCTGTGCGTGTGCACGTCTCTGTGCCAGTGCGTGTGTGTGCACGTGTATAACATAGGCAGCAAGCTGCTCACCCACACGCCTGACTCTACCTCCCCGTAATCAGAGAGCAGCAGCATGGAAATGACAGGCTTGATGACGGGACAGTGCAGTATTTCAGGTCATGTTTACCCCCTCTCTTCCCATTGTCATTTCAACCAGCGCCTTGATCATCTCCACTCACACATAGTTCTGGATGTTTGAGAAATTGTTTTGTGACATCAGGGATGGAGGTGTCCTGTTGTTATGGTGATTATCTATTTATGTCTGCACCCCAAATGGTACCATATTTCCTATGTAGTGCACTACTTTTGTCCAGAGCCCATGTAGTGCACTATATAGGGAATTGGGTGCTACTTGGGATGCAAACTATGTGTAATCTCTTTTCTTCCTTCTCTCCTGACCAGGTTAAAGAGGCTGACATGACTTTATGTGTTAATGTCTGCGCTCATTTACGCACCAGTTTATATGCAAAGCAACTCTGATCGCAGTATAATATCTAATACAACACTAGACTAGAACATGTGTGAGTTTGTTCAAGGTCTAGCCTGTTGTCAAAGATAAGGGTGACACATTGCAATAAAGCATAATGAGATTCAATTCTATTTTCCCATCTAAATATTGAAAACTAGTCTTCAGTAGTAATCTCTGTTTAGGTCTGATGCTACCTGCTGTTGGCCACAGATAAACCAAATGAGATACAGATCCAGTCTCCTGGGTGTTCTAAGGCTAACAGCTAACTGCGCTCTGAAGATTAGAACAATTAATTCACTATGGCTCCATTCCAATAGGGCCTGGTCAAAAGTAGTGACACAGTCTGTGTTGATAATCTGGGGTCCCTGGGGGAGGAGGAGGAGGGTCTAGACCCGGCAGCAGCACCAGTCTCGCCGCTATTGTCTTCGGGGGCCTTCCCAAATGGTACTCTATTCCCTGCATAGACTTTTGACCATAGTCCTATAGGTTGGTTAAAAGTAGTGCACTATATATGGAGAAAGGTGCCATTTGAGACAGCCCTGGTCCTTTTGTATCACATTCACATCCTTCAAAGACTTTGAAATCTCTCTCTCTCTCTCTCTCTCTCTCTCTCTCTCTCTCTCTCTCTCTCTCTCTCTCTCTCTCTCTCTCTCTCTCTCTCTCTCTCTCTCTCTCTCTCTCTCTCTCTCTCTCTCTCTCTCTCTCTCTCTCTCTCTCTCTCTCTCTCTCTCTCTCTCTCTCTCTCTCTCTTTCTCTTTCTTCCCCCCCTGGGGCTCTGTGGGGTCTGTTTGTGTTTGTGAACAGAGCCCCAGGACCAGCTTGCTTAGGGGACTCTTCTCCAGGTTCATCTCTCTGTAGGGGATGGCTCTTTTCAGGTAGTTGTAGAATTTAACGGCTCTTTTCTGGATTTAGATTATTAGCGGGTATCGGCTTGGTGTTTGTCCCATTTTCTGAATTCTTTGTTGGTGACTTCACAACCACAAAGGGCAATGGGATCTAAGACTTTTTTGTAACCACTCCCTCTTCTAATTAGGGCTAATTGGAAAAGCTGTTCAAAAGAGGACATTGTATTCTTTTTTTGTACTCCCTGACGAAGGCCATGCAGCCGAAACGCGTCAGATTTTTAAAACTTTGTTTCTATAGAACATGCCATACCAATGCCAATTAAAAGGCATTTTAATTAATTATATGAAGAGTGCCTTGGTCCTCCTTTCTTTTTGAGGATCTAAGACTGATTCAAGTATTTTTAGACAGTTCCTAATTGATATGTTGAATTTGATGTTCCTTTTTATGGCATAGAAGGCCCTTCTTGCCTTGTCTCTCAGATTGTTTACAGCTTTGTGGAAGTTACCTCTGGCGCTGATGTTTAGGCCGAGGTATGCATAGTTTTTTTGTGTGCTTTAGGTTAACGGAATTCGTATTAGTGGTCCTGGTAACTGGACCTTTTTTGGAACACCTTTATTTTTGTATTACTGAGATTTATTGTCAGGGCCCACTCATTCTGTCTATCTCCTTCTCTCTCTCAGAGGTAAATCAATTGTTTCAGTAAACCATCTTAATTAACTTCTCTAGGATAGGGGGCAGCATTTTCACTTTTGGATAAATAGCGTGCCCAATTTCAACTTCCTTCTACTCATCCCCAGAATATAAGATATGCATATTATTAGATTTGGATAGAAAACACTCTGAAGTTTCTTAAACTGTTTGAATCATGTCTGTAAGTATAACAGAACTTATGTAGCAGGCAAAACCCAGAGGACTAACCATAATTTCATTTTTTTTAGGTCACTGTCTGTTCAATGAGTTTTCATTGGAATACTGGATTTCTAATCACCCTGTTTTCAGTTCCTACCGCTTCCACTGGATGTCACCAGTCTTTGGAAATAGGTTGAGGTTATTCCTTTGTGCAATGAAGAAGTAAGGCCACCTGGAAACAGTGTAACGTCATGTGTACTCTTTGAGAGTTGCGCAAGACTAGAAACGTAGCGTTATTTTGTTGATCTCCTGTATTGAAAACAGATAGACCCGTCTTCAATTTGATCGATTATTAACGTTTACAAATACCTTAACTTCTTCTTAATAGGGGGCGCCATTTCCACTTTGGGAAAAAATAGTGCCCAAATTAAATGGCCTCGTACTCTGTTCTAGATCATATGATATGCATATTATTATTACTATTGGATAGAAAACACTCTGAAGTTTCTAAAACTGTTTGAATTATATCTGTGAGTAAAACAGAACTCATTTGGCAGGCAAACTTCCAAACAGGAAGTGAAAATTCTGAAATGGGTCTCTGTGACAGGCCTCGCCTATTCAATTGCCTTGTATTTATGGATATGTATGCACTTCATACGCCTTCCACTAGATGTCAACAGGCAGTACAACGTTGAATGAGGTGTCTAGCCTGATGTGGGACCGAATGAGAGCTTTTGGAGTGACAGGTCAGCCATATTGGCAGTATTTTGCTGCGCACCTGGGAGCACCAAATCGTTTTCTGCAATGCGTTAGGTAGACACGAAGAAATGCTCCGTCTGGGACGTTATTGGATCTATTTCTGAAAAACATACTAAAGATGGATTATCAACTGAGTTTGACCAGTTTATTCGACTATTATTATGACTTTTTGAATTTTTCGTTCATGCGTAAAATCTTCATGGACACTTGAGCTCCACCATGCTAGCCAAAGTTGCTAATTCGACAGAAGAAATGGACATTCTAAAACAAAACAACGATTTATTGTGGAACTAGGACTCCTTGCACTGCATTCTGATGAAAGATCATCAAAGGTAAGAGAATATTTATGATGTTATTTCGTATTTTTGTGGAATATGTTGACTCCAACATGGCGGAGAATGGCTGAGCGCTGTCTCAGATTATTGCATGCTATGCTTTAGTTATTTTTTAAAAATCTAACACAGCGGTTGCATTAAGAACCAGTGTATCTTTATTTATTTGCCCAACATGTATTTTTCAGCAAAGTTTATGATTAGTTTTTCTGTTAGATTACGTGACTCTCTAAAATGTCTCCGGACAATTTGGAGCATTTTGGCGCCATGTTCACAATGTAAAACCAGGATTTGTAGCTATAAATATGCACATTTTCGAACAAAACATAAATGTATTGTATAACATGATGTTATAAGACTGTCATCTGATGAAGTTGTTCAAAGGTTAGTGATAAATTTTATCTCTATTTGTGGGTTTTGTGAAAGCTATCTTTGCGGTGAAAAAATGGCGTTGTGTGTTGTGCTATTGTGGTGAGCTAACATAAATATATGTTGTGTTTTCGCTGTAAAACATTTAAAAAATCAGACATGTTGGCTGGATTCACAAGATGTTTATCTTTCATTTCCTGTATCGGACTTGCGATTTCATGAAATTATATTATATGATATTCCCTGTGGCGCTAGGCTAGGCTATGCTAGTCAGCGTTTCTGATGAGGAGGATCCCGGATCCGGGAGGGTGATGTTGTATTACAAAAGTAGTTTGAAATGTTTTGGCAAAGTTTAGAGGTCATTTTTTAGATATTTTGTAGTGACGTTGCGCAAATTGGAAGCTGTTTTTTTCTGGATCAAACGCGCCAAATAAATGGACAATTTGGATATATATGGACGGCATTAATCAAACAAAAGGACCATTTGTGATGTTTATGGGACATATTGGAGTGCCAACAAAAGAATCTCGTCAAAGGTAAGGCATGATTTATATTTTATTTCTGCGTTTTGTGTCGTGCCTGCAGGGTTGAAATATGCTTCTCTCTCTTTGTTTACTGTTGTGCTATCATCAGATAATAGCATCTTATGCTTTCGCCAAAAAGCCTTTTTGAAATCTGACATGTTGGCTGGATTCACAACGAGTGTAGCTTTAATTTGGTATCTTACATGTGTGATTTAATGAAAGTTTGATTTTATATCTTTTTTTTATTTTATTTGGCGCTCTACATTTTCCCTGGCTATTGGCCAAGTGGGACGCTACCGTCCCACATATCCCAGAGAGGTTAAACACTGTAGGCTACAGTGTAAAGGTATTGCCGTGAATTTGATAGTAATTTACAGGAAGCTAATTGGCAAGTACATTTCTGTATTTCAGTCATTCATCCCATCAGATTTCCAAGAAAAACTCCCACACCCACACAGCAAGGATGGAGTGACAAACTGTGGGGCTTAGAGGTAGGGCTTAGTTACTTTTGTTCAAACTATTAAAGAACCGTTAGACCTAGAGCTCTGAAACTTTAGAAACCTGTTATAAAGCTCAGGTCGATAGTGCACTGTGACTTATGTGGCTCTAGAAGGTTCTCAGACCGATAAACAGCCTTGTACATTTGCAATAATTTCAATTCAATTTGACCATTACGAAAATTACGACATTTAGAAAAGTCCCAGAGTCGCAAGACTAGGTGCTTTGAAACCGCCTCGGCCCACAGAGACAGACCCCAACGTTTCTGTACGATAGCTCATTCAAGGACCCCGTAGCAAGACATGGAAAAAAGTGGAATTTCAGCACCAATTAAGGTCTTGCTCGGACACCGAATAACCTATCGAGCCGAAACTCGGGATTCGGGGTCGCCTCACATAGGTCTACACATAATGTCAGAACTGGACCCGCAGCTAGAACGTAACTATGTGTTTTATGTTTCTATTATGTTTTAAACTGAAGGCGCTATGAATTATGGGCCTGCTCTGAAATATGTGATAGTTGGCTTCTAAATGAGTTGGAAAAAGTGGGTTTGGTGTCAGATGGTATCAGTTTGGTGTCAGAAAATATCTAATTGACTGATGGACACTGAGTTGCTAGTTGACATTTGTACATTTGCAATATGTTTAAACAGTGAGGTACCATCACCAAAATGACATTCTGAAATCAACACCAACGAGCGATGGAGAGGAACCAGAATCACTGCCCGGCCATCCCGAGTTCATCGGGCCAGTCAATTTGGCATTCCTGCAGTTTTTTGAGCATGTCAAATTCGTGATGGTAAAATGCCCATTGAAACATATTGCAAATGCACAGTACATTTGCAATATGATTCAACAGTGAAAAAACATCACCAAATGGACATGATGAAATCAACACAACGAGCGATGGAAAGGAACCACTATCACTGCCCGGTCATCCTGAGTTCATCAGGCCAGTCAATTTTGCATTTCTGCAGTATTTTAGGCTATGTTTCATGTTTTGAGTTACCAGGCACGATTTTCAAAACAGTTTTAAATGCTTTTAGGGGCATCCAGACTTCCATGCCTGCTATGGGACCACTATACTATGGCCCCAAATCAATGGGGGCTGGCCTGAGTGATTTAGGGAGGTTTTCAAAAAAAGTCCAAAAATATTCTAAGTCCAAACTTCTCAGAAATTAGGCTATGTTTTTCGTGCACCTGGTTTTATTTTTGGGTTACCAGGCACGATTTTCAATTCGGTTTTAAATGCTTTTAGGGGGCATTCAGACTTCCATGCCCGCTATGGGAGCACTATACTACGGCCCCAAGTCAATGGTGGCCGGCCTGAGTGATTTATGGAGGTTTAAAAAATGGATGTCTGTACATTTGCAATATGATTCAACAGTGAAAAAACATCACCAACTGGACATGATGAAATCAACACAATGAGCGATGGAGGAACCACTATCACTGCCCGGCCATCCCGAGTTCATTGGGCCAGTCAATTTTGCATTTCTGCAGGAGTTTTGAGCATGTCAAATTCATGATGGTAAATGCCCATTGAAACATATTGCAAATGGACAGCCGTGCACCTGGTGATTGGAACGGGATACCACGAGCACATTTTTAAAATGGTTTTTAATGCCATTACGGGGTAGCAAGGGGTCCACGGTTAGGTAGGGAGCACCCCACACCCGTGCCCCTTGTCATTTTGAATGTTTTTCAAAAAATCTTTATTTTCGACCTTTGACTTCCTATGAAATCATATTGTAAATGGATAAAACATATGCCTTATGGACAAGATAAAAAAAAAAGATAATAAAATATGACAAAAGTGTGTTTATACAGTTCACATGTGTAATTGCCAAAAAACTTTGAATGAAATGACGTCCAATTGAGTGGTATTGTACATCGTGTATATGTTCGTACGGTGCCAATAACTTCCCATTCATTTTTGTCCAAACAGCAAGCAATGCAGGTGTAGAAGCACGGTGGCTACGAAAAACTCCATAGAAAGGCCGGAACCTAGGAAGAAACCTAGAGATGAACCAGGCTATGAGGGGTGGCCAGTCCTCTTCTGGCTGTGCCGGGTGGAGATTACAACTGAACATGGCCAAGATGTTAAAATGTTCATAGATGACCAGCAGGGTCAGATAATAATAATCACAGTGGTTGTAGAGGGTGCAACAGGTCAGAACCTCAGGAGTAAATGTCAGTTGGCTTTTCATAGCCGATCATTCAGAGTATCTCTACTGCACCTGCTGTCTCTAGAGAGTTGAAAACAGCAGGTCTGGGACAAGGTAGCACGTCCGGTGAATAGGTCAGGGTTCCATAGCCCCAGGCAGAACAGTTGAAACTGGAGCTGCAGCACGACCAGGTGGACTGGGCACAGCAAGGAGTCATCAGGCCAGGATGTCCTGAGGCATGGTCCTAGGGCTCAGGTCCTCCGAGAGAGAGAGAGAGAGAGAGAGAGAGAGAGAGAGAGAGAGAGAGAGAGAGAGAGAGAGAGAGAGAGAGAGAGAGATTTCAAAGTCTTTGAAGGATGTGAATGTGATACAAAGCCAGCTGCAACATGTGGCTGTATGGTTGAAGGCCTGCTGCCTGCCAGCAACAAAACATGCTATTGTTCTCAGCCAAGTCTGAGAGACTGCTCTTCACTTAACTTCAAATTTGTGTAAAACCTCTAAGATCACCTTCCCAAACAAGACAATAGGCACATCGGGGGCTGCATCCATAGGGCCCTGGTTAAAATTAGTGCACTATATACGGCACTATAATAGGGTGCCATTTGTGGCGCAGGCTGAATGTCAGACGTTACATTTCAAATGGTACTCTTACGCAACAGTCACAATATTTACACCACCCATGGACAATGAATAAAATACCACAATGAGATAACACTCTTTTGTAGAACATTGCAGCAATACCTCTGTCCTTGACTCAATATTCCCATTCCTTTTCAATTCTCCTGCATTTCCAGCATTCCAGAGAGCATGGACAGATGTTCTGTGTTTTCCTTCCTTCCTGCAATCTCTCTCTCTCTCTCTTAGTTAGGGGGTGGGGGGGGGGGGGGGTGGCTGTGGTGTTTTTAAACAAATTAGTATGTCACAATAACAAAAGATACAATTCTAAAGTCTGTCTTTCTCTCTCCTCCCTTCTACACCCCCCCTCTACATCTCTCTCTCTCTCTCTCTCTCTCTCTCTCTCTCTCTCTCTCTCTCTCTCTCTCTCTCTCTCTCTCTCTCTCTCTCTCTCTCTCTCTCTCTCTCTCTCTCTCTCTCTCTCTCTCTCTCTCTCTCTCTCTCTCTCTGTGGAGTGGATTTCAGGGTGATTTACAGAGAGTGAGCTCCTTTGGCATTCTTCATTAGCTACTTTAGCCTATCAGGTGGCCCCTAATGAATGTAAATAACACACACTCAGCCAATCAGCAGACAGCAGCTGTAGTGTACCCCCTCACGTGTGTGTGTGTGTTTACTCTTCATATCACCCTCTGAGGAGCTCTATATGACAGGCTTCTAGTTAGTTCTAAGAGTGACTCTATCTCCTACTGAATGTAGACAGAGCTCTGTTACCCGTGGACTTCTCTGGATCAGAGGTCAGGTTAGTTCAGACTCCTTCCTTTAATAGTCTGATGTTGTGCAGAGCTGCCATCAATGACTCCTGTCTGTCATTCAGTAATGGACCGCACATGGCTGAACTAAAGTAGATTAGTTATGACTAACTTCACATTTTAACTGTATTATTTTGGACAAACAAGGCACTATCACCATGGCAAATACTTCACATACCTTATTATGTCTCTGTTTGACACTTTTCCCTATAACATAGCAGCATATCATTGACCCTGAGAAGATCCTTTGGAAATCCTTATCTCTGCTATCTGTGTCTTTATATTTTAACCAGCTACAGCAGGATATCAAGGCATGTTGCCACTCCTCCTCAGTAGGAATCCACTCTGCTGTGCCTGACTGCCATGCTGTTGCATCCAGATCACACACACACACACACACACACACACACACACACACACACACACACACACACACACACACACACACACACACACACACACACACACACACACACACACACACACACACACACACACACACACACACACACACACACACACACACACACACACACACACACACACACACACACACACACACACACACACACACACATTCTGAGTCCAGTGACAATAGAGTCATTAGCTCACTCTGTCTTCACAGCCAAACATGTTGTGTTAGCTGGAACCACATATTACCTTGTCCTCTTACTGTGCCAAATACCAAATACTACTCCTCTCCCTCACTTCATCTCTATATCGCCCCTCCCTCTCTCTCCTATCTCTTCTCTCCTCCCCCTTCCACCTCCCACACAAATGCACACACTCACTCTCACACTCCTTGCCCTTACACATATTCTGAATGGCTTAGTCAGAGCGCTATCAGCATGCATAGAGGTAACCAGTGTTAACCTCCACTAAGCCCTGAGGGAGGACAGATAGGTATAGTTGAGGAATAATTGAGGAATAATTGAGGAAGAGTTGAACTGCAGAGAAATACCTGTTTGAGTGGCTTCACTTCTGACAGGAGACTCTTCTACTCTCTCTCTTTTCACTCTCTCTTCTACTCCTCTCTCTTCTGACAAGAGACTCTTCTACTCTCTCTCTTTTCACTCTCTCTTCTACTCCTCTCTCTTCTGACAAGAGACTCTTCTACTCGCTCTTTTTTCACTCTCTCTTCTACTCTTGTCTCTTCTGACAGACTCTCTTAGTCCCTCTCTCCCTCACTCTCTATCATGCTCTCTCTTTTGTCTTAAGAGAACTGTGGCTTCACTATAGGACTCTGTCTCTCTCCAGTCTTTTGTTGCTGTGATCTCAGTTTGTCTGTTTAGACAACAAACAGGACTATTCTCTACCTAACAGGTAAGTCTCTACTTGTGTCTCAAATGGCACCCTATTCCCTATATAGTGCATAACTTTAGACCAAAGCCCTATCCATATCGGCCCGGGTCATAAGTAGTGCACTATAAAGGGAATAGGGTTCCATTTTCTGTCTGTCTGTTTGTTTTTTGTTTTCATTGCCCTTTGAGACACTTTCCATCTCTGACTTGTCAGTCCTGGTGTCCTCACCGTGGGTTAGTGTGAGCTGTAGATGTTAAAACTGCTGTTACAACTCTCTGCCTTTATCAAGTTGTATTACTTTGTTCTGTGTCAACATGATCTTTCATTGACTGTTTTAAATGTAACCCATAACCAACTCTATATCTATATTCACATCCAACTCTATATCTATATTCACATCCAACTCTTTGATTGTGTTTGTAGATCAATTTTATAGAAGATAAAAAAAGATCTAAAACATTTGTATGTTTCTTAAATTGAAGAAAATAGTTCAGATTGAATTCCTCAGTTGTGGGATCTGTTTCACAGAATAAAAACATGTAGAGACTAGGGTTGAATATTTTATTGAGAATCTACCAATTTTCCATCCCGAGAAAATTGAAAGAAATTACTGGGCTTCCCGGTATTCTCGAAGTGCTATTTAAAAGTATGTAATACAATCTAAAAAAAAATCTGATATGATTATACCACTGGAAATGGCTAAATATACACATGCACTAACGATTTCTTGGCCTATGAAGGCCTATGAAGCACTATTGGCCGACTGGTCAAATATTATGAGGTTATTACAGTGTTGTTATAATTAGGCTACATAAATGTTAGCCTACATTTGACTGAAAGATGCATCATGGTACTTTTCTCTCCCCTTGCACCTGGCTATTGGGGGAATTTGGGAAAGTTGTGGCTGTTTTTACTTTATGATATCCGCTTATTGTGCAAATCAAACAGATAAACTGTAGCGGAGATTCAGCACCATGGATAGCGCCGCGG
This sequence comes from Salvelinus alpinus, assembly GCF_045679555.1. Taxonomy (NCBI): domain Eukaryota; kingdom Metazoa; phylum Chordata; class Actinopteri; order Salmoniformes; family Salmonidae; genus Salvelinus; species Salvelinus alpinus. The sequence continues at coordinate 7,117,853 of NC_092107.1, forward strand.
TTGATCATTGCCCGCGAATCTAAACCGCCGTGCATCATGTGCTATTCTAAGGTAGGCTATATTTTACATAAAAGCTAACATTTTCTTACTGCATTCGTTATCATTCATTAGACATTTCTAGCAAATTCTAGTCAATGATCATCTCTCAAGGTCTTGTTTTAAAATGTTTGTCACAGCATAAAATAAATGAATCGCAAGCCTTCTGGCTACACCAACTTGGATTATAAAATGAAATTAAATAAAGAAGTCAAAATCCAGAGATTATTATCTTCCATTATCTGGAACTGAACACCCTCCTCTGCAACTGGATCCTGGACTTCCTGACAGGCCACCCCAGGTGGTGAGGGTAGGCAACAACACATCTTCCTGGCCATGCACAACTCCCAACATCATCATTAATACGTTTGTTGAAGACACAACGGTGGTAGGCCTGATCACCGACGACGATGAGACAGCCTATAAGGAGGAGGTCAGTGACCTGGTAGTGTGGTGCCAGGACAACAACCTCTTCCTCAATGTCAGCAAAACAAAGGAGCTGATCCTGGGTTACAGTAAACAGGAGGGCTGAGCACACCCCCATCCACATCGACTGGGCTGTGGAGCTGGTTGAGAGCTTCAAGTTCCTCTGTGTCACTAAGGAATTAACATGGTCCACACACACCAACACAGTCATGAAGAAGGCACAACAATGCCTCATCCCCCAAGATTTGTCATGGGCCCTCAGATCCTCAAAAAGTTATACAGCTGCACCACTGAGAGCATATTGACTGGCTGCATCACCGCTTGGTATGGCAACTGCTTGGCATCCAACCAAAAGGCACTACATACGGCCGAGTACATCACTGGGGCTGAGCTCCTTGCAATCCAGGACCTCTATACCAGGAGGTGTCAGAGTAAGGCCCTAAGAATTGTCAAAGACTCCAGCCACCCAAGTCATAGACTGTTCCCTCTGATACTGCAAGGCTGGAACCAACAGGACCCTGAACAGCTTCTACCCCCTAGCCATAAGACTGATGAATAGTTCGTTAAATAGTTAACCAAATAACTACTCGGTCTATCTGCATTGACCCCTTTTACACTCATTCTTTTGACTCATCACGTACGCTGCTGCTACTGCTTATTTTCTTATTAATATACTGGTACTCTGTGTATATAGCCAAGTTATTGTTACTCATTGTGTATTTATTCCATGTGTTATTATTATAAAAGGCGGAGTGATTTCTGCATAGTGCCACTTTAAATATGCACTACGCAGAAATTGCTCCTCCCTTTCCTGGTTGTTAAAATTCTAATAGTTCTCCTAATTTCAGTTTATGTGACAAAAAAGCAAGTATTGTGTAATGAATCATTGTACCATTTAAACCGCTGTGAAATATGTTTTCCATAATCAAAAATATTGTATTTTCAGCTGTTTGAAGCAGGTGTACAAAACCAAAAGTAAAAGATGCAAAACTTAAAACGTAGAAAAACAAATAGCACATAGAACAGGTCTACCGCATGTGTGTATTTGAGCAGTTGTTATAAGAGCTAGAGTCAGGGCCATGGTCCAAGATGCAGCAGCTGCTTAGTTCTCAGGGCAGCAGGGTGTGTGTGTGTGTGTGTGTGTGTGTGTGTGTGTGTGTGTGTGTGTGTGTGTGTGTGTGTGTGTGTGTGTGTGTGTGTGTGTGTGTGTGTGTGTGTGTGTGTGTGTGTGTGTGTGTGTGTGTGTGTGTGTGTGTGTGTGTGTGTGTGTGTGTGTGTGTGTGTGTGTGTGTGTGTGTGTGTGTGTGTGTGTGTGTATGTGTGTGTGTGTGTGTGTGTGTGAGAGAGAGAGACAACAGAGCAGCAGGCTGTACTGTAGCTACATGGGAACCAGCTCTCTGATTCTCCATAGCTGTTTCATGGATAGCTGTGTGTCAGCTTAGGAGTCATCCATTACACCATACACACTTACAAAAAGGTGCTATCTAGAACCTAAAAGGGTTATTTGGCTGTCCCAATAGGAGAACCCTTTGAAGAACCCTTTTTTGTTCCAGGGTAGAACCCTTTGTTTCCCGGTAAAACCCTATTAGGTAAAAAACAAAAAGGGTTCTAGGGTTCCACTTGGAACAAAAAGGTTTCTACCTTGAACCAAACAGGGTTCTCATATGGGAGAGCCGAAGAACCCATTTGGAACCCTTTTTTCTAAGTGTGTACAGATCAACCATACTAATAAATAACCATCCATTACAGCATACAGATCAACCATACTAATAAATAACCATCCATTACAGCATACAGATCAACCATACTAATAAATAACCATCCATTACAGCATACAGATCAACCATACTAATCAATAGACTTCTAGCTCTCCATACATACAGAAGGCACAGTTCCTGTCCAGGGAATATGAGGACAGTTGCAAAGGCATTCATGACTGAGTTTAAGCTGTAGCATGACCTCACAGTTGGGGTTAGTGTATCTATCTGTGAAATGTAGGGAATGCAGTTACTGATGTAACTTTGTTATCAGCTTGTTTGGAAAGAGCAGTCTGAGAAAAGCCTCCCTTTGTACCCTGAGACAGATGGGGATCCCTACACAGAGTGGAGTGCTAATGGAATGTGTGTGTGTACAGCAGCTGCTGGGGAGAGTATTCCTGTGTGCAGAGATGTCACTGCCATAGTGTCATAAACAGATCCAGACTTGAACGTTGCGACTGCAGCCAGATGTTCAGATTCATTGTTAGCAGCTCCTCTCTGGGGCTGTGTACCAAATGGCACCATATTCCCTACATAATGCAAAACTTTTGACCTGAGCCCTATGGACCCTGGTCAAAAGTAGTGTAATGCATAGGAAATAGGGTGCCATTTGGAATGCAATCTGAATATTAGCTCCGCTGGACTCTGGCTTCACCCTGCTGTAGTTAGTTCACTGCTAGTAGGAGAGTCAGAAGGGGAGAGACGAAACACACTTACAAATACTAGCTTGGTAAATCGGTGCTTAAAAGGTAAAGTTATTACTATTCTTTTAGTTGAGATGGATGTGTGTGATGGATCTGAACCCAGGGACAGCAGGCAGTCTTTGAGAAATGTCGCTGTGTTTATGACTTGGAACTAATGTTTTTCATTGTCCGTTTGTTTTAATGCAGTATCTTCTCTAATGTATTATCTTCTCTGTATCTTCTCTAATGCATTATCTTCTTTGTATATTCTCTAGTGCAGTGTCTTCTCTAATGCAGTATCTTCTAAGTATCTTCTCTAATGCAGTGTCTTCTCTAATGCAGTATCTTCTAAGTATATTCTCTAATGCAGTGTCTTCTCTAATGCAATGTCTTCTCTAATGCAATGTCTTCTCTAATGCAATGTCTTCTCTAATGCAATGTCTTCTCTGTATCTTCTCTAATGCAGTACCTTATTTGTATCCTCTCCAATGCTGTATCTTCTATATTGCTGTATATTCTCTGTTTGTTTAATGTTGTAACGTTATCTTCTATCTTTGTTTTGCTGTATCTTGTCTGTTTTTAATGATGTATCTTGTTAGTTTTTAATGATGTATCTTGTTAGTTTTTAATGATGTATCTTGTTAGTTTTTAATTATGTATCTTGTTAGTTTTTAATTATGTATCTTGTCTGTTTTTAATGATATATCTTGTCTGTTTTTAATGATGTATCTTGTCTGTTTTTAATTATGTATCTTGTCTGTTTTTAATTATGTATCGTGTCTGTTTTTAATGCTGTATCTTGTCTGTTTTTAATTATGTATCTTGTTATTTTTTAATGATGTATCTTGTTAGTTTTTAATGATGTATCTTGCCTGTTTTTAATGCTGTATCTTGTTAGTTTTTAATGCTGTATCTTGTCTGTTTTTAATTATGTATCTTGTCTGTTTTTAATGCTGTATCTTGTCTGTTTTTAATGATGTATCTTGTCTGTTTTTAATGCTGTATCTTGTCTGTTTTTAATGCTACATCTTCTCTATTTGTTTCAAGTGATCTGCTGTTTGATCTGTGTGAAGGTTGGTGTTGCTAATCCAGGTGATGAGGATGTCTGAGAGGAACATGGCAAATCCATATAGCTCTTTCATCAGACAGCAGTCCCTCTGGATCTACCTGACCACCAGCCACACCACCAGACTACCTGTTCCCTAGTAACACACTGTAACAGACTGTAGAAACAACATGGACACAGCTCTGATGTTTACTCTGGAGGAGCGACAGTCTCTGGCTATGTCAGCATCACCAGGCAGGACCTTCTCACCACAAACACAGCCAACGGCACAGGCACAGGTACAGCAACAGACACAACCACAGACACACACACACCAGTCCTCCTCAGACTGTGCTCCAGAGTCTTCTCATGATGACGACAGCTCCACAGAGAACAGTGAGGATGTCTGTCTGCCAGGACCTCTAAGCCTGGAGCTGTCAAAACTGGAACTAGACAACCAGGACACACCCCAGCAGGACAGGGAGGCTGGTAGTGAATATAACAGTACTGGAGCTCCTGGGATAGAGGGAGATCAAGCTGTTAGTACTGGAGGTCCAGGAGGGCCAGCAGAGTCTGGTTCTGATGTCTCCCCTCCTGACCCTCTAGACCCTCTCCAGATCGTCTGTCTCGCGGGTCTCCTCGGTGAGCCAGGCAGTGTCACATCACCATCGCCTGATGATGCCAATAACAATGGATTGGATTTACACAGCACTTCTCCAGGAGCAGCTGAGGACCACTGCCTAGCCTCCAATGTTCCTTTTCCTAGGATAGAGGGAGATGTGGATGTTCTTGCTCCTAGGATAGAGGGAAACCTGGAAGTTGAGGACAGTAACAGACGTGTAGAATCAGGACATACCCTGGATGCTAACCTCTCTGGTCAGCTAGAGGACATGGAGCTGGGACATACCTCACCCAGGCAGACAGAGACCAACATGGAGCTGGGCCATACCTCACCCAGGCAGACAGAGACCGACATGGAGCTGGGCCATACCTCACCCAGGCAGACAGAGACAGACAGGGAGCTAGAGGAGGAGTCACCCAGGTGGACAGAGACAGACAGCCACCCTGAGGACTACTCAGAGGGGCCTGTGGAGAACGGACAAGTCCCTACTGATCTGGAACACACAGAAGACAACCATGTCCCCGTCCCTCTAGTCCCAACAGAGAATGGACATATCCCTACCCTTCTGGTCCAATCAGAGACAGAGGTCAGCCACGTCACTATCTCTGTGGTCCAATCAGAGGCTTTTAGCTCCGTCCCTTCTCTAGTGGTCAGTGTAGACAACAACATGGATCCCTTCAGACCTCCCTCCCTCACCCTGGCCCTCTCTGAGGTCCACTTGGCAGAGCTAGGCCTCTGCGATCACCCCTGCATTATCAAACACAAACCTAGCTCCATCACCTTCTCAGACTCCACCTGTCACTCTAGCACCGACCACATCGTCTTCATCAACAACAGCTCTGACTGCAGGGAGTCTTCCTCAGAGAAGGATGATGAAGGTGATGATGATGAAGATGGGGATGATGAGGACACATTCCCAGAGCTGCTTCAGAGCAGGGAGTTCCTGGTCAGTCGGAGGAGAAGGAGCAACAACAGAGACAACGTAGTTAAGGAGAGAGGATCTATGAGTCCCCAGGCTGAGGCACCAGTCAGCTCTACAACCAACACTACAAACAGCTCCCACCTCTCCTCCTCCTCCAAAAACCATAACCACAGCGGCTGCGAGGCAGAGACTGAGACCAGCATCACAGAGGTAGGCCACTGTTTATTGTCATTACAGACGCATTTTAGAGACACAACTGTTAAGTCCCACCTGTATTCCTCACAAATTGATGTAATATTCATGTCCACCTAAGGTCAGCTGGTTCAGTAGAGATGTGTTTGAACGTTTATGTCAGAGTTGGGCACTGTGTACTAACTGTAGTTCAACACCATTAGATACAGTATATTAATGTATATGAATCCATCGTATGTTAATATAATCCAGCCTGTTCTCTCAATGAGGAAATGTGACTGTTTCTCCCCCAGGCCGTGTATTTCCTGCCTCTTTGCCAGGGGCCATATGTATCAAGGGCCTCAGAGTAGTAGTGTTGATCTAGTTCTGCCTTATAGATAGATGATAATGAATAAGATTACATGAACAGAGGGGACCTGATCCTAGATGATAATGAATAAGATTACATGAACAGAGGGGACCTGATCCTAGATGATAATGAATAAGATTACATGAACAGAGGGGACCTGATCCTAGATGATAATGAATTAGATTACATGAACAGAGGGGACCTGATCCTAGATGATAATGAATAAGATTACATTGACAGAGGGGACCTGATCCTAGATCACCACTCATACTCTGAGATGCTTGATACAAAAAAGTATTATATTATTTAATTCCACTAAGGCTCAGTACAAACACAGTGCTTTGCTATACAAACACCTTCAATAGTCTGTTCCCCACTGTTTGTTGTTATTACATTCTGAGATATTACTCTGCTGGAATGAGTGTGTAGGAGTACATTGATCTAGTATTTTCCCCAGCATTTTAAAACACAAAACCCAGCAGGTCTTGCAGGAATGCAAACATAAATGCATACATGCATCCTTAAACAGTTTTGCTTTCCCTTCTGTTTTGACAGAGCTCCTATGCAGGCATCGTTGGGTATATTACAGTAGCAGTGAACTTAGTCTCCTATTACCAACAGCTTCATTCTCCTCTTCAATGACTATAGTGCACCCCTCGGCTCTGGTCAAAAGTAGTGCATTATAGGGAATAGGGTGCTATACTGCAGCAGCTCTGTTGTGTTTTCTTCCAGCCGTCCCCCCGACCTTGGTAGTTACCAGGCTGTGACTCTATCCCTCCAGGTTTACTAGTTACCAGGCTGTGACTCTATCCCTCCAGGTTTACTAGTTACCAGGCTGTGACTCTATCCCTCCAGGTTTACTAGTTACCAGGCTGTGACTCTATCCCTCCAGGTTTACTAGTTACCAGGCTGTGACTCTATCCCTCCAGGTTTACTAGTTACCAGGCTGTGACCCTATCCCTCCAGGTTGACTAGTTACCATGCTGTGAGTCCATCCCTCCAGGTTTACTAGTTACCATGCTGTGAGTCCATCTCTCCAGGTTTACTAGTTACCAGGCTGTGAGTCCATCCCTCCAGGTTGACTAGTTACCAGGCTGTGAGTCCATCCCTCCAGGTTTACTAGTTACCAGGCTGTGAGTCCATCCCTCCAGGTTGACTAGTTACCAGGCTGTGAGTCCATCCCTCCAGGTTGACTAGTTACCAGGCTGTGAGTCCATCCCTCCAGGTTTACTAGTTACCAGGCTGTGAGTCCATCCCTCCAGGTTTACTAGTTACCAGGCTGTGAGTCCATCCCTCCAGGTTGACTAGTTACCAGGCTGTGACTCCATCCCTCCAGGTTTAATGGTAGTTACCAGACTATGAGTTACCCCATCTTCCAAGGTTTACTGACGTCTAAAAGTCTCTTCTGGATGTTTATGAATCATGTTTACATCAAAAATCTATGGTTTAACTTAACAAGTGTCAGAGACACCAGATCTCTGACAGTGCATACCTGTCATTCCTCAGCTAAACCCTCTGTAGATAACAACATATAATAGCAACCCTGAACCTGGAGATAAGAACATACAGTAAAACAGAGGGGAGAGGTTAGGTAGGGAACACTCCCACTGCCTCTGCTGATAGTCCTGGCAGGCTTTACAGGCTGTTTGACACAACACTGGGAATGGGCTGTTTGTGAGCATAAAGGTTGTTTGGGGAAAGGGAGTAGGAATGCTTTAAATACCTGGAATTGGTTTAAACTGTGACCTTGTCAAAAGTTGTACACTAGATATGAAACAGGGTGCCATTTGGGAGGCGACCAGGATATCTGACAGGCAGCACTCGTTTGTTCTTCAGACAGTCCATTTTAACTGCAGCTTTTCATACTAGCCATCTGAGGGCACCATTGCTACATAGTAATCCTGAAAGGCCTATGCACACGTCTCTCTCTCTCTCTCTCCCACTTTCTCTCTGTGCATCAATCCATTGGTTATGGTATGTTTGTGTATACTGTAAAAAGACATGTTTCTGTGATGTTGTTTATCTTTCTATAGTTTATAAGTGAAAGGATTCAACTGGTGTGACTGTTCTCCCCAGGCGATAGACCTGGGAACATTGCGGGTAACTCCTAGAAAGTTAGGAGAGACTGGGTTTTAAGTTAGGAGAGACTGGGTTTTAAGTTAGGAGAGACTGGGTTTTAAGTTAGGAGAGAATGGGTTTTAAGTTAGGAGAGAATGGGTTTTAAGTTAGGAGAGACTGGGTTTTAAGTTAGGAGAGACTGGGTTTTAAGTTAGGAGAGAATGGGTTTTAAGTTAGGAGAGACTGGGTTTTAAGTTAGGAGAGAATGGGTTTTAAGTTAAGAGAGACTGGGTTTTAAGTTAGGAGAGACTGGGTTTTAAGTTAGGAGAGAATGGGTTTTAAGTTAGGAGAGAATGGGTTTTAAGTTAGGAGAGACTGGGTTTTAAGTTAGGAGAGACTGGGTTTTAAGTTAGGAGAGAATGGGTTTTAAGTTAGGAGAGACTGGGTTTTAAGTTAGGAGAGACTGGGTTTTAAGTTAGGAGAGACTGGGTTTTAAGTTAGGAGAGAATGGGTTTTAAGTTAGGAGAGAATGGGTTTTAAGTTAGGAGAGACTGGGTTTTAAGTTAGGAGAGACTGGGTTTTAAGTTAGGAGAGAATGGGTTTTAAGTTAAGAGAGACTGGGTTTTAAGTTAGGAGAGACTGGGTTTTAAGTTAGGAGAGAATGGGTTTTAAGTTAGGAGAGAATGGGTTTTAAGTTAGGAGAGACTGGGTTTTAAGTTAGGAGAGACTGGGTTTTAAGTTAGGAGAGAATGGGTTTTAAGTTAGGAGAGACTGGGTTTTAAGTTAGGAGAGACTGGGTTTTAAGTTAGGAGAGACTGGGTTTTAAGTTAGGAGAGAATGGGTTTTAAGTTAGGAGAGAATGGGTTTTAAGTTAGGAGAGACTGGGTTTTAAGTTAGGAGAGACTGGGTTTTAAGTTAGGAGAGACTGGGTTTTAAGTTAGGAGAGAATGGGTTTTAAGTTAGGAGAGAATGGGTTTTAAGTTAGGAGAGAATGGGTTTTAAGTTAGGAGAGACTGGGTTTTAAGTTAGGAGAGACTGGGTTTTAAGTTAGGAGAGACTGGGTTTTAAGTTAGGAGAGAATGGGTTTTAACTCTTTTTCAGTGGAGTAACCCATTAGCCTAACCGTTGTGCCCTTTCGCATGCCACCCTGCTCAAACTCTAACCCAGTCATCCCCAGTCCTCTCCCTGACTGGTGATCTGTACCTCTCTCAGTGGGTGGTACGGTCCGGGCACGGTGCCCAGAGCTCACGCACTTAACTCCTCATTACCATGTCAAAGACCCAGCCTTGGGGTTTACAATGTGGCCAATTTGCCCTGATGAAGTTATCGTCCCTCTCACATTTAGCTATCTTCCTGAAGATAACACTACTCATACCGGCAGCATTGCCATGGTATCAGTGTTTCTCACTATTGATGGGGCCAGAGAATGGAGGAGAAAGGAATCATGGGTAGTGTCTCTCTCAGCTTCAAGCCTCTGGAATTCCACTCCTTCTGAGGAAAAGTGTTCGCATTCCGAGGCAGGCAGGCAGCACTGTGTGTGGCTGTCAGAGAGAAGAGAGACAGTAGGAGACAGTGTGTTGTAGTGTGCTCCCGATATAGCACAGAGAGACAGACTGACAGATTGAGGAGTTTCCAGAGTTTTCAGAGGTCAACCAGCTGACCTTAGGTGGACTGACTACTGCTCTAATCACTAGCACCCTACTAGTAACATCTTTATGTTGTAAGAACTCTCTAGAGGCATTAACACCTCTAGTTCCCTGTCTCTACATTGATTGTTGTTTCCCACCAATTGTATTTCCTATATTTTCTTGTCCATTCCCATTTTGTTTTCATTCTGATGAAGGCCATTGACGGCCAAAACATCATGGCTTTAACTTGAACTAGAATAAAAAAGGATCAAGATTTTAATTGAGAGGGAAAGTCGTTCCTATATACTGTATGTTGTGAGTGTGACTCTGCCTTTACATTGAAGCAGGAAGAACAGGAGGCCAATGGGAGGGTCACACCCATCTCCACCCAAGGAGCCTGTGGCTCAGACACCAGCACTACGGTAGCTCCGCTAGAGAACACACCCCTCAATAGGATGATTGTTAGGAGGAAAGGGGTTTTAATGCAGCATGGAGAAAGAACTGGGGGCACAGGGGCTCCTGGGGGCCCTAACAGACAGAACACAGAGCCAGGGGCCAGGGGCTTCCAGGAGCCAGGGGCTCCAACAGACAGACAGACACACTCAGAACACAGACGACAGTTCCACAGTTTAATTCCAGGAAATGAATGAATGGCTTTGTGTCGGCTGCTTGTCTTCTGAGTCACATCGTTGCGCAACAAGGGTCTCAAAGAGAGAGAGAGATCGTAACCTCCAGATCCTCTAACACAGCTCATGTTTGTCTCTGGATGCGTCCCAAATGACACCCTATTCTCTATATAGTGCATATGGGCCCTGGTCAAAAGTAGTGCACTATAGAGGGACCAGGGTGCCCTTTGCCACACATCCAGAGACAAACATGAGCTGTGTTAGAGGATCTGGACTGGAGGTTAAGGTCTGTGTTACTGCGTGATGGCTGCTGAGAACTAGGTGGTGAAGCTATCACATTTCCCTCTATGGTGGTCTGTACTGTTTACTGCTGTTAACTTTCACTCTGACATTTATAAAAGTATTTTATTGCTCCTCTAATGATCTCTTAAATGTATTTAGAGTTTTTAGTTGTCACCTGGTGCTCATAACCTTCTCCAACTGTCTGAACTGTTTCAATGTAATTATCCAGAGAATTCAATGGTAGCTCTCTGAATGATCTTCTTTATTTCCTGTCCAACTACGGAGTAGTGATTGTTGTGGTCCTCACTCATTTACCTTTGTTTCTGATAACTGCATGCTCCAGTTTAGTACATGGTGTCACAATTGTCTGTTTCTCCAGGCTCTATAGGTTTCTCCAGTGTTGTCTAATCACACACTCTTCCCACTGCCTTTCTCTTCCCCCAGGAGTGTCCCCTGGTCCAGCCTCAGACCCCGTGGTGTGAGTCTATGAGCCAGCTGATGAGGAAACTGGACCAGCTCAACCTGGACATAGAGGAGGCTCTGAGTGCATCATCCTCCCCCTCGGACACACCCTGCACCTCACGCAGACAACAGGTCAGTCACACACCCACCCTGCACCGCACGCAGACAACAGGTCAGTCACACACACACCCTGCACCTCACGCAGACAACAGGTCAGTCACACATACACCCTGCACCTCACGCAGACAACAGGTCAGTCACACACACACCCTGCACCTCACGCAGACAACAGGTCAGTCACACACCCACCCTGCACTGCACGCAGACAACAGGTCAGTCACACACACACCCTGCACCTCACGCATACAACAGGTCAGTCACACACACACCCTGCACCTCACGCAGACAACAGGTCAGTCACACACACACCCTGCACCTCACGCAGACAACAGGTCAGTCACACACACACCCTGCACCTCACGCATACAACAGGTCAGTCACACACACCCCCTGCACCACACGCAGACAACAGGTCAGTCACACACACACCCTGCACCTCACGCAGACAACAGGTCAGTCACACACACACCCTGCACCTCACGCAGACAACATGTCAGTCACACACACACCCTGCACCTCACGCAGACAACAGGTCAGTCACACATACACCCTGCACCTCACGCAGACAACAGGTCAGTCACACATACACCCTGCACCTCACGCAGACAACAGGTCAGTCACATATACACCCTGCACCTCACGCAGACAACAGGTCAGTCACACACACACCCTGCACCTCACGCAGACAACAGGTCAGTCACACACCCACCCTGCACCTCACGCAGACAACAAGTCAGTCACACATACACCCTGCACCTCACGCAGACAACAGGTCAGTCACACACACACCCTGCACCTCACGCAGACAACAGGTCAGTCACACACACACCCTGCACCACACGCAGACAACAGGTCAGTCACACGCACACCCTGCACCACACGCAGACAACAGGTCAGTCACACACACACCCTGCACCTCACGCAGACAACAGGTCAGTCACACACACCCTGCACCTCACGCAGACAACAGGTCAGTCACACACACCCCGCACCTCACGCAGACAACAGGTCAGTCACACACACACCCTGCACCTCACGCAGACAACAGGTCAGTCACACACACCCTGCACCTCACGCAGACAACAGGTCAGTCACACATACACCCTGCACCTCACGCAGACAACAGGTCAGTCACACATACACCCTGCACCTCACGCAGACAACAGGTCAGTCACACACACACCCTGCACCTCACGCAGACAGACAGCAGGTGACATGACCATGTTAATTGAAATGCGAGCCATGTACTGAGCAGTGGTACATATGGGAAATGTATACATTCTTCTGCAGCCTATCATGATGCCACATGCTTTTTCATGCTCTCTGCTGTCTATAATCAATTTACTGAGCTTTGTGAAGAGGAAATCCTGATGGATTATTGTTATAGTCATTCAACAGGTGTCTAACAGGACTATAAGTCCATGCTGCTATATAATGTACTGTACATTACACATACATTCACCTAGCTAAGCCCCTGACCCAGACAGAGAGAAGACTAGACTCAGGATCAGTCCCAAATGGCACCCTATTCCCTTTATAGTGCACTACTGTTGACCAAAGCCGTATGGGTGCCATTTGGGACGCATGCCTCAGAAGCTTGTAGGTCTGGGAAGGACTGTTCCGTCATAAGCCTTAGGATAACTGTGATATATGTTGATATACATACAGTTTGTTGTCATACAGTGGAAGCTGTCTTTCTGGAACACTATGGCCATTGTCAGGCTGTCTTTGATTTCGCTTCTCTGACTGCTGCTGGCGTCCATTTTATGATGTGAGAGGAGGGAGCTGGCTGTTAGAAAAGCTGGTATAGTATGTAGTGTGTCTAGCAGTAGTCTGGCCAGGGTGGTGGGCCAGGCGGGGTGGAGACAGACAGACAGCCATTGTGTAGAGATGTTGTTACCGGGACCTTGTAGCTCTGGTCCTACATAAGACTCCTCTCATGGAGGCTTGCATCATGACATACCCCAGCAGTCAGTTAACAGAGGGCAACAACAGACAGAAAGAAGCCTGTATGGTTCTGTATGTGATCAGCACAGAGGTCTTGTTGTGTGGGTAGAGGAGGTTGTTTGTATGATTGAGCATGTTAGGAATGGTTACAGAGTGGTTTGCAGAGGGGCACATGCCTGCAGGCATCAAATCAACAGCCATAACACACATTCACTGAGACAGCTTTAACTAACAGCCAGCCGCTGGTGGAGGAGATCACACGACGTCTTTACTAGGGGGAGTTGACAAGGTCCTTTGTCCTTTCAAAGGACGATTAACACATGATACAGGCTGCCTTGTCACTATCTGTTACTGTCTATCCAATAGAACTGGAACTGAAGACTGCGTTCCCTGCCGCTGACCATCCCAGAGACAGACAGACAGACAGACAGACAGACAGACAGACAGACAGACAGACAGACAGACAGACAGACAGACAGACAGACAGACAGACAGACAGACAGACAGACAGACAGACAGACATACAGACAGACAGACAGACAGACAGACAGACAGACAGACAGACAGACAGACAGACAGACAGACAGACAGACAGACAGACAGACAGACAGACAGACAGACAGACAGACAGACAGACAGACAGACAGACAGACAGACAGACAGACAGACAGACAGACAGACAGACAGACAGACAGACAGACAGACAGACAGACAGACAGACAGACAGACAGACAGACTGGGATCCAGTGTTCACGGTTGTTGTTGTGCTGTTATTGCAGTATGGAGCTGTGTCTGGGACGGCAGTAAACCAATCTCTTAACGAGGAGGACAGTACACTGCTGCAGCGAGGGGAACCAGATACAGGAGAATGTCCCAGACAGGACCAACACAAGACCTTGGCCTCTCGTAGCTCAGCCGAAGGAACCAGAGCCAGGACCAAGAAGACAGTCGTAAGTTCCTTTCAGAGTCTCCCTCCTCCTCTCGACTCCTGCGTGCTCTGTGCCTGTCTGTCTGGGTCTGGGTGAAACCATGTGGTGTAGATATCATCAGATAACTCTCACTTTATATACAGTGCCTTCAGAAAGTATTCATACTCCTTGACTTATTTCACATTTTGTTGTGTTACTGCCTGAATTCAAAATAGATAACATAGATGTTTTTCCCACCCACATACACACAATAGCCGATAATGACAAAGTCAAAATATGTAAAAACAATTGTTTGCAAATCTATATAAAAAAAGTATTCACATACGTATTTACACCCACTTAGTCAATACATGTTTGAATCCCCTTTGGCATTGATTACAGCTGTGAGTCTTTCTGGGTAAGTTTCTAAGAGCTTTCCACACCTGGATTGTACTATATTTGCATATTATAATTTTTTTAATTCTTCAAGCTTTGTCAGGTTGGTTGTTGATCATTGATGGAAAGCCATTTCCAAGTCTTGCCATAGATTTTCAAGCAGACTTAAAACTTCTTTGGGCTGCAAGCCCGAGGCCGGGCACAATATGACAACAGCCACTTCAAGTGCAGGGCGCGAAATTCAAAAGATATTTTTTTTAAATATTTAACTTTCACACATTAACAAGTCCAATACAGCTAATGAAAGATACACATCTTGTGAATCCAGCCAACATGTCCGATTTTTTAAATGTTTTACAGGGAAAACACCACGTATATTTATGTTAGCTCACCTCCAAATAGAAAAAAGCACAGACATTTTTCACAGCACAGGCAGCATGCACAAAACCAACATAACTAACCAAGATCCAACCAAACTAACCAAGAAACAACTTCATCAGATGACAGTCCTATAACATGTTACACAATAAATCTATGTTTTGTTCGAAAAATGTGCATATTTGAGGTATAAATCAGTTTTACATTGCAGCTACCATCACAGCTACCGTCAAAAATAGCCACCGAAGCAGCCAGAGTAATTATAGAGACCAACGTGAAATACCTAAATACTCATCATAAAACATTTCTGAAAAATCGATGGTGTACAGCAAATTAAAGACAAAAATCTTGTGAATCCAACCAATATTTCAGATTTTTTAAGTGTTTTACAGCGAAAACACAATATATCATTATATTAGCTTACTACAATAGCCTACCACACTACCGCATTCATTCATCAAGGCACGTTAGCGATAGCAATAGGCACGTTAGCGATCGTAACAAACCAGCAAAAGATATATAATTTTTGACTAACCTTGATAAACTTCATCAGATGACAGTCCTATAACATCAGGTTATACATACACTTATGTTTTGTTCGAAAATGTGCATATTTAGAGCTGAAATCAGTGGTTATACATT
Organism: Salvelinus alpinus; assembly: GCF_045679555.1. Taxonomy (NCBI): domain Eukaryota; kingdom Metazoa; phylum Chordata; class Actinopteri; order Salmoniformes; family Salmonidae; genus Salvelinus; species Salvelinus alpinus. The sequence continues at coordinate 7,133,332 of NC_092107.1, forward strand.
GTGCTAACGTAGCATCTTTTTCCCAGAATGTGCGGATATTTCTATTAGACTCTCACCTATTCTGACCAAATAACTATTCATAAACATTACAAAAAAATACATGTTGTATAGGAAATGATAGATACACTAGTTCTTAATGCAATCGCAGTGTTAGAATTCTAAAAATAACTTCATTACGACATAAGGCTTACGTTATGGCGAGATAGTGCCCAAAACCTGGGCGCAAAACTAATAGTACACAGTTCGACAGATATATGAAATAGCATCATAAAATGGGTCCTACTTTTGATGAGCTTCCATCAGAATGTTGTACAAGAGGTCCTTTGTCGGGAACAATCGTTGTTTGGTTTTAGAACGTCCTTTGTCCCTCTTGAATTAGCAAGCACACTCGCCAAGTGGCGCGAAGCTCTCCTTCCTGAACAAAGGCACACAACGCAACACGCCTAATGTCCCGAATAAATTTCAATAATCTAATAAAACTATATTGAAAAAACATACTTTACGATGATATTGTCACATGTATCAAATAAAATCAAAGCCGGAGATAGTAGTCGCCTATAACGACAGCTTTTCAGAAGGCAATTCCAGGTCCATCCTCGCGCTTTCCAGAAAACAGGAAATGGGTGACACGTCATTCCAAGAGGATTCATTCCACCTCAGACCAAGATAATCACTCCATTTCTTCTCTCACTGCCTCTTGACATCTAGTGGAAGGTGTATGACGTGCATGTATACTAATACGTATCATGCCCATTTATAGGCAGGCCCTAGAACAGAGCATCGTTTTCAGATTTTCCACTTCCTGGTCAGGAAGTTTGCTGCCAAAAGAGTTCTGTTTTACTCACAGATATAATTCAAACGGTTTTAGAAACTAGAGAGTGTTTTCTATCCAATAGTAATAATAATATGCATATTGTACGAGCAAGAATTGAGTACGAGGCCGTTTGAAATGGGCACCTTTTATCAGAGCTACTCAATACTGCCCCTGCAGCCCAAACAGGTTAAGTCAAAACTGTAACTAGGCCACTCAGGAATATTCAATGCCATCTTGGTAAGCAACTCCAGTGTATATTTGGCCTTGTCTTTTAGGTTTTGTCCTGCTGAAAGGTGAATTTGTCTCCCAGTGTATGTTGGAAAGCAGACTGAACCAGGTTTTCCTCAAGGAATTTGCCTGTGCTTATCTCTATTCCGTTTATTTTTGTCCTAAAGAAACTCCCTTGCCGATGACACGCATACCCATAACATGATGCAGCCACCACCATGCTTGCAAATATAAAGAGTGGTACTCAGTGATGTGTTGTGTTGGATTTGCCCTAAACATAACACTTTGTATTCAGGACATAAAGTGAATTTCTTTGCCACATTTTTTGCAGTTTTACTTTCGTGTCTTACTATGTAAAGGTTAAATAAGATAAAAATATTACAAACAGGATGCATGTTTTGTAATATTTGTATTCTGTGCATGCTTCCTCCTTTTAACTTTGTCATTGAGGTTAATATTGTGGAGTAACTACAGTACAATGTTGTTGATTCATCCTCAATTTTCTCCTTTCACAGCCATTAAACTCTGTAACTGCTTAAATTCACCATTGGCCTCATGGTGAAATCTCTGAGTGGTTTCCTTACTCTCTGGCAACTGAGTTAGGAAGGACACCTGTATCTTTGTAGTGACTGGGTGTATTGATAGACCATACAAAGTGTAATTAATAACTTCACCATGCTCAATAGGTGGCCTTCTTTGCGAGGCATTGGAAAACCTCCCTGGTCTTTGTGGTTGAATCTGTGTTTGAAATTTAACAGAGGAACCTTACAGATAATTGTATGTGTGGGGTACAGAGATGGGGTAGTCATTAAAATATCAATCATGCTAAACACCATTATTGCACACAGAGTGAGTCCATGCAAGTTACTATGTGACTTGTTAAGCACATTTTTACTCCTGAACTTATTTAGGCTTGGAATAACAAAGGGGTTGAATACTTATTCACTCAAGACATTTCAGCTTTAAATTTTTTATGAATTTGTAAAAAGTTATACAAAAATAATTCTGCTTTGACATTATGGGGTATTATGTGTAGGCCAGTGACACAAAATCTAAATTGAATACATTGTATATTCAGCCTACCTTCAGCTAGCTACAGAAAGATAGACTTTCTCTCTACTAATGTAAACAACATTCCTCTTATTAGCTGGGAAATGTAATTCATGAACTAAGGATGGCAGCAAGAATTAATGTTTTAAGTGATATACTGTATGTATTCTTTTTGTCCAGATGGGATAGGGCAGTATTCAGTATGATGGCGATTGCGTCATCTGTGGACCTGTTGGGGCGGTATGCAAACTGAAGTGGGTGGCCGGTAAGGTGGCGGTGATATGATCCTTGACTAGCCTCTCAAATCACATCATGATGACAGAAGTGAGTGCTACGGGGCGGTAGTCATTTAGTTCAGTTATCTTTGCCTTCTTGGGTACAGGAACAATGGTAACCATCTTCAAGCATGTGGGGACAACAGAATGTGATAGGGAGCGATTGAATATGTCTGTAAACACACCAGCCAGCTGATCTGCGCATTCACAGAGTTCAAGTAACAGACACATCTCAACATCAACTGTTCAAAGGAGACTGCGTGAATCAGACCTTCATGGTCGAATTGCTGCAAACAAACCACTACTAAAGGACACCAATAAGAAGAAGAGACTTGCTTGGGCCAAGAGACACGAGCAATGGACATTAGACTGGTGGAAATCTGCCCGTTGGTCTGATGAGTCCAAATTTGAGATTTTGGGTTCCAACCGCCGTGTCTTTGTGAGACGCAGAGTAGGTGAACGGATAATCTCTGCATGTGTGGTTCCCACAGTGAAGCATGGAGGAGGAAGTGTGATGGTGTGTGGGTGCTTTGCTGGTGACACTGTAGGTGATATATTTAGAATTCACACTTATCATGGCTACCACAGCATTCTGCAACGATACGCCATCCCATCTGGTTTGCTCTTAGTCGGCCTATCATTTGTTTTTCAACAAGACAATGACCCAACACACCTTCAGGCTAATTTGACCAAGAAGGAGAATGATGGAGTGCTGCATCAGATGACCTAGCCTCCACAATCATCCGACCTCAACCCAATTGAGATGGTTTGGGATGAGTTGGAACGCAGAGTGAAGGAAAAGCAGCCAGCAAGTGCTCAACATATGTGGGAACTCTTTCAAGACTGTTGGAAAAGCATTCCTGGTGAAGCTGGTTGAGACGCGTAGCACTCACATCTGTAGCCATGAAGTGCTTTGAAAGGCTGGTCATGGCTCACATCAACACCATTATCCCAGAAACCCTAGACCCACTCCAATTTGCGTACCGCCCCAACAGATCCACAGATGATGCAATCTCTATTGCACTCAACACTGCCATTTCCCACCTGGACACAAGGAACACCTACGTGAGAATGCTATTCATTGACTACAGCTCAGCGTTCAACACCATCGTACCCTCTAAGCTCATCACTAATCTATGGGCCCTGGGACTAAACACCTCCCTCTGCAACTGGATCCTGGACTTCCTGACGGGCCATCCCCAGGTGGTAAGGGTAGGAAACAACACATCTGCCACGCTGATCCTCAACACAGGGGCCCCTCAGTGGTGCGTGCTCAGTCCCCCTCTGTACTCCCTGTTCACCCATGACTGCATGGCCAGGCAGGACTCCAACACCATCATCAAGTTTGCCAACGACACAACAGTGGTAGGGATGATCACCAACAACGATGAGACAGCCTATAGGGAGGAGATCAGAGACCTGGCCGTGTGGTGCCACGACAACAACCTCTCCCTCAACGTGATCAAGACAAAGGAGATGATTGTGGACTACAGGAAAAGGAGGACCGAGCACGCCCCCATTCTCATCGACGGGGCTGCAGTGGAGCAGGTTGAGAGCTTCAGGTTCCTTGATGTCCACATCACCAACAAACTATCATGGTCCAAACACACCAAGACAGTCGAGAAGAGGGCTCAACAAAGCCTATTCCCCTCAGGAGACTGAAAAGATTTGTCATGGGTCCTCAGATCCTCAAAAAGTTATACAGCTGCATCATCGAGAGCATCCTGACTGGTTGCATCACCGCCTGGTATGGCAACTGATCGGCCTCCGACTGCAAGGCACTAGAGAGGGTAGTGCGTACAGCCCAGTACATCACTGGGGCTAAGCTTCCTGCCATCCAGGACCTCTATATCAGGCAGTGTCATAGGAAGGCCCTAAACAAGGGACTTCAAAGACTCCAGCCACCCTAGTCATAGACTGTTCTCTCTGCTACCGCACGGCAACCGTTACCGGTGTGCCAAGTCTAGGTCCAAGAGGCTTCTAAACAGCTACACCAAAGCCATAAGACTCCTGAACAGCTGATCAAATGGCTACCCAGACTATTTGCACCCCCCACACACCCTGCCTTTACACTGCTGCTACTCTCTGGTTATTATCTATGCATAGTCAATCAAATTTACTCATAAAGCCCTTTTTACATCAGCCAATGTCACAAAGTGCTATACAGGAACCCAGCCTAAAACCCCAAACAGCAAGCAATGCAGATGTAGAAGCACGGTGGCTACAGTCAGATGGAGAGGTGGTGCTAATCACCTTACACCTCTACCTACATGTACATATTACCTCAACTAAGCTGTGCCCCCACACATTGACTTTGTACTTATCTATTTTTTTACTTCACACTTTTTTTCTTAAAACTGCATTGCTGGTTAAGGGCTTGTAAGTAAGCATTTTACTGTTGTATTCGATGCATGTGACAAATAAAATTTGATTTGATTTTGATTTGAGAATGCCAAGAGTGTGCAAAGCTGTCTTCAAGGCCGAAGAGTGGCTACTTTGAAGAATCTAAAATCTAAAATCTATTTTGATTTGTTTAACACTTTTTTGGTTACTACGTGATTCCATATGTGTTATTTCATAGTATTGATGTCTTCACTATTATTCTACAATGTAGAAAATAGTAAAAATAAAGAAAAACCCTTGAATGAGTAGGTGTGCAAACTTTTGACTGGTACTGTATAAAAACGCCATTCATACCGGTTTGGATGTAATGTGAAGTCCACAGCAGAGCTGCCCATTATATCCTCTTATGTTCCTTGTTTTATAAAGTGTGTACGCAGGAAGTGTGTGTGTGAGACAGCTGAGTGGTTTACTGTCCCCAGGTCAGGTGTTAGTCTGCCTATTAGACAGGCTTAGCAAGGGAAGCGATACAGCAAGTGTCAGATGGAGAGGTGGTGCTAGGTACATTTTGTGGCAGCTGGATGGAAACCCTGCTAACGGCCTGTGTTTGTACAGGTACCATGTCTGGATCAGGATCACAATCGATAGGTGAATGACTAATTAGATTGGTGGAAACAGAATGATGTGGCTTTCTGCTGTCCAGTCCTGATGCAGTCTGGTTCTCAGAGTCTCAGAGCAGATTACAGAGTCAGAAAGCTGCAGAGTAATGCGGAACACCACCAAGGTCTGAGTCAGAGGTAGAAAGGCTGCATGGAGACCACCTTCACCACCCACTGTCACACTACTGCACAATGATTCCAAAGTCTGGCCGGGAAACACTGTGTGTGTGTGTGTGTAACAGTATAACTTTAAACCGTCCCCTCGCCCCGACACGGGCGCGAACCAGGGACCCTCTGCACACGTCAACAACAGTTGCCCACGAAGCGTCGTTACCCATCGCTCCACAAAAGCCGCGGCCCTTGCAGAGCAAGGGGAAACCCAACTTCAGGTCTCAGACAAGTGACGTAACCGATTGAAATGCTATTAGCGCGTACCCGCTAACTAGCTAGCCATTTCACATCCGTTACACTCACCCATCTTTCAACCTCCTCCTTTTCCGCAGCAACCAGTGATCCGGGTCAACAGCATCAATGTAACAGTATAACTTTAGTACGTCCCCTCGCCCCGACACGGGCGCGAACCAGGGACCCTCTGCACACATCAACAACTGACACCCACGAAGCATCGTTACCCATCGCTCCACAAAAGCCGCGGCCCTTGCAGAGCAAGGGGAAACCCAACTTCAGGTCTCAGACAAGTGACGTAAGTGATGTGAAATGCTGTGTAGCGCGTGCGCGCTGTGCTAGCTAGCCATGTGTCGCGTCCGTGTGCGTGTGTGTGTGTGTGTGTGTGTGTGTGTGTGTGTGTGTGTGTGTGTGTGTGTGTGTGTGTGTGCATGCGTATGCGCATGCGCAGGGTTAATGATAAGCCCAGGATTACTTCCCTACAAGCCCTAGGCTGACTCCAGGATCTAGACCACCCCTAACACATGCACACACCCCTCAGCCTCTTACATGAGGGTTTTGGAGTGGGTGTGAAAGCAGCGGAGAGAGAGAATGTGATGTTAGAGTCTGTGCTGCTGCTGTCATGATGAGGGGCTCAGAATAACCTGACCACGGTAACTAATTACTGTCATGTGACTGGAAGGTTATGAGTTGATAGAGAGCCTGCGACCCAAATTACACCCTATTCTCTATATTGTGCAAATGTTTTTTGACCAAAAAAAGTGCACTATATAGGGAATAGGGTGCCATTAGGAATGCATAGGAATGTTTGGAGTCATTGTTTAACAGGACGTTGTTATGGAAGTTCCCCCTGACCCTGCCTGTCTCTAGGTTAGGGTCACCATTTTTCGGTTGGTTTCAACATGATGTAATGGGTCCTATGTGTAGCTGGTGTAGAGAGTCAGGCGCAGGACAGCAGATATGAGGAATCAAAGTACTTTTACTCAAAATGTCAAATATACAAAGTAACAAATACACGCACACCATGACAGACCGAAAATACAATGAACAATCACTCACACAAAAACATGGGGGAACAGAGGGTTAAATAATGAACAAGTAATTGTGGGATTGAAATCAGGTGTGTAAAACAAAGATAAAAAAAATGGAAAATAAAAAGTGGATTGGCGGTGGCTAGAAGGCTGGTGACGTCAACTGCCGAACGCCGCCCGAACAAGGAGAGGGACCGACTTCGGCGGAAGTCGTGACACATGACCCCTGTTGTATTGACATGCAGATTCCTGTCCACAATGGTTTGCTAGATGGAAAGGGTATTTAATTCCTAACATTCTGGTTCCACCTCCACCTGCACCCACTGCATAGTGACTGTGAGGTATCTGTTCTGTGTTTGATGCTTGAGGGTGAGACCATCAGATATGTGTTCGATGTTTAAATGTTCTGCAGCACATGTGTTCCTGTGTGTCTCAACATGACTGCAGACACTGCATTCCTGAGACCTGACACTTCAAATAGAGAAAGAAAAGTTCCTCCTCAGAACCTGGCAGGACGGAGCTGGTCTGATGGTCCTGGCAGACATAGAGTCAAACATCAAAAGACCCTCAGACAGACACACATCCAAAAAGGCAGCAGTGACGTATAAATTATAAATGATCCTCTGACATGATGGAAGGTCTTCCTATTGGTTGTGACCCATTGAGACAGTGTTCTAAATATAGCCAGGTGTGTTCCTGTCTGTCCAGGGGTTGGATAGAGGAGGCAAAGGATGAGGCTGGTCTACTGGTCTACTGATCTACTAGTCTACTGACTGGTCTACTGGTCTACTGACTGGTCTACTGGTCTACTGACTGGTCTACTGGTCTACTGGCTGGTCTACTGGTTTACTAATCTACTGGTCTACTGGCTGGTCTACTGGTTTACTAATATACTGGTCTACTGACTGGTCTACTGGTCTACTGGCTGGTCTACTAGTTTACTAATCTACTGGTCTACTGGCTGGTCTACTCGTTTACTAATCTACTGGTCTACTGGCTGGTCTACTGGTCTACTGGCTGGTCTACTGGTCTACTGGCTGATCTACTGGCCTACTGGCTGGTCTACTGGTCTACTGGCTGGTCTACTGGTTTACTAATCTACTGGTCTACTGGCTGGTCTACTGGTCTAATGGCTGGTCTACTGGCTGGTCTACTGGCTGGTCTACTGGTCTAATGGCTGGTCTACTGGTTTACTAATCTACTGGTCTACTGGTCTACTGGCTGGTCTACTGGTCTACTGGCTGGTCTACTGGTCTACTGACTGGTCAACTGGTCTACTGACTGGTCAACTGGTCTACTGGTCTACTGGCTGGTCTACTGATCTACTAGTCTACTGACTGGTTTACTGGTCTACTGGTCTACTGGCTGGTCAACTGGTCTACTGGTATACTGGCTGGTCTACTGGTCTACAAGTCTACTGACTGGTCTACTGGTCTACCGATCTACTAGTCTACTGGCTGGTCTACTGGTCTACTGATCTACTAGTCTACTGGCTGGTCTACTGGTCTACTGGCTGGTCTACTGGCTGGCCTACTGGTCTACTGGCTGGTCTACTAGTCTACTGGCTGGTCTACAGGCTGGTCTACTGGCTGGTCTACTGGTCTACTGGTCTACTGGCTGGTCTACTAGTCTACTGGCTGGCCTACTGGCTGATCTACTGGCCTACTGGCTGGTCTACTGGTCTACAAGTCTACTGACTGGTCTACTGGTCTACCGATCTACTAGTCTACTGGCTGGTCTACTGGTCTACTGATCTACTAGTCTACTGGCTGGTCTACTGGTCTACTGGCTGGTCTACTGGCTGGCCTACTGGTCTACTGGCTGGTCTACTAGTCTACTGGCTGGTCTACAGGCTGGTCTACTGGCTGGTCTACTGGTCTACTGGTCTACTGGCTGGTCTACTAGTCTACTGGCTGATCTACTGGCCTACTGGCTGGTCTACTGGTCTACTGGCCTACTGGCTGGTCTACTGGTCTACTGGTCTACTGGCTGATCTACTGGCCTACTGGCTGGTCTACTGGTCTACTGGCTGATCTACTGGCCTACTGGCTGGTCTACTGGTCTATTGGTCTACTGGTCTACTGGCTGGTCTACTGGTCTACTGGTTTACTGGTCTACTGGCTGGTCTACTGGTCTACTGGTCTACTGGTCTACTGGCTGGTCTACTGGTCTACTGGCCTACTGGCTGATCTACTGAGACCACATCTGACCAAGGAGCAGAGCAGACGCCCAATGATCTCTTTCTATCCCTTATTTTTTCTTAGACTCAGAGTAAAACTAGGGTTATTTTCCCAGGGACATAGAGTGTAGGTCTGAGGTTTTATTTTACAACCGAGACAACTATCGGAATGTTGTGGAGAGAGATGGATTCAGTCCTGTGAGTTCAGCCCATAGTTACGTGTTATGAGTTAGGGGTTGTGGATCATGGCTATGCCTTGGCGTAGAGGCCTAGAGGAAGTCTCTGGAGATAAGCCACAGAAGAGTAATGGCCGTGGAGAGACCTCATCCATCCTACCCTGCCCTGAGCTATGATGAGAGGCCTGGATCGTTACATATAGCTGCGTCCCACATGACAACTCATTCCCAATATAGTGCGTTACATTTGAGTTGGGCCCATTGGGCTCTGACCAAAAGTAGTGCACTATGTAGGGAATAGGGTGCCATTTTGGAGGCAGCCATATACAACTATAGGTCTGGTTATATAATATCAGGCATGGGTTTGGGGGTGCTCTGTCTTTCTCTGTGAACAAATGTGATTCAGGTTAGTCGCGCATGCCAATGAAACACAATGAATGATTGGTGGGGTAACCTCAGACTTCACTCTGTGGGGTTGGGTGTGTTCAGGACTGTCAAATCCATCCCAAATGCAACCCTATTCCCTGTATAGTGCACTACTTCTGCCATTTTGGATGAATCCTGACAGACAACAGGGCTCTGTGTTGGGTTGAGAGTGTACTCTACATAGACCACAGGGCTGTGTTGGGTTGAGAGTGTACTCTACATAGACCACAGGGTTCTGTGTTGGGTTGAGAGTGTACTCTACATAGACCACAGGGCTCTGTGTTGGGTTGAGAGTGTACTCTACATAGACCACAGGGCTCTGTGTTGGGTTGAGAGTGTACTTTACATAGACCACAAGGCTCTGTGTTGGGTTGAGCGTGTACTTTACATAGACCACAGGGCTCTGTGTTGTGTTGAGAATGTACTCTACATAGAACACAGGGCTCTGTGTTGGGTTGAGAGTGTACTCTACATAGACCACAGGGCTCTGTGTTGGGTTGAGAGTGTACTCTACATAGACCACAGGGCTCTGTGTTGGGTTGAGAGTGTACTTTACATAGACCACAGGGCTCTGTGTTGGGTTGAGAGTGTACTTTACATAGACCACAGGGCTCTGTGTTGGGTTGAGCGTGTACTTTACATAGACCACAGGGCTCTGTGTTGGGTTGAGAATGTACTCTACATAGAACACAGGGCTCTGTGTTGGGTTGAGAGTGTACTCTACATAGACCACAGGGCTCTGTGTTGGGTTGAGAGTGTACTCTACATAGACCACAGGGCTCTGTGTTGGGTTGAGAGTGTACTTTACATAGACCACAGGGCTCTGTGTTGGGTTGAGAGTGTACTTTACATAGAACACAGGGCTCTGTGTTGGGTTGAGAGTGTACTCTACATAGACCACAGGGCTCTGTGTTGGGTTGAGAGTGTACTCTACATAGAACACAGGGCTCTGTGTTGGGTTGAGAGTGTACTCTACATAGACCACAGGGCTCTGTGTTGGGTTGAGAGTGTACTCTACATAGGCCACAGGGCTCTGTGTTGGGTTGAGAGTGTACTCTACATAGACCACAGGGCTCTGTGTTGGGTTGAGAGTGTACTTTACATAGACCACAGGGCTCTGTGTTGGGTTGAGAGTGTACTCTACATAGACCACAGGGCTCTGTGTTGGGTTGAGAGTGTACTTTACATAGACCACAGGGCTCTGTGTTGGGTTGAGAGTGTACTTTACATAGACCACAGGGCTCTGTGTTGGGTTGAGAGTGTACTCTACATAGACCACAGGGCTCTGTGTTGGGTTGAGAGTGTACTTTACATAGACCACAGGGCTCTGTGTTGGGTTGAGAGTGTACTCTACATAGACCACAGGGGGGAAGGGGGGGAGTTGAGAAACGCAAGAAAAAGTCAAACACAAACGTCACCGTTGTTCATTGGGGATGTAAAGAAATGCATGATGGGTATTATGTAATTCCTTACAGATCTCGTGTGAACTTTGTACAGCATCCCATTGCCAGCTACAATGTATAGCAGCATCTCAGAGAGTACTATTAGAAAGCTGGACATGTCCCATAGCCTGTTAGGAATGTTTTCCACTTGTTTTGTCTGAACTAGTTGATTTATTTAGTCACTGCAGTAGACAGGTAGACCAGACCAGTTATCAGTCACCAAAGACCAGACATGTCAGTCCATATAAAAATCTTGGTTGTTGTAGAAGAGGTAGCTTCCTGATAGGGCTGTGTCTTCTTCTGTGTCTTGTCACCTGACCCCTGACCTCTAACCCATAACCCGACGTGGTGATTGCTCAGAACTGAAGCGGTGTGGTATAACCATAGAGATAGAGGACTCTAGAGCCCAAAGGCCTGTTTTAGCTTGAGCAGTGCTATTGAGGACTTTCAACATTTTGAAGGCGTTATCTGGGAGAGACTTCCTAGGGGTTAAGGAAGGATCACATAATTCCATACAGGTTACCTGGTGGGATCAGCCAATGCATTATAGTCATGAGGAAACATTCCATAACTGCAGGTGTCAGTAAATAGCCAACCTTGGCATCATATATGTTCAAACAACACTCTCCAGGTGGCAGTGTGCACCCTTTGTTTGTTTGCCAACTCATAGTAGAAGAAAATCTACTACTTCAAAATGGAGATGGCCTCAATGGTGCGATGCCCATGCTCTCACAGATGCCATAATGGGACATATCCAATCATGCAATGTCTATCTAAGTCCATGGGTATAACTAAACCAGTGAAAAAGAAAATGGAAGGACACTAACAGGACTTTATCCGGGCTGTCGAGAGACAGAAATAAGTCTAGGACAGTCTTTGAAGCCCTTTGAGTAAAAGACAGACTGGTATCTCCATTGAGGCCATTCAGTCAGTTCAAGTAGGCTAATTTTAATCACAGCTTTATTTGTAGTTGTGGGTCAGAGCCTGTTATTAGATCTATTATGTTAACGCACGTCAGTTTAGAGTTTAGACAGCCCCATGGGCCCGGGTCAAAAGTAGTGCACTATATAGTGAATAGGGTGCCATTTGGGATGCAGGCCCTAGTTTCCTCTGTCTGCAGAATTAGATGAGATGCTTGGTTAGAGCAGAGAGTTGAGAAAGACACTGTCAGCATTGCTTCTGTTCTCCAACACTATGACTGAAGAGGACAGAAATGTAATAATACAATTCGACCCTGTTATGCTGAATCTCACAGTCAATAAGCAGGGATACTTCAGTAACAACATCAGTCCCTTCACCTCATAGTGTTCTGCCTGAGACCGAATATTGTCTCTATGTCTCCACCTTTTAACCACCTCACTCCTCTGCTGTTGGACAGAGGCTACTATTTGTAATATATGTGTTTCCTCATACTGTAGGCTGCTCTACCATGGGTACATCCCAAATAGCACCCTATTCCTTATTATAGTGCACTATTCCGGCTGTGGCAAAAATCCTATTCAGCCACCCATGGCGCTGTACAACCAACAGCTAACCTCTAATATCACAATATATTTTCTCTGGAGACACACGAGCCTATATACAGTTGAAGTCGGAAGTTTACATTCACTTAGGTTGGAGTCATTAAAACTCGTTTTTCAACCACTCCACAATTTTCTTGTTAACAAACTATAGTTTTGGCAAGTCGGTTAGGAAATCTACTTTGTGCATGACACAAGTAATTTTTCCAACAATTGTTTACAGACAGATTATTTCACTTATAATTCACTGTATCACAATTCCAGTGGGTCAGAAGTTTACATACACTAAGTTGACTGTGCCTTTAAACAGCTTGGAAAATTCCAGAAAATGATGTCATGGCTTTAGAAGCTTCTGATAGGCTAATTGACATAATTTGAGTCAATTGGAGGTGTACCTGTGGATGTATTTCAAGGCATACCTTCAATCTCAGTGCCTCTTTGCTTGACATCTTGGAAAAATCAAAAGAAATCAGCCAATGTACCCCTCAACAAGTCTGGTTCATCCTTGGGAGCAATTTCCAAATGCCTGAAGGCACCACGTTCATCTGTACAAACAATAGTACACAAGTATAAACACCATGGGACCACACAGGAATCATACCGCTCAGGAAGGAGACGCGTTCTGTCTCCTAGAGATGAACGTACTTTGGTGCGAAAAGTGCAAATCAATTCCAGAACAACAGCAAAGGACCCTGTGAAGATGCTGGAGGAAACAGCTACAAAAGTATCTATATCCACAGTAAAACGAGTCCTATATCGACATAACCTGAAAGGCCGCTCAGCAAGGATAAAGCCACTGCTCCAAAACCGCCATAAAAAAGCCAGACTACGGTTTGCAACTGCACATGGGGACAAAGATTCTACTTTTTGGAGGAATGTCCTCTGGTCTGATGAAACAAAAATAGAACTGTTTGGCCATTATGACTGTCACTATGTTTGGAGGAAAAAGAGAGCTGACCAGTGACACAAGCCTAACAGACTAGCTAAACTACTTCTATGCTCGCTTCGAGGCAAATAACACTGAAAAATGAATGAGAGCACCAGCTGTTCTGGACGGCTGTGTGATCACGCTCTCCGCAGCCGATGTGAGTAAGACCTTTAAACAGGTCAACATTCACAAGGCCACAGGGCCAGACGGATTACCAGGACGTGTACTGCGAGCATGCGCTGACCAACTGGCAAGTGTTTTCACTGACATTTTCAACATGTTTTAAGCAAACCACCATAGTCCCTGTGCCCAAGAACACTAAGGTAACCTGCCTAAATGACTACCAACCCGTAGCCGTCACATCTGTAGCCATGAGGTGGTTTGAAAGGGTGGTCATGGCTCACATCAACACTATTATCCAAGCAACCCTAGACCCACTCCAATTTGCATACCGCCCTAACAGATCCACAGATGATGCAATCTCTATTGCACTCCACACTGCCCTTTCCCACCTGGACAAAAGGAACACCTACAGTTGAAGTCGGAAGTTTACATACACCTTAGCCAAATACATTTAAACAAATTTTTTCACAATTCCTGACATTTAATCCTAGTAAAAATTCCCTAAATAAAGTCAGTTAGGATCACCACTTTATTTTAAGAACGTGAAATGTCAGAATAATAGTAGAGAGAAGGATTTATTACAGCTTCTATTTCTTTCATCACATTCCCAGTGGGTCAGAAGTTTACATACACTCAATTAGTATTTGGTAGCACTGCCCTTAAATTGTTTAACTTGGGTCTGTAACGTTCGTCATCTGAAGATGAGGAATCATCGAACCAAAGCGCAGCGTGGTAAGTGTTCATGTTAATTTATTAAAACAGAACACTAAACAACATAACAAAGAGAACGAAACGAAACAGTCCTGTCTGGTACAGACACAAAGACAGAAAACAACTACCCACAAAACACAGGTGGGAAAAGGCTACCTAAGTATGGTTCTCAATCAGAGACAACGATAGACAGCTGCCTCTGATTGAGAACCACACCCGGCCAAACACATAGAAATAGAAAACATAGAACAAAAACATAGAATGCCCACCCCAACTCACGCCCTGACCAACCAAAATAGAGACATAAAAAGGATCTCTAAGGTCAGGGCGTGACAGGGTCAAATGTTTTGGGTAGCCTTCCACAAGCTTCCCACAATAAGTTGGGTGAATTTTGGCCCATTCCTCCTGACAGAGCTGGTGTAACTGAGTCAGGTTTGTAGGCATCCTTGCTTGCACACGCTTTTTCAAGTCTGCCCACAAATTTACGATAGGGTTGAGGTCAGGGCTTTGTGATGGCCACTCCAATACCTTTGTTGTCCTTAAGCCATTTTGCCACAACTTTGGAAGTGTGCTTGGGGTCATTGTCCATTTGGAAGACCCATTTGCGACCAAACTCTAACTTCCTGACTGACGTCTTGAGATGTTGCTTCAATATATCCACTTAATTTTCCTCCCTCATGATGCCATCTATTATGTGAAGTTCACCAGTCCCTCCTGCAGCAAAGCACCCCCACAACATGATTCTGCCACCACCGTGCTTCGCGTTTGGGATGGTGTTTTTCGGCTTGCACGCCTCCCCCTTTTTCCTCCAAACATAACGATGGTCATTATGTCGATTTCAGGTTATGTCGATATAGGACTCGTTTTACTGTGGATATAGATACTCTTGTAGCTGTTTCCTCCAGCATCTTCACAAGGTATTTTGCTGTTGTTCTGGGATTGATTTGCACTTTTCGCACCAAAGTACGTTCATCTCTAGGAGACAGAACATGTCTCATTCCTGAGCAGTATGACGGCTGCGTGGTCCCATGATGTTAATACTTGTGTACTATTGTTTGTACAGATGAACGTTGTACCTTCAGGCGTTTGGAAATTGCTCCCAAGGATGAACCAGACTTGTGGAGGTCCACAATTTTTTCTCTGAGGTCTTGGCTGATTTATTTTGATTTTCCCATGATGTCAAGCAAAAAGGCACTGAGTTTGAAGGTAGGCCTTGAAATATATCCACAGGTACACCTCCAATTGACTCAAATGATGTCAATTAGCCTATCAGAAGCTTCTAAAGCCATGACATAATTTCCTGGAAATTTCCAAGCTGTTTGACGGCACAGTCAACTTAGTGTATGTAAACTTCTGACCCACTGGAAATGTGATACAATGAATTATAAGTGAAATAATCTGTCTGTAAACAATTGTTGGAAAAATTACTTGTGTCATGCACAGAGTAGATTTCCTAACCAACTTGCCAAAACTATAGTTTGTTAACAAGAAATTTGTTGAGTGGTTGAAAAACGAGTTTTAATGACTCCAACCTACAGTAAGTGTATGTAAACTTCCGACTTCAACTGTATTTGAGAATGCTATTCATTAACTACAGCTCAGCATTCAACACCATACTGCCCTCAAAGCTTATCAATAAGCTAAGGACCCTGGCACTAAACACCTCCCTCTGCAACTGGATCCTGGACTTCCTGACGGGCCATCCCCAGGTGGTAAGGGTAGGAAACAACACATCTGCCACGCTGATCCTCAACAGAGGGGCCACTCAGTGGTGCGTGCTCAGTCCCCCTCTGTACTCCCTGTTCACCCATGACTGCATGGCCAGGCAGGACTCCAACACCATCATCAAGTTTGCCAACGACACAACAGTGGTAGGGATGATCACCAACAACGATGAGACAGCCTATAGGGAGGAGGTCAGAGACCTGGCCGTGTGGTGCCACGACAACAACCTCTCCCTCAACGTGATCAAGACAAAGGAGATTATTGTGGACTACAGGAAAAGGAGGACCGAGCACGCCCCCATTCTCATCGACGGGGCTGTAGTGGAGCAGGTTGAGAGCTTCAGGTTCCTTGGTGTCCATGTCACCAACAAACTATCATGGTCCAAACACACCAAGACAGTTCGAGAAGAGGGCACGACAAAGCCTATTCCCCCTCAGGAGACTGAAAAGATTTGGCATGGGTCCTCAGATCCTCAAAAAGTTATACAGCTGCATCATCGAGAGCATCCTGACTGGTTGCATCACCGCCTGGTATGGCAACTGCTCGGCCTCCGACCGCAAGGCACTAGAGAGGGTAGTGCGTACGGCCCAGTACATCACTGGGGCTAAGCTTCCTGCCATCCAGGACCTCTATATCAGGCAGTGTCAGAGGAAGGCCCTAAACAAGGGACTTCAAAGACTCCAGCCACCCTAGTCATAGACTGTTCTCTCTGCTACCGCATGGCAACCGTTACCGGTGTGCCAAGTCTAGGTCCAAGAGGCTTCTAAACAACTTCTACTCCCAAGCCATAAGACTCCTGAACATCTAATCAAATGGCTACCCAGACTATTTGCATTGTCCCCCCCCCCCCCCTCTTTTACACCGCTGCTACTCTCTGTTATTATCTATGCATAGTCACTTTAATAACTCTACCTACATGTACATATTACCTCAATTACCTCGACTAACCGGTGACTCTGTACTGGTACTGTAACGGCTTTCTTCCAGGGGTGAAGGAGAGGACCAAAGTGCAGCGCGGTTAGTGTTCAACATGTTTAATTTGACGACAAGTGAACACTACAAACAACAAACAAAACAACAAACCGTGAAAACCGATACAGACCTATCTGGTGCAGAACACAAACACAGAGACAGGTAACAACCACCCACAACGAACACAGTGAAACAACCTACCTAAATATGACTCTTAATTAGAGGAACGCAAAACACCTGCCTGTAATTAAGAGCCATACCAGGCAACCCTAAACCAACATAGAAACACACAACATAGAATGCCCACCCAAAACTCACGCCCTGACCATCACACACATACAAAACAACAGAAAACAGGTCAGGAACTTGACAGGTACCCCCTGTATATAGTCTCGCTATTGTTATTTTACTGCTGCTCTTTAACTACTTGTTACTTTTATTTCTTATTCATATTCTTATTTTTTAAACTGCATTGTTGGTTAGGGGCTTGTAAGTAAGCATTTCACTGTAAGGTGTTGTATTCGGCGCATGTGACTAATACAATTGGATTTGATTTTAATTATGCAGAGGTTGTAGATAAAGCTCACCACAAGTCATTAGTGACACTCTCCTGATGGAAACACAATAACACGAGAGCTGACATAAACATAAAACACTGGCGACTCACTGGTGTGGTGGTAAGTCTCAATGGAAAAGCACCATGTTGTAGTGCACCCTGTTCAACAGTATTTCCCCTTTATAGAGAATAGGATGCCATTTGGGATTAAAGCCATGTGGTTAGTCTAAGTTGGTCTAATATCACAGTGGATGTTATAAATACTTAAGCGATGTACAAACATGAGCCAGCTGTCCATATTGAACCAGCCATCAGGTCTCTATGGTAACACAGTAAAGCTGTCAGCAGCCATATAGATCAGTCATTAACCCTTAACTTTTATGGCTTTGTCATTACTAGGATACAATTCAGTTCAATACTCCTCTCCTCCCTGAATATATCCTCTGTGGCATTACTAGGATACAATTCAGTTCAATACTCCTCTCCTCGCTGAATATATCCTCTGTGGCATTACTAGGATGCCACAGACACCTGAGTTGTACAACACTGTAGTATTTATAACATTTTGAAAAGCTGTGTATTCTTCAACCAATCTGTTTTGTTATTGTTTAAGACAGCCATGCAGTTAGAGTGGTATTGAGGGCTGCAGTAAACTCTGTTGTTCTCTGACTAACCATGGTCTGTTTCTCTTCTTTGCAGATATGCAGTAAGATGCAATTCAGTGCAGGTGCAGGTAAGGTTTTTTTCATGTGTACATGTTTCACCAGGCTGTGTTGGATCTGGCATGTGCCCTAAATGGAACTCCATTCCCTACATATTGCCCTGTTCAAAAGTAGCGCACTATATGGGGAATACGGTGCCATTTGGGACATAGCCACTGTCATTAGATTGTCTGCAGATGGTCCTCGCTGCAGGACAGTATTAATTCTCAGCACTGTTGGCCTGACACTCTTCTCTGTTAGCCCAGAGTCTGCTCTGTTAGTCCAGGGTATGCTCTGTTAGTCCAGGGTATGCTCTGTTAGTCCAGGGTATGCTCTGTTAGTCCAGGGTCTGCTCTGTTAGTCCAGGGTCTTCTCTGTTAGTCCAGGGTCTTCTCTGTTAGGCCAGGGTATGCTCTGTTAGTCCAGGGTCTGCTCTTTTAGTCCAGGGTCTTCTCTGTTAGTCCAGGGTCTTCTCTGTTAGTCCAGGGTCTGCTCTGTTAGTTCAGGGTCTGCTCTGTTAGCCCAGGGTATTCTCTGTTAGTCCAAGGTCTTCTCTGTTAGTTCAGGGTCTGCTCTGTTAGCCCAGGGTATGCTCTGTTAGTCCAAGGTCTTCTCTGTTAGTCCAGGGTCTGCTCTGTTATCCAGGGTCTTCTCTGTTAGTCCAGGGTCTGCTCTTTTAGTCCAGGGTCTTCTCTGTTAGTCCAGGGTCTTCTCTGTTAGTCCAGGGTCTGCTCTGTTAGTCCAGGGTCTTCTCTGTTAGTCCTTAGTCCAGGGTCTTCTCTGTTAGTCCAGGGTCTTCTCTGTTAGTCCAGGGTCTTCTCTGTTAGTCCGGGGTCTTCTCTGTTAGTCCAGGGTCAGTCCATGCCTGGACTTTATCTCAGTGGGCTAACACACAAGACCTGCATGGTTTCAAACCCAGTCGGTCACATAAGGCTTGCTTGCTAGTGCTGTGGTCTTGTTCTGTAGGATGGTACGGCTGTTGCTGTGAGACAATGGGGTTGTGAGTGACAGATGGGGACAGGTGTGCCAGCCAGGGTCCAGGTTTCACTCCCCAGCAGTGTCTAGAGAATGTCCAGAGAATGTCACTCCCGACACACAGCCTCTCAGGCTCTTCTTTTAAAGGCCTATTTATACTGACCGCCTGGCTTGGTGGGACACAGATCAAATTAGGAGGCATGCCAGATCATTGTTACTAGTACTACATAGTTACTGCTGAGGGAACTATTTGTCGTGTCGTGACCCTGGGGGCAGCTGGGGGATTATGGGGCGATGCCATTTTAGTCTCAGGTTCAACTCTCACATGAACTCTATGATCAGGGGGGATAATGGGGAGTAGTAGGCGGTATGTCAGTAATGTACAGGAGACCCTGTTCACATTCCATCACTCTCACCTATAGGTAGGAATGTCTGCTGTGTGGTCTGGCTGTGATTTATGACTTGCTCTGTGACTGATCACCACTCATACCAGGGTAATCGAGAGTGACGTATCACTGCTAATGGTTGTAAATCTATTGGCTTTGTGTGGTATTTACCTTGTTGATGACTTCAGTAACTATTTGTCAACACAACCAAGACATTTCCTTCCCTATGGTCCTGTTGATGTCATATTTTAGTACAGTGTGTTTCTACCATCTCTGCTTTAATAAAGTACAATATATTTAGCCACAAGACTCTCAACACGCCATCTCCCTTTTACAAGCATATGCTGGCTGAATTAGGACAGACAAAAGTCTGTGTCAAAGTCAATCTGATGTGGCCAGAGTCACCTACAATAAGAGAAGCGTAGTTAACGGAACATCTGTCTTCAATAGAAACACAGCTTATGTCTCAAATGGCACCCTACTCCTTATATAGTGCACTACTTTTGACCATAGCACATATGTGACATTGGTGAAAAGTAGTGCACAATACAGGGAATGGGGTGCGATTTGAGACGCCGACACAGTCAGGATAATAACTGTGAGTAGGATGATGATGATGACGTAAAGAGATGAAGCTAACTCTGAGCGCTGATATTCTCTGCCTATATTTGACAGCCGTACCGTAGAGACTGTATAGACAGCATGATGTCATGTTACTGGACCAGATGGTCTTCAGAATCTATGGTTATGTCCCAAATGGCACCCTTTTCCCTTAATAGTCCACTACTGTTGACCAGAGCCATATGGGCCCTGGTCAAAAATAGTGCACTGTCTAGGGTAGAGGTTAGGGTGGTCAGCTCTCTGGGTAGAGGTGAGGAGAACCAGAAGTCAGACAGAGGCTTAAATTCTCGTCTCTCTGAACCATGGCCTGTGTGACCTGAATGTATTATATGGCCTTTAAAATCTATACTGATGTATATCTGTTGCTATGTTCTCATGTTGAGCAGAAACTCCAAGCATATATGGGAAAACGCCATACCTTTCTGTCCAACAAGAATGTTTTTAAACCCCAGACCTTTCTGCCCACTATAATGTTTTTAAACCCCAGACCTTTCTGTCTGCCCAACTAAAAGGTTTTTAAACCCCAGACGTTTCTGCCCCACTAAAATGTTTTTAAAATCCAGAATATTTTTGTTTGCTTGTTTTCCCTCAACTCCCAGAAGGACAGGTTCAGGGACAGTTTGGTTTGTTTTAACAAAAATCTACAGCTTATTTTTTAGAACATTTTACCAACACTTCACGAGAGAGGGATTTAGAGAGAAGAGAAATGGAGAGAGAAGACGGTTATGAAGCGATTGAGATGGAGAGATGGAGACAGGGAGATGGAGACAGGGAGATGGAGACAGGGAGATGGAAAGAGGGAGCTGGAGAGAGGGAGCTGGAGAGAGGGAGCTGGAGAGAGGGAGAGAGGGAGATGGAGAGAGACAGCTAGAGAGAGGGAACTAGAGCGAGGGAGACAGGGAGATGGAGAGAGGGAGATGGAGAGAGGAAGCTAGAGAGAGGGAACTAGAGCGAGGGAGACAGGGAGATGGAGAGAGGGCGATGGAGATGGAGAGAGAGAGAGAGCTAGAGAGAGGGAACTAGAGAGAAGGAGAGAGGGAGAGGGAGAGAGGGAGATGGAGAGATAGAGCTAGAGAGAGGGAACTAGAGAGAAGGAGAGAGGGAGAGGGAGAGAGGGAGATGGAGAGAGAGAGCTAGAGAGAGGGAACTAGAGAGATGGAGAGAGGGAGATGGAGAGAGGGAGATGGAGAGAGAGAGCTAGAGAGAGGGAACTAGAGAGAAGGAGAGAGGGAGAGGGAGATGGAGGGAGGGAGATGGAGAGAGAGAGAGAGCTAGAGAGAGGGAACTAGAGAGATGGAGAGAGGGAGATGGAGAGAGGGAGATGGAGAGAGGGGGATGGAGAGAGGGAGAGAGCTAGAGAGAGGGAACTAGAGAGATGAGAGAGTGAGATGAAGAGAGAGCGAGCTAGAGAGAGGGAACTAGAGAGATGGAGAAGGAGATGGAGATGTGACACAGTGCAAGAAAATAGCAGTTGCACTTAGCCGCTGTGTCTTTCAGACGTGGCCTGTAACCTGCAGCTTTAATAACCGTCCGGGTGTTTTGTTATGGTAAACATCACCTTGGCTGACCTGCTCTCTCACAGTGATGGGACAGGACACTGCAGTGCCCTAGAACTGTCCATCACTGTCCTAGACCACACACACGCACACACTCTCTCTCTCACACACACACACACACACACACACACACACACACACACACACACACACACACACACACACACACACACACACACACACACACACACACACACACACACACACACACACACACACACACACACACACACACACACACACACACACACACACACACACACACACACACACACACACACACACACACACACACACACACACACACACACACACACACACACAGATCTCCTCTCTGAATACATCCTCTAATCTGTGTTGACTGGTGCAATCTAAAGCCAGTTATTCTGTGCTTCTGTGAAAACAAAGGAAGAGCTGTGTGGAAAGGGTTCATTCTCTTAATAAGACACTCCGTGTCTGAAGGCTCCATTGTGTTATTAAGATACTGCGTTCCTCACACCTCTCTGTGAATGACTTCCCTCACCAGGAAAAAGGATGCATCTTTGTAAAACGGTCTTTCTTCTTTAGTTTACTTCCTCTTCACTCTTCAATTTCACCTTGTTATAATAAGGACTTGAGGCATGCTGCTGGTCCTATTGACTCTATTGTCAGGCTGCTGCTTTGATCAACTCTGCAGAGTACTGATTGACTGGTTAACTATGGAGGAGTCCTCCTCCTCATGATTACACCCCAACATGTCATCCTCACGTCAGATCAGGTTATACCCTAGTATATTCATTTACAGCGAATAGTTGTGAGTAGAAATACTATTTTGGAGGTTTGCTAATCTAATGGATGCTAACTGTTTTGTTTATTTGTGATTTACTATAGAGTTCTGCACCATTAATATGAACTTGGCTGAAGCTGAGTGTAGTCAATTGATGTTGCCACAGGGACCATTCCTAGAACAGTAGGGAACACTAGAACAGGAACATTAGAAAACTTGGGAACACTATTAGAGATAATGTGGAATAATACCTGTCGTGTCTTTGGCATCATTAAACTGAAGACTTATTTATCAAATAACTCTCTGTAATTATTATTACGCGATTAAACTGATTAATCATGTAACTGTAATTAACTAGGAAGTCGGGGCACCAAGGAAAATATTCAGATTATAAAGTTATAATTTTCCTAATATAACTTTCAGATATTTGAATATCTGATCACTTAGTCTTCGAATTAATGAATTATTTACCTCATGTTAGTCTCATTCCAAACGTCGTAAATTGTTGGTTATCTGCACGAACCCAGTCTTCACTATGAGTCGTCCATATATCAATTGTCTTAAATCCTTTATTTACTAACTAAGTAATTCACAGAAATGCATAAACAAACAGTAGATAGTTACAACGAAATGATAACGGAGTTTCCCTAGTGGGATAAACCGGTATCGCGGCTTGGTGGACAAAAAGGTGGTGGTCAACTGAGATGAGACACAAAGTTGATAATTATAACAATTGAAATGGTAATCCTTTGCACATGAACGCTCACTCATTCGGGAATAATTGCAATCAATATATTTACGCTCAGTGTGTCGTCGGGATCTCTGTTGAAAAGTTTGTTTCTGTTGGAGAGTTTGTCCGCCCGTCTCTGTCGTGGTTAGAATGGGTAGTTCAGAGTGACATTCATTCATGTCGTTATAAAATAGATGTTACGGCGGTTGTCGGTCTTCGCGTTCAATGATACCGAATTCCTAGCTGCAGACTAGTAATCAAAGACTTGTTCTTAATCTGCCGGTATGGATAGTCTAAGAGTTTCACCACGTGGTATGGTTAAAAGATTCAGCCATCTACTCAAACCTTAAGCTCGGTCTCCTCTCAAACCTTGGCCCTCTCGTTATCGAGGTTAGCTGATCTGGTGATAGGAAACCCGGGTGGGGGTTTTATTCGGACGAGCAGAAAAGGGCCTGTCCCAGGATGCCCGACCATAACTGTGCTCATGGGCGGTCCTCTGATTTAGTTAAACTCCAAAGGGAATTGGAGTTTCCTTCATTAAACAGTCCAAAATCACATTACATAATTTCACAAACAGTATCATCCTCACTCATTCATCTTATACATCAATTAGATGTAAGCCTCATAACTGAGGCTATTATATAAACAGCGTTATGGTAATGTGGCCTTATTGTCTCCCATGAGTTTCACAAAATTGTACAAAACGGACCAGTTCGTAGCTGGATTCTTCACCGATCTTTTATACCTTCTCCAGAACATGAATGTTGTTCGCACCTCAAGTTCTGTGAGGAGGAAGAAATTCCTTTGTTCTCTACATGAAAACTCCCTCTCTCTGTATACTGTGGCCATGAGGAGATAATCTCCTCCAGGAATTTACGACCTGAGGTCGCAGCAGCCTGAGTGTAGGAGACAGAGAGAGGGAGAGGGGGTGCTCGCTGTACCCAAAGAGGGCAACGTCATGACATACTTCTGTGAAGTTCTGCATTCTGCCAAGCTGTTTCTTCCCCCCAGATTCCCATAACATGGCTGTGGTCAGTGTGATCATTCATCTTGGTGTAAAACAAGGTCTGTACTGGCCCAATCAGTATATACAGTATTCTAAATCACTACTCTGGGTCCTGGGTCCAGATGACTCACCAGTGCCTGTTATATAACTCCAGGCCAGGCTGGTGATAAATATCCAGAAAATTTGTATTTTATTTTTGTTTGACTCATCTCTGTCCCACCAGAGGCACATCACATTGCTCCCAGCTGCCTTCTCAAACCGAGGCCTCTTTCCTCTTCCCTCTCTCTCTCTCTTGCTCTCTCCCCCCCTCCCCCTCTCCATCTCTCTGCAACCTCTCTCTTCTTCTTCCACCCTCAACTAATTTCTCCTCTCTCCTTCTCACCCTCTTCTCTACCAGAACACTCCCAGGCTGTCACATGCACACACACACACACACACACACACACACACACACACACACACACACACACACACACACACACACACACACACACACACACACACACACACACACACACACAGGATTGATGAGGGGTATCACCTGTAGAACCGTAGACAGAACACATGCAGAATGTAGGTACAACTTAGTGTGAGGGCGAGCATGTTGAACTCAGACAGTCCCTATCATACTGATGTGTTTATGATCACATCTATGTATGGCCTCAGTCAAGGTCACGAGGGGGACAGAGGGGGACAGAGGGGGAAGAGGACCGAGGGGGAGTCTAGCAGAAGGTGGGTGTGGGGGGGGGGGGGCACTCACCAGGCCCGGTTGGAGAAGATGACCAGCGACAGAGCTGGAACAGAGATGTCAGGACAGATCTATAGATTCTATACAGAAATTCATGACGTATTCCCCACATAGTGCACTACTTTTGACCTGAGACATATTGGCCCTGGTTAAAAGTAGTGCACTACATAGGATAATAAGGGTTAATTTGGGACATAACCACAGTGTTATGGAGAAGTGGCTGAAGGATCATCGTCTGGATGAAGCATGTCGTTGCTGTGGCCTCAATAGAAAACAGGTGTTCTCTCCAAGGTGGCCTATATATTTGAAGGCGCTGTGTGCGTTCGTTTGTGTTTTCCAGTGAATGTGGCCAGGACATTCAGTGTTTTTATCCATTTAGCGACCTTAAAATGCTATAATAGACAGCAGGTCTGGACTGTGTTGATGTGTCAATAGTGACTATGCTCAGAACTTGGAACTCCTGGAAAACCTGTTTCCATGTCATTATACTGTTATTCACTCCCCCTCCTTTCATTGGTCAGCATGGTCTGATCTATGACATCATGTGTTATATTTACTAGCCAGTCGTCATGTGTAGCTTTATAAAAAGCTCCTGGCCTGGCCAGAGAATGAAACATTACACACGGGGAAAGATGGAAAGTAACTTGTGGTTTCCTGAGGCCACATACCAGCCAGAGTGTTTGACAGATGAAAAAAACTGTCCTGGGTTTTAAAAAGACTCTTTCCTATATGTACAGTCATTAGAGAGACTCTTCTTCATTAGGCTTCGCAGAAGATGTGAGAAACTACTTCAATTGCTTCAAACTACTACTAGAAACCATTAGTAATGTTGTATCAAAGCTTTTGTCATTTGAAATGCCACTTTACGTCTGATGCCTTGTATCCTGGATAAAACCATCAGCATGGCCAGGAAATCCCCATCATTACCAGAATGAATGACCCAATATAAATCCATCCTGTAGTTTTATTGTGCCATTGTGAACAGTTAGTCCATGCTGCCTGCACTGTGTCACAAATGCACCCGCTTCCCTATATAGTGCACTACTTTTGATAAGCGCTCTGGAATAGGGAAAAAGGTACATTTGTGAGAAAACAGGGTTTAGTCAGAGTTAATGAGGCAGGATGGCCATTAACACCCCAGGACTCTGCTCTGGGACATGCCTACAGAGCCAGCATGACCACCTCCACTTCTGTTGAATGGCAGTCAGTCTGTCTGTCCTCTCCTGGCTGTGTGTTTGTCCAGTGGAGCTTGGCTGTGAGGAAGCATGCAGCAGGAGCTTTACATAACTCTGTGCTTTCACCTGTACACTGCTGTAACATTGTTACAGCAACAAACACCCTCTAATAACAAAAGGCTACTTTCTGCCTCTTGACAGTGGATTCAACTACAGTATGTGACTCAGTAATCAAAGAGCAATAAGAGAGAGACAGAGAGAGAGAGAGAGAGACACACACAGAGAGAGAGAGAGATTGAATTGAGAGCGAGAGAGATTGCATTGAGAGAGAGAGACAGACAAGAGAGAGAGAGAGAGACAGAGAAATAGAGAGGCAGAGAGAGAGAGACACAGAGAGCGAGAGAGAGAGAGAGCGAGACAGAGAGACAGAGAGACACAGAGAGAGAGAGAGAGGCACAGAGAGAGAGAGAGAGAGAGGCAGAGAGACGCAGAGAGAGAGAGAGAGACTACGGTGGGACTCTTTGGGGAGATTCACCTATTGCTCACCTCTTGGCTACAGCACAGTGGACTATATGATTACAGACATTGACCCTTTCTCTCTGAGCTCATTCACTGTCATGCCACTAACACCTCTGTCTGATCACAGCCAAATTACGTTGTTCCTCAAAAGAACAGACATGGAAACAACCACACATTCACAGCCCAGTAAGCTATACAACATCAGAAATTCATACAGATGGGCCCAAAACAGCATAGAAGAATACCAGAAAGCAACCAGTAACCAAAATAGAGATGGACACCACATTCACTCACAGTAAAGATGGCATCAATCTACAACATCAAACGGCAAAAGAAGCACAACTTAAATTGATAAAAAACAAAACAAAGAAGACCACAGATGACAACTGGTTTGATGCAGATTGTAAAATCCAACCAAAAGTACAGAGACCCAAATAATGGTGAATTACGCCTTCATTACTGTGAGACTTTAAAACTCTATAAACGTACACTCAGAACAAAAAAAGCACAGTACAACAGCAAGCAGCTGACACTAATTGAGGAGTCCATAAACACAAACAACTTCTGCCAAAATTTGAAAAACAAAAAAAATCAAAACAAGAGGAATTAGTGATACAAAATGGTAACATACGGACAACCCATTTTAAAACACTCTACAACTCTGTTCAAATTGACACAAACGCAGAACAATGCCAAATTCATGAGAAGTTGAATGGATTAGAAAAAGCTATAAAGGACAATCAAAATCCATTGGACTCCCCATTTACTGACCAGCAGCTCTATAAGAAACTTCAGGCCCTCAAATGTAAAAAAGCATGCATACCTGGCAGCGTCCTAAATGAGATGCTCAAACTCCCTAGTGCAAAATGTCAATTGGCTATATTAAAACTGCTTAATTTGATCCTGAGTGTAGGTTATTTCCCTGACATCTGGAATCAAGGACTCATAACCCCAATTTTTAAGAACAGAGACAAGTTTGACCCTAACAACTACAGAGGCATTTGTGTGAACAGTAACCTGGGAAATATTTTCTGTAGTATTATACATGTAAGAGTTCTAAACTTCCTTTATAGCACAATGTCTTGAGTAGAAGCCAAATTGGATTTATACCAAAACATTGCACGGCTGATCATATATACACCCTACATACCCTGATAGATAAACATGTCCACCAAAATAATACCAAAATGTATGCTTATGTATGCTTATGACCCCCATAAATACCTTTCCCCTTTTTCCTCTCTCTACTCTACCGATGTGACTATTGAAAATCCCTTTGTTAACATAGAGAGTCTAGTAACATCAAAAGGTGGGAAACTGAACCATATTTCGGTAATCCAACCAGTTAAAAATATGCGTTGGTACTTAATGAATATGTTGTCAGATCAGTTTTACATTTACATTTAAGTCATTTAGCAGACGCTCTTATCCAGAGCGACTTACAAAATTAAATTGGAAAGTTCATACATATTCATCCTGGTCCCCCCGTGGGGAATGAACCCACAACCCTGGCGTTGCAAGCGCCATGCTCTACCAACTGAGCCACACGGGACCATAGCCAGTTGGCATCTGAGACATTATTACTGATGATAGGATGACATAAACTGTACTTTGGAAAGTCTACACATTCCAGTTATCAGATTCACAATGTTTAAATACGAAACTATTTGTGAAAAGATTAAATATAATTTTAGAATCTTAAAACTTCTTTGGGGTAGGGGGCAGTATTTTCACGTCCAGATGAAAAGCGTGCCCAGAGTAAACGGCCTGCTACTCAGCCCAAAAAGCTAGAATAAGCATATTATTAGTAGATTTGGATAGAAAACACTCTGAAGTTTCTAAAACGGTTTGAATGATGTCTGTGAGTATAACATAACTCATATGGCAGGCAAAAACCTGAGAAGAAATCCAACCAGGAAGTGGGAAATCTGAGGTTCGTCGATTTTCAACTCAGCCCCTATTGAAGAAACAGTGGGATATTGGTCATGTTGCACTTCCTAAGGCTTCCACTAGATGCCAACTGTCTTTAGAGCCTTGTCTGATGCTTCTACTGTGAAGTGGGGCCGAATGAGAGGGGATTGAGTAAGTTCTACCATGAGCTGATTATGCGCTGACCATGCGCGTTCATGTGAGAGCGAGCTCTGTTCCATCGCACTTCTGAAGACAAAGGAACTCTCCGGTTGGAACATTATTGAAGAATTATGTTAAAAACATCCTAAAGATTGATTCAATACTTCGTTTGTCATGTTTTTACGGACTGTAATATAACTTTTTTAACTTTTCGTCCGTACTTTCCGCTGGATTTGCACGCGCGTCGTGAGTTTGGAAAGTGTACTGAACGATAGAACATCAAGGAGGAATTTGGACATAAATGATGGACATTATCGAACAAAACAAACATTTATTGTGGAACTGGAATTCCTGGTAGTGCATTCTGATGAAGATCATCAAAGGTAAGTGAATGATTATAAAGTTATTTCTGACTTCTGTTGACTGCACAATATGGCGGATATATTTTTGTCTTGATTGGGCTCTGAGCGCCGTACTCAGATTATTGCATGGTTTGCTTTTTCCGTAAAGCTTTTTTGAAATCTGACACAGCGGTTGCATTAAGGAGAAGTGCATCTAAAGTTCCATGCATAACACTTATATTTTCATCAACATTTATTATGACTATTTCTGTAAATTGATGTGGCTCTCTGCAAAATCACTGGATGTTTTGGAACTACTGAACGTAACGCGCCAATGTAAACTCAGATTTCTGGATATAAATATTAACTTTACCGAACAAAACATACATGTATTGTGTAACATGAAGTCCTATGAGTGTCATCTGATGAAGATCATCAAAGGTTAGTGATTCATTTTATCTATATTTCTGCTTTTTGTGAATCTTTTCTTTGGCTGGAAAAATTTGTTATTCTGTGAATAGGCACTCACCTAACATAATCGTTTGGTTTGCTTTCGTCGTAAAGCCTTTTTGAAATCGGACACTGTGGCTGGATTTACAACAAGTGTATCTTTAAAATGGTGTAAAATACATGTATGTTTGAGGAATTTGAATTATGGGATTTCTATTGTTTTGAATTTGGCGCCCTGCAGTTTCACTGGCTGTTGACGAGGTGGGACGCTACCGTCCCACATACCCTAGAGAGGTTAAATGAGAGAACGGTTTGTCATAGAGAAACTCTGCTCTCTCAGAGGCCCCGCCCAATGAACAGACACTGGTTGTAAACTATGAAACACGACCTTCTTTCACCACTATATAAACCCGTTGATGAATTCAACTTCCTGTTCCAAGGATGTCCCCACGTTGAAAGTACAAAGATCACCTACAGAACTAAGCCAACTTCAGCGTGAGCTCTGGTTGAACGACAAGAACCTAACGAAATTAGCATCGAATTTCAACGTGAAGATGACGATCAACACGCCGAAAGGATGAGTTTCGACTATACCAGCCAGAATATAGCTTGAGCTTAAAAGTATGGCAACTTGGTATGAACTTTGAACTCTTATTCACTAAAGAAGTGATACCCTCTCTGCCCGCTAAACGTGGGCTAGGAGAGGACAGACAGAGTATCCATTCTACCACGCTCCAGTTCACCACTAGACATGCTTCAGAGGATCAGAGATCCATGCTGGACAAAGATCTGCTCTTTTAGTCTACAAACTGTGTCAGTGGAGGAGGTGTTAAACCTATTGAAGTCATTACCTGATGGTAAATCTACAGGTTATGGTCTTATGGACAATTTTTTGCTTCGCTGTGCTGCTCCCCAGATTGCAGTTCCACTGAGATACATATTTAATTGGTCACTGGAAAAGGGGATGTTTGCAAATGTATGGAAGCATGCGAAACTGTGTCCTATTCCGAAAGATTGCAAAGAACCAATTACTCCTGCCAATAGTCGACCAATTAGTCTACTCCCTACACTCAGTAAGATATTGGAGGGTATTGTGAGTAGACAAATGTGGGAGTACATGGAAAAGAATGATCTGATTACAGCCAATCAGCATGCTTATCGCAAAAACCATTCTACTACCACTGCATTGGTTGACATGACTGACCAGTGGCTCAATGCTATGGATAATGGCAAGTTTGTGGGTGTACTATTTTTAGATTTCAGTGCAGCATTTGATTTAGTGGATCATGAAATAATTTTGACAAAATTAATGCATTATGGTTTTAAGGAGGTAGCATTGAATTGGGTACAGTCATATCTAACTGACAGGAAACAGTCCACCTATATCAATGGTTCATTTTCTTCCCCTCATGTGTTAAACTGTGGAATACCGCAGGGCAGCTGCCTTGGGCCACTTCTTTATTTAATATATACCAACGACCTTCCCTATGCCTTAGTTGAAACTCAAGCTACTATATTTGCAGATGATACTACAATTTATGCAGCAAGACAATCGGTTCAACAGGTACAGCAAGCTTTACAAGGAGATTTGGAGAATATTAGGGAGTGGGTTTGCCAAAACAAACTTGTTTTAAACACCAAGAAAACCAAAGTTATGTTGGTCTGTTCAACTAGGAAAAGGCCAAAACAGCATGGGATACAATTAAGTATGGGAGGAGTACAAATTGAAGAAGTGGCAGAAACCAAATTATTGGGAGTGCAGCTAGACAACTGCTTATCATGGTTGTCTCAAATAACTAATCTATGTAAAAAAAAATATTAAAACAGCATGCATAATCAGAAGGATAGCTAAATATTTACCAGGAATAATTCTTCAGCAAATAACACAAGCATTAATTGAGAGTCAGGTGAACTACTGTTCTGTGGTCTGGGGAAATGCATCATCAAGTGAAGTTAGGAGGCTGCAGAATGCACAGAACAAAGCAGCAAGGATTGTTTTAAGGTGGAGATCTGGTTCTTCTGTTGCAGTCATGCGCAGTGTTCTTGGTTGGTCATCAATCGACAAGATAATTGAAAAAAACATGCTTATTTTATTTCATAATATACATCATTTAAAACGGCCAAGTTCTATTCACAACGGTATTCAGTTGGTACGAGACAGGCATTCCGTAAATACTAGGAATAGATTGTCCACCATCTATGCATTGTCCAGACAGAAAAGAGAAATAGGCAAAAGAACATTTCGATTTAGAGCAATAAAGAAATGGAATAAATTAACTGAGCAAACTAGAAACCTTTCAATATATAAATGTAAACATTATTTTAAAACAATTTAAATATAATACATAGAAATGTTGTGGGACTATAGTAGATGAAGAATCAATATTTTTTAGATTGAGTATTTATTGGGTCATTATGTATATTATGTATATATTATGTATGTTTGTAATAGTGTGTTATATATGAAAATATGTTTGTATTATAAATTGTATTTTAATGTTTAAGGACTCTTGGAAGATTAGTCCAAATGGGGACTAAAAGAGATCCAAATCAAATCAAATCAAAATCAAATCAAACCCTCTTTCTTTGTGTAACCAGCCGTTATATCTGTTCCGTCTTCCAGGGACGTTTTCCTTTATGACATAATTTGTAATCAATGTATGATACATTCTGTGTATATGTAATTCTGTGTGATTATTTAGGTATTTAGTAAATAAATAATTAAACCAAATTTTGTATTGCTGATTCAACTTGTTAGCCAGGGTTCATGAAGATAACCAAGAATTTACAACTTTCAGATGAGACTGAATAAAGTGACGATTAAATATTGACTGCTACTGATGTAAAAGAATACTAGGTCTTTAAGAGTTTACTCGGAAGATAACAGCTCTATAAACATTATTTCGTGGTGCCCTGACTTTCTAGTTAATTACATTTACCTGATTAGCTCAATCAGGTTATATTAATTACAGAGAAATTATTTTATAGAATAGCATGTCATATCACTTAATCCGGCATAGCCAAAGACACGACACTTGCTTTATTGACTTCCAAAAAGCATTTGATTCTATTTGGCATACAGGACTGTTTTACAAAGTTATTGAAAGTGGTGTAGGGGGTAAAACATATGACATAATTAAATGAATGTATACTGGCAATACATAAAGCATCAAAATTGGCAAGAAAGGAACAGAATTCTTTAACCAGGGACAGGGCCTTCACCAGGGTTGCAATCTGAGCCCTGTACTCTTCAATATTTACATTGGATTAGGCCACTATTCTAGAAAAATACTCAGCCCCTGGTCTTAGTCTCCACAATTCAGATGTTAAATGCCTGCTCTTCGCAGATTACCTATGCCTGCTATCACCCACAGCCCATGGCCTACAGCAGAGTCTGGACCTGCTAGAGCAGTACTGCCAGACCTGGGTCCTGGCAGTAAACCCCAAAAATACTAAAATAATGAATTCTGAATTCTGCATGCAGAGACCAATCAACCTGCACATGTCCTCTACTGTTTGCTTATTGTTATTGTTCAATGTATGGTTATTTTGACCCTTGGTTATTGTTGTTACTGTTGTCCCGTTGACAATTTTGATTCTTATTATTTTCATATTGTAAATATCCAAAGTAAGCTTTGGCAATATGTACTGTACATTGTCACGTCATGCCAATAAAGCAAATTTAATTGAATTGAATTGAATTGAGAGATGAAGATGAGAGAGAGAGAGGGAGAGGGAGAGTGACAGAGAGAGAGTAACAGAGAGAGAGAGAGACAGAGAGAGAGAATTCAGAGAGAATTCAGAGAGAGAGAATTCAGAGAAAGAGAGAATTCCGAGAGAGAGAGAGAGAGAGATAGAGAGAGAGAGAATTCAGAAAGAGAGATTGAATTGAGAGAGATTGAATTGAGAGAGAGAGAGAGAGGGGGGGAGAGAGACAGAGAGACAGAGCAAGAGAGAGAGAATTGAGAGAGAGACAGAGAAAGAGAGAGATTGAATCGAGAGAGACAGAGAGAAAGATTGAATTCAGAGAGAGAGAGAGACAGAGAGAGAGATTGAATTGAGAGAGACAGAGAGAGAGAGACAGAGAGAGAGGAGGAGAGAGAGGGGGGGAGAAAGAGAGTGGAGAGAGAGTGAGAGATAAAGACATGAAAGAGAGCGAGAGACACAGACAGGAAAACACAGACATTTGTAGGTTCTATGATTCATGTTTAATACTCTGGCTCCCACATTTATCTTGCTAGACAAACATATGAAATCTATCCTTCACAAAACATTATCAATCCACCCCCTTTCCTCCTCTTCTCTTCCGTCTCTTTCTCTTGTGTGTGAGTGTCCGTGCATAAGCGTGTGTGTATGCATATGTGCGTGTGTGGGGAGGGGGCGGGTTGGGTTCAGTGCTAATAGAAGCCAGGTGGTGCACACAGTAAATGAGTTCCCATGGATTCTAGTGGCTAACAGAGCCATTACATGCCATGTCATTGTCGTCTTGTTAAACAGTGAAGAAACAATAGCCATGCTAGCTTGGCTTGCCAGTTACACTCTCTCTCTTCATTTCACTTTGTAGGCCTTTGAGTGGTCACTCCTGTTATTACAATCCTGAAACTAACAGTCTATTCCAGTCTAGTACGACATGAAATGTACATACTTTAGCAGCAGGCATCGTCATAGTGTGTGAGTGTGAGTGTGAGTGTGAGTGTGAGTGTGAGTGTGTGTGTGTGTGTGTGTGTGTGTGTGTGTGTGTGTGTGTGTGTGTGTGTGTGTGTGTGTGTGTGTGTGTGTGTGTGTGTGTGTGTGTGTGTGTGTGTGTGTGTGTGTGTGCGTGTGTGTGTGTGAGAAGGCTCTCTCTGGAGAACCCTACTCCTACTCTCTAACCCCTAACCTGTCATCTAAACCCACATACACACCACATGTTGCTCCTCTGGAAAAATGGAAAAGCATCTTGGGAATATATGGTCAGGAAATGTATAGTGCATGAGTGAGATGGGCCTGTAAGAGTGGAGCGAGGGGGAGACTGGGCCATGAGAGTTCCCTGGTGCGTCTTGTTTCCATTAGGTTGGGAGTGTAATCCCCTGACTGTTGATGGGGCGTGGCCTGGGATCTCATCATCCAATCTCAGAGCAGAATCAGCTTCTCCACATCTGGGATTTTCTCACTGCGCCGATCGGACAACATTCCACACATACACATGCACACACACACACACACATAATGTAAACATGCGAGAGGGAGAGAGAGAGCGAGAGAGAGAGAGATGGAGAAAGAGAGAGCAGAGAGAAAGAGAGAGAGAGAGAGCAGAGAGAGAGAGAGAGAGAGAGAGAGAGAGAGAGAGAGAGAGAGAGAGAGAGAGAGAGAGAGATGGAGAAAGAGAGAGAGCAAAGAAGTAAACTAGCTCCCTGAGAAGTTGCATGTTTCTCAACGAAATGAGAAGTGCTTTGAGTGGCTTGTCCAAAACAAACATTCAGAGAGTCAGAGAGGAGATTATTGATATTTCCTCTCTCTGCACCTCCCTCCCCCTTATCTCTCTCTCTGGCATGGGAAACCTATGTTAACATTGCCAAAGCAAGTGAAGTAGGTAATATACAAAAGTGAAATAAACAATAAAAATGAAAAGTAAACATTACACTCATAGAAGTTCCAAAATAATAATACATGTTATGTATATATACAGTGTTGTAACGATGTGCAAATGGTTAAAGTACAAAAGAGAAAATCAATAAACATAAATATGGGTTGTATTTACAATGGTGTTTGTTCTTCACTGGTTGCCCTTTTCTTGTGGCAACAGGTCACAAATCTTGCTGCTGTGATGGCACACTGTGGTATTTCACCCAGTAGATATGGGAGTTTATCAAAATCGGGTTTGTTTTCAAATTCTTTGTGTATCTGTGTAATCTGAGGGAAATATGTGTCTCTAATATTGTCATACATTTGGCAGGAGGTTAGGAAGTACAGCTCAGTTTCCACCTCATTTTGTGGGCAGTGTGCACATAGCCTGTCTTCTCTTGAGAGCCAGGTCTGCCCAGGTCTGCCTTTCTCAATAGCAAGGCTATGCTCACTGAGTCTGTACATAGTCAAAGCTTTCCTTAAGTTTGGGTCAGTAACTGTGGTCAGGTATTCTGCCACTGTGTACTCTCTGTTAAGGGCCAAATAGCATTCTAGTTTGCTCAGTTTTTTTGTTAATTCTTTCCAATGTGTCAAGTAATTCTCTTTTTGTTTTCTCATGATTTGGTTGGGTCTAATTGTGTGCTGTCCTGGGGCTCTGTGGGGTGTGTTTGTGTTTGTGAACAGAGCCCCAGGACCAGCTTGCTTAGAGGACTCTTCTCCAGGTTCATCTCTCTGTAGGTGATGGCTTTGTTATGGAAGGTTTGGGAATCGCTTCCTTTTAGGTGGTTGTAGAATTTAACGGCTCTTCTGGATTATGATAATTTGCGGGTATCGGCCAAATTCTGCTCTGCATGTATTATTTTGTGTTTTACGTTGTACACGGAGGATAGTTTTGCAGAATTCTGCATGCAGAGTCTCAATTTGGTGTTTGTCACATTTTGTGAATTCTTGGTTGGTGAGCGGACCCCAGACTTCACAACCATAAAGGGCAATGGGTTCTATAACTGATTCAAGTATTTTTAGCCAGATCCTAATTGGTATGTCAAATTTCATGTTCCTTTTGATGTCATAGAATGCCCTTCTTGCCTTGTCTCAGATCGTTCACAGCTCTGTGGAAGTTACCTGTGGCGCTGATGTTTAGGCCAAGGTATGTATCGTTTTTTGTGTGCTCTAGGGCAAAGTTGTCTAGATGTAATTTGTATTTGTGGTCCTGGCTACTGGACCTTTTTTGGAACATCATTATTTTGGTCTTTCTGAGATTTACTGTCAGGGCCCAGGTCTGGCAGAATCTGTGCAGAAGATC
The DNA here is from genome assembly GCF_045679555.1 of Salvelinus alpinus. Taxonomy (NCBI): domain Eukaryota; kingdom Metazoa; phylum Chordata; class Actinopteri; order Salmoniformes; family Salmonidae; genus Salvelinus; species Salvelinus alpinus. Next base: position 7,169,843 of record NC_092107.1, read on the forward strand.
TAGGTGCTGCTGTAGGCCCTCCTTGGTTGGTGACAGAAGCACCAGATCATCAGCAAACAGTAGACATTTGACCACAGATTCTAGTAGGATCTCTCTCTCTGTCTGTCTGTCTGTCTGTCTCAGTCTAGCCATAATCTTCTACAGAGATAACAAGAGGCTTTGTTCTGGCTGGTAGAGGGTTTCAAATCAGGGTCGGGGTCAATTCAGTGTGTGTGTGTGTGCTCAGTGTGTGTTCCTTCAGGCATTCTGCCCAATGGGGCTTGGACAAGTGGAGCTGAAAATAGCAACAAGCAGGTCACCGCTGAGGAGTTCCATGCATAGCATAGTTATTAGCCTTTACAGAGAGAGCAGCAGGGTGTTGTTCTCCAGTAAGATGTAGCCTGGTGCTGACCCTCCAGTGTGTTGTTCTCCAGTAAGATGTAGCCTGGTGCTGACCCTCCAGTGTGTTGTTCTCCAGTAAGATGTAGCCTGGTGCTGACCCTCCAGTGTGTTGTTCTCCAGTAAGATATAGCCTGGTGCTGACCCTCCAGTGTGTTGTTCTCCAGTATGATATAGCCTGGTGCTGACCCTCCAGTGTGTTGTTCTCCAGTAAGATGTAGCCTGGTGCTGACCCTCCAGTGTGTTGTTCTCCAGTAAGATGTAGCCTGGTGCTGACCCTCCAGTGTGTTGTTCTCCAGTAAGATGTAGCCTGGTGCTGACCCTCCAGTGTGTTGTTCTCCAGTAAGATGTAGCCTGGTGCTGACCCTCCAGTGTGTTGTTCTCCAGTAAGATGTAGCCTGGTGCTGACCCTCCAGTGTGTTGTTCTCCAGTATGATATAGCCTGGTGCTGACCCTCCAGTGTGTTGTTCTCCAGTAAGATATAGCCTGGTGCTGACCCTCCAGTGTGTTGTTCTCCAGTAAGATATAGCCTGGTGCTGACCCTCCAGTGTGTTGTTCTCCAGTAAGATATAGCCTGGTGCTGACCCTCCAGTGTGTTGTTCTCCAGTAAGATATAGCCTGGTGCTGACCCTCCAGTGTGTTGTTCTCCAGTAAGATATAGCCTGGTGCTGACCCTCCAGTGTGTTGTTCTCCAGTATGATATAGCCTGGTGCTGACCCTCCAGTGTGTTGTTCTCCAGTATGATATAGCCTGGTGCTGACCCTCCAGTGTGTTGTTCTCCAGTAAGATATAGCCTGGTGCTGACCCTCCAGTGTGTTGTTCTCCAGTAAGATATAGCCTGGTGCTGACCCTCCAGTGTGTTGTTCTCCAGTATGATATAGCCTGGTGCTGACCCTCCAGTATGTTGTTCTCCAGTAAGATATAGCCTGGTGCTGACCCTCCAGTGTGTTGTTCTCCAGTATGATATAGCCTGGTGCTAACCCTCCAGTGTGTTGTTCTCCAGTATGATATAGCCTGGTGCTGACCCTCCAGTGTGTTGTTCTCCAGTATGATATAGCCTGGTGCTAACCCTCCAGTGTGTTGTTCTCCAGTATGATATAGCCTGGTGCTGACCCTCCAGTGTGTTGTTCTCCAGTAAGATATAACCTGGTGCTGACCCTCCAGTGTGTTGTTCTCCAGTAAGATATAGCCTGGTGCTGACTCCTCCATGGTGTTGTTCTCCAGTAAGCTATAGCTTGATGCTGACCCTGCAGTGTGTTGTTCTCCAGTATGATATAGCCTGGTGCTGACTCCTCCATGGTGTTGTTCTCCAGTAAGCTATAGCTTGATGCTGACCCTGCAGTGTGTTGTTCTCCAGTAAGATATAGCCTGGTGCTGACCCTGCAGTATGTTGTTCTCCAGTAAGATATAGCCTGGTGCTGACCCTCCAGTGTGTTGTTCTCCAGTAAGATGTAGCCTGGTGCTGACCCTCTAGTGTGTTGTTCTCCAGTAAGATATAGCCTGGTGCTGACCCTCCAGTGTGTTGTTCTCCAGTAAGATATAGCCTGGTGCTGACCCTGCAGTATGTTGTTCTCCAGTAAGATATAGCCTGGTGCTGACCCTCCAGTGTGTTGTTCTCCAGTAAGATGTAGCCTGGTGCTGACCCTCTAGTGTGTTGTTCTCCAGTAAGATATAGCCTGGTGCTGACCCTCCAGTGTGTTGTTCTCCAGTAAGATATAGCCTGGTGCTGACCCTCTCGTGTGTTGTTCTCCAGTAAGATATAGCCTGGTGCTGACCCTGCGGTGTAAAAACCCTATACCAGGGAAGAGCAATGAGCGGTGAATGTCCTGGTGGAAATTAAGTAATGTTATCCCAGCTGGATGCGGAGAGGGAGAGAGAGAGGGAGAGAGGGGGGGAGAGAGAGGGGGAGATAGGGAGAGAGGGGGGGGGGAGGGAGAGAGAGAGAGGGAGAGAGGGAGAGAGAGGGGGAGAGAGGGGGGAGAGAGAAAGGGAGAGAGAGAGGGAAAGAGAGGGAAAGAGAGGGGGAGAGAGAGGGAGAGAGGGGGTGTGTGGGGGGAGTTACAGCAGAGTTCAGGTCAGGAGGCAGGACTATCCATTATAGAAGCTGTCTGTCAGTGTCCAGCTGGTCCTTGTGTATTATAGATCTGAGAGAATTATATTACTGCATAACTGTCTGCTGAAGTTCAGCTAGGTTGACATTATAAGGCTCAGGTCAGACATGGGCTGAACACGGAATAAGACAGTTATTGCACTTCTTCTACACTGTCTACTTCTACTCACGGCACCCCCATTATCTCGATAAAGCATTTTTTACTTTTATATATGAAAACCGTTGAGTAGGCTACTCCAGACTGAACCAGTTGTTGTCACGATAATATCTGGAGTTGAGCTTATTATGATATTGACACAGCAAAGTCACTATAATGTCTGGTGTGGTATTGACACAGCAAAGTCACTATAATGTCTGGTGTGGTATTGACACAGCAAAGTCACTATAATGTCTGGTGTGGTATTGACACAGCAAAGTCACTATGATGTCTGGTGTGATATTGACACAGCAAAGTCACTATGATGTCTGGTGTGATATTGCCACAGCAAAGTCACTATAATGTCTGGTGTGGTATTGCCACAGCAAAGTCACTATAATGTCTGGTGTGGTATTGACACAGCAAAGTCACTATGATGTCTGGTGTGATATTGACACAGCAAAGTCACTATGATGTCTTGTGTGATATTGACACAGCAAAGTCACTATGATGTCTGGTGTGATATTGACACAGCAAAGTCACTATGATGTCTGGTGTGATATTGACACAGCAAAGTCACTATGATGTCTGGTGTGATATTGACACAGCAAAGTCACTATGATGTCTGGTGTGATATTGACACAGCAAAGTCACTATGATGTCTGGTGTGATATTGACACAGCAAAGTCACTATGATGTCTGGTGTGATATTGACACAGCAAAGTCACTATGATGTCTGGTGTGATATTGACACAGCAAAGTCACTATGATGTCTGGTGTGATATTGACACAGCAAAGTCACTATGATGTCTGGTGTGGTATTGACACAGCAAAGTCACTATGATGTCTGGTGTGATATTGACACAGCAAAGTCACTATGATGTCTGGTGTGATATTGACACAGCAAAGTCACTATGATGTCTGGTGTGATATTGACACAGCAAAGTCACTATGATGTCTGGTGTGATATTGACACAGCAAAGTCACTATGATGTCTGGTGTGATATTGACACAGCAAAGTCACTATGATGTCTGGTGTGATATTGACACAGCAAAGGCACTATGATGTCTGGTGTGATATTGACACAGCAAAGTCACTATGATGTCTGGTGTGATATTGACACAGCAAAGTCACTATGATGTCTTGTGTGATATTGACACAGCAAAGTCACTATGATGTCTGGTGTGATATTGACACAGCAAAGTCACTATGATGTCTGGTGTGATATTGACACAGCAAAGTCACTATGATGTCTGGTGTGGTATTGACACAGCAAAGTCACTATGATGTCTGGTGTGATATTGACACAGCAAAGTCACTATGATGTCTGGTGTGATATTGACACAGCAAAGTCACTATGATGTCTGGTGTGGTATTGACACAGCAAAGTCACTATGATGTCTGGTGTGATATTGACACAGCAAAGTCACTATGATGTCTGGTGTGATATTGACACAGCAAAGTCACTATGATGTCTGGTGTGATATTGACACAGCAAAGTCACTATGATGTCTGGTGTGATATTGACACAGCAAAGTCACTATGATGTCTGGTGTGATATTGACACAGCAAAGTCACTATGATGTCTGGTGTGATATTGACACAGCAAAGTCACTATGATGTCTGGTGTGATATTGACACAGCAAAGTCACTATGATGTCTGGTGTGATATTGACACAAAAAAGGCACTATGATGTCTGGTGTGATATTGACACAGCAAAGTCACTATGATGTCTGGTGTGATATTGACACAGCAAAGTCACTATGATGTCTGGTGTGATATTGACACAGCAAAGTCACTATAATGTCTGGTGTGATATTGACACAGCAAAGTCACTATAATGTCTGGTGTGGTATTGACACAGCAAAGTCACTATGATGTCTGGTGTGATATTGACACAGCAAAGTCACTATGATGTCTGGTGTGATATTGACACAGCAAAGTCACTATAATGTCTGGTGTGATATTGACACAGCAAAGTCACTATGATGTCTGGTGTGATATTGACACAGCAAAGTCACTATGATGTCTGGTGTGGTATTGACACAGCAAAGTCACTATAATGTCTGGTGTGGTATTGACACAGCAAAGTCACTATGATGCCTGGTGTGGTATTGACACAACAAAGTCACTATGATGTCTGGTGTGATATTGACACAGCAAAGTCACTATAATGTCTGGTGTGGTATTGACACAGCAAAGCCACTATGATGTCTGGTGTGATATTGACACAGCAAAGTCACTATAATGTCTGGTGTGATATTGACACAGCAAAGTCACTATAATGTCTGGTGTGATATTGACACAGCAAAGTCACTATAATGTCTGGTGTGGTATTGACACAGCAAAGTCACTATGATGTCTGGTGTGATATTGACACAGCAAAGTCACTATAATGTCTGGTGTGATATTGACACAGCAAAGTCACTATAATGTCTGGTGTGGTATTGACACAGCAAAGTCACTATGATGTCTGGTGTGGTATTGACACAACAAAGTCACTATAATGTCTGGTGTGATATTGACACAGCAAAGTCACTATAATGTCTGGTGTGATATTGACACAGCAAAGTCACTATAATGTCTGGTGTGATATTGACACAGCAAAGTCACTATAATGTCTGGTGTGATATTGACACAGCAAAGTCACTATAATGTCTGGTGTGATATTGACACAGCAAAGTCACTATAATGTCTGGTGTGATATTGACACAGCAAAGTCACTATAATGTCTGGTGTGGTATTCACACAGCAAAGTCACTATAATGTCTGGTGTGATATTGACACAGCAAAGTCACTATAATGTCTGGTGTGGTATTGACACAGCAAAGTCACTATAATGTCTGGTGTGATATTGACACAGCAAAGTCACTATAATGTCTGGTGTGATATTGACACAGCAATGTCACTATAATGTCTGGTGTGGTATTGACACAGCAAAGTCACTATAATGTCTGGTGTGGTATTGACACAGCAAAGTCACTATAATGTCTGGTGTGATATTGACACAGCAAAGTCACTATAATGTCTGGTGTGGTATTGACACAGCAAAGTCAAAATAATGTCTGGTGTGGTATTGACACAGCAAAGTCACTATAATGTCTGGTGTGATATTGACACAGCAAAGTCACTATAATGTCTGGTGTGATATTGACACAGCAAAGTCACTATAATGTCTGGTGTGATATTGACACAGCAAAGTCACTATAATGTCTGGTGTGATATTGACACAGCAAAGTCACTATAATGTCTGGTGTGGTATTCACACAGCAAAGTCACTATAATGTCTGGTGTGGTATTGACACAGCAAAGTCACTATAATGTCTGGTGTGGTATTGACACAGCAAAGTCACTATAATGTCTGGTGTGGTATTGACACAGCAAAGTCACTATGATGTCTGGTGTGATATTGACACAGCAAAGTCACTATGATGTCTGGTGTGATATTGCCACAGCAAAGTCACTATAATGTCTGGTGTGGTATTGCCACAGCAAAGTCACTATAATGTCTGGTGTGGTATTGACACAGCAAAGTCACTATGATGTCTGGTGTGATATTGACACAGCAAAGTCACTATGATGTCTTGTGTGATATTGACACAGCAAAGTCACTATGATGTCTGGTGTGATATTGACACAGCAAAGTCACTATGATGTCTGGTGTGATATTGACACAGCAAAGTCACTATGATGTCTGGTGTGGTATTGACACAGCAAAGTCACTATGATGTCTGGTGTGATATTGACACAGCAAAGTCACTATGATGTCTGGTGTGATATTGACACAGCAAAGTCACTATGATGTCTGGTGTGGTATTGACACAGCAAAGTCACTATGATGTCTGGTGTGATATTGACACAGCAAAGTCACTATGATGTCTGGTGTGATATTGACACAGCAAAGTCACTATGATGTCTGGTGTGATATTGACACAGCAAAGTCACTATGATGTCTGGTGTGATATTGACACAGCAAAGTCACTATGATGTCTGGTGTGATATTGACACAGCAAAGTCACTATGATGTCTGGTGTGATATTGACACAGCAAAGTCACTATGATGTCTGGTGTGGTATTGACACAGCAAAGTCACTATGATGTCTGGTGTGATATTGACACAGCAAAGTCACTATGATGTCTGGTGTGATATTGACACAGCAAAGTCACTATGATGTCTGGTGTGATATTGACACAGCAAAGTCACTATGATGTCTGGTGTGATATTGACACAGCAAAGTCACTATGATGTCTGGTGTGATATTGACACAGCAAAGTCACTATGATGTCTGGTGTGATATTGACACAGCAAAGTCACTATGATGTCTGGTGTGATATTGACACAGCAAAGTCACTATGATGTCTGGTGTGATATTGACACAGCAAAGTCACTATGATGTCTTGTGTGATATTGACACAGCAAAGTCACTATGATGTCTGGTGTGATATTGACACAGCAAAGTCACTATGATGTCTGGTGTGATATTGACACAGCAAAGTCACTATGATGTCTGGTGTGGTATTGACACAGCAAAGTCACTATGATGTCTGGTGTGATATTGACACAGCAAAGTCACTATGATGTCTGGTGTGATATTGACACAGCAAAGTCACTATGATGTCTGGTGTGGTATTGACACAGCAAAGTCACTATGATGTCTGGTGTGATATTGACACAGCAAAGTCACTATGATGTCTGGTGTGATATTGACACAGCAAAGTCACTATGATGTCTGGTGTGATATTGACACAGCAAAGTCACTATGATGTCTGGTGTGATATTGACACAGCAAAGTCACTATGATGTCTGGTGTGATATTGACACAGCAAAGTCACTATGATGTCTGGTGTGATATTGACACAGCAAAGTCACTATGATGTCTGGTGTGATATTGACACAGCAAAGTCACTATGATGTCTGGTGTGATATTGACACAGCAAAGTCACTATGATGTCTGGTGTGATATTGACACAGCAAAGTCACTATGATGTCTGGTGTGATATTGACACAGCAAAGTCACTATGATGTCTGGTGTGATATTGACACAGCAAAGTCACTATGATGTCTGGTGTGATATTGACACAGCAAAGTCACTATGATGTCTGGTGTGATATTGACACAGCAAAGTCACTATGATGTCTGGTGTGATATTGACACAGCAAAGTCACTATGATGTCTGGTGTGATATTGACACAGCAAAGTCACTATAATGTCTGGTGTGATATTGACACAGCAAAGTCACTATGATGTCTGGTGTGATATTGACACAGCAAAGTCACTATGATGTCTGGTGTGGTATTGACACAGCAAAGTCACTATAATGTCTGGTGTGGTATTGACACAGCAAAGTCACTATGATGCCTGGTGTGGTATTGACACAACAAAGTCACTATGATGTCTGGTGTGATATTGACACAGCAAAGTCACTATAATGTCTGGTGTGGTATTGACACAGCAAAGCCACTATGATGTCTGGTGTGATATTGACACAGCAAAGTCACTATAATGTCTGGTGTGATATTGACACAGCAAAGTCACTATAATGTCTGGTGTGATATTGACACAGCAAAGTCACTATAATGTCTGGTGTGGTATTGACACAGCAAAGCCACTATGATGTCTGGTGTGATATTGACACAGCAAAGTCACTATAATGTCTGGTGTGATATTGACACAGCAAAGTCACTATAATGTCTGGTGTGATATTGACACAGCAAAGTCACTATAATGTCTGGTGTGGTATTGACACAGCAAAGTCACTATGATGTCTGGTGTGATATTGACACAGCAAAGTCACTATAATGTCTGGTGTGATATTGACACAGCAAAGTCACTATAATGTCTGGTGTGGTATTGACACAGCAAAGTCACTATGATGTCTGGTGTGGTATTGACACAACAAAGTCACTATAATGTCTGGTGTGATATTGACACAGCAAAGTCACTATAATGTCTGGTGTGATATTGACACAGCAAAGTCACTATAATGTCTGGTGTGATATTGACACAGCAAAGTCACTATAATGTCTGGTGTGATATTGACACAGCAAAGTCACTATAATGTCTGGTGTGATATTGACACAGCAAAGTCACTATAATGTCTGGTGTGATATTGACACAGCAAAGTCACTATAATGTCTGGTGTGGTATTCACACAGCAAAGTCACTATAATGTCTGGTGTGATATTGACACAGCAAAGTCACTATAATGTCTGGTGTGGTATTGACACAGCAAAGTCACTATAATGTCTGGTGTGATATTGACACAGCAAAGTCACTATAATGTCTGGTGTGATATTGACACAGCAATGTCACTATAATGTCTGGTGTGGTATTGACACAGCAAAGTCACTATAATGTCTGGTGTGGTATTGACACAGCAAAGTCACTATAATGTCTGGTGTGATATTGACACAGCAAAGTCACTATAATGTCTGGTGTGGTATTGACACAGCAAAGTCACTATAATGTCTGGTGTGGTATTGACACAGCAAAGTCACTATAATGTCTGGTGTGATATTGACACAGCAAAGTCACTATAATGTCTGGTGTGATATTGACACAGCAAAGTCACTATAATGTCTGGTGTGGTATTGACACAGCAAAGTCACTATAATGTCTGGTGTGGTATTGACACAGCAAAGTCACTATAATGTCTGGTGTGGTATTGCCACAGCAAAGTCACTATAATGTCTGGTGTGGTATTGACACAGCAAAGTCACTATAATGTCTGGTGTGGTATTGACACAGCAAAGTCACTATAATGTCTGGTGTGGTATTGACACAGCAAAGTCACTATAATGTCTGGTGTGATATTGACACAGCAAAGTCACTATAATCTCTGGTGTGGTATTGACACAGCAAAGTCACTATAATGTCTGGTGTGGTATTGACACAGCAAAGTCAAAAGGCTTAACTTTCCTCTACTTCAGGGGGGTTTGACTTCTGATAAGTTTGTGTATCAGAAACAAAAAGACACTTAATTTTAACTCACTTTTCTTTTTAACATAAAACCCAACATCTCTATAAATCAATTTTGATGTAGCCCTAATTTCACATGTTCTGAAACATATCTTGGTTATTACTTATTATTCACATGAGTGAAAGCTCTGTATAGTGTAGTGAAAGTGAGAGTAGGCTGGTGAGTGAGAGGGTAGAAGGGAGGGAAGTGGAGGGGTGAAAGATAAAGGGAGGGAGAGAGAGCAGCTAGTGTAGTCTATCTGTGAGTATAGACTGACCGTCACCGTGGTGGAAACTTCAAACAGCCACACATCTGCTCCCAGCTTTGTCTGGCACCGGGGCTGCCGAATCAAATATCGTTTAATTGAAGGACTTGGCAAAGATGGATACTTAATACGGAACATGTATCTGTTCGTTGGTTAAATGTATTGCGGGTTAATTAATGGTTACACTCTACTCTGCGACTGTAACTCAGTCCTAATCAGGTGAAGACGCATCGGCGCGAGCGCAGGGGTGGTGCATTCAGAGGAAAGACGCAATAACGGGTTAATGAGGATCGGGATTTGTTTTATTATGATGGACACACGGATTTACTATGACAACTAAGCGCAAATCGATGAAACTGAAGCTGCGGCGGTGTTTCAGTGAGACGCTGCGCGATTCCACGTCGAAAGCCTGGGATCTACTATGGAAAAATGTCAGGGAGCGAAGACTCGCAGGTCAGTCTCCAAAAAGTATCGGTGTAGTATTGAATGCACACTATATTTATTTATGCTGTTAGAAAATAGCCATTCTTAACTTTATTAGATACAAAAAATATATTTTACACAGATAGAGCCCAGCATATAACTGTTTTCCAACATGATTTTATTAAACAAGTAGCTTAATAAGCTCACTAAGTTACAAACTTGGCTGTTGTAGTTCATTTTCTCTCTAATCAATCAATTGAATGTTGAAGGGGCAATCAGCAGTTGCTAGATCCATTTTTTGGACGTATACATTAATGATATGTAACCCTACCCATTGATTCTTGAAGAGTATATCTTATAAATGCCTCATATGAGTTTAGTTAAACTGTCATACCCCATCAGAACCCAAAATATAAACTTGTTTTACTGCAATGTCTGTAAACACAGTTAATGTAACAAAAACGATATAGCCTCAAAACATGGTTACAACTATAATTGTGATATCATGGATAGTCGGTCCTTGAATCCATAACTCTGTCTATGAATTTGAGTGGTTGTCCAGCCCCACCACTCAGCTTTTTAACGAAACAGGTACGCGGAAAACACTTTGTTATTGTTCCTACTGCTGATTGCTGCTTTAAACAATACATCGTACCGCTGATTGGTGGATTGACAAAGGCAGCCCAAATCTGATATTTTTCCCAAGAATTGGTCTTTTGACTTTTCACATCAGATCTTTTTCAGAGCTGATCTGATTGGTCAAAAGACCAATTAGTGAAAAAAAATATCAGAATTGGGCTGTCTGTGTTAACGCAGCCTACATGCACAGAATACATTCTGCACAGTTGTCCTCATAATTAGTCTTCTACAGTATTCATATCCATTAACACGTGTTCACCAGGTGTACTTACCTTAGTTTCACATGTGACTTACCTTGCTCTTATTTCGTTTTTTTTAAAGATCTTCTAATTTACAATAATAATAATAATTTATAATTTGCAATACAGTTGTACTTTTTATTCACTGCTGGTTGGTTGTAATGATTGATTTGGATTGAAAGCAAAACAATATCACAACATATGTAAGTAATGTTCTCACATGGAGCACCAAAGCAAGATCCATTATTATCCCAATGTGAGTTTGTGCTAAGCCTGTAGTAGAAGATGTATGAAACGGTGGGTTAGAGACCAGACCCCCTACTGTCACTGCTGCTGAAGGCTATACTTAATGGTTAGAGGTGTTTCCTGGATTAGTTTGCCTCATAATTCAAATGTGCAGAATATGCATCCCAAATAACTTTCACTGTATATAGACTTTAAAAAAATATATATATATTTTTTTCTCTATTGTGTTATTGACTGTATGTTTGTTTATCCCATGTGTAACTCTGTGTTGTTGTTTGTGTCACACTGCTTTGTTTTATCTTGGCCAGGTCGCAGTTGTAAATGAGAACTTGTTCTCAACTACCTGGTTAAATAAAGGTGAAATAAAATAAAAAATGAATTCCCTTTATAGTGCTCAACTTTTGACCAAGGCCCATAAGGCTATGGTAAAAAGTAGTGCACTATACAGGGAATAGGATGCCATTTGGGACACATCCACTGAGAGTTATTTCCTTCAGGTAACTTTCTGCCAGATATTTAAAATATAGCTGGAGCTGTTTGCTGGGAGAATGATATTGTATTTTCAAAAGAGCTGCTGAATCATTGTGTGTGTGTGTAGGGAGCCCAGTACACCACTAGGGGGTGCCAGTCAAATTATCCATACATACAGCAGGACAGTAGTCTAGTAGGTTATTAAATATTTTAAAGGGATCTGTTCTCCATCTGTATTTCAGTGTTATAATGATGTTATAATTTAAGTGATAGATGTTGACCTCAACTGTCCCAGGAGATTGTAATTGAATCAGATTGGTGCCAGTTATGTCTTCTTATTGCAATAATATGGGCTGGTTTCCTGGACACAGTCCTGGACTATATAGCACTTTCAATTGTGATTTTCCATTGAGTTTGGTTTTTAGTCCAGGACTAGGCTTAATCTGTGTCCGGCAAACCGCCGCTATAAGCTAATTTTATTGCAACACGATAGAGGATATAGTGTATTCAGACCCTTTGCTATGAGACTCAAAATTGAGCTCAGGTGCATCATGTTTCCATTGATCATCCTTGAGATGTTCCTACAACTTGATTGGAGTACACCTGTGGTAAATTCAATTGATTGGACATGATTTGGAAAGGCACACACCTGTCTATATAAGGTCCCACGGTTGACAGTGCATGTCAGAGCAAAAACCAAGTCATGAGGTCAAAGGAATTGTCTGTAGAGGTTAGAGACTGGATTGTGTTGAGGCACAGATCTGGGGAAGGGTACCAAAAAATGTCTGTAGCATTGAAGGCCCCCAAGAACACAGTGGCCTCCATCATTCTTAAATGGAAGAAGTTAGGAACTACCAAGAATCTTCCTAGAGCTGGCCACTTGGCCAAACTGAGCACGGGCCTTGGTCAGGGAAGTGACCAAGAACCCGATGGTCACTCTGACAGAGCTCTAGAGTTCCTCTGTGGAGAAGGGAGAACCTTCCAGAAGGACAACCACCTCTGCAGCACTCCAGCAATCAGGCCTTTATGGTAGAGTGGTCAGACGGAAGCCACTCCTCAGGAAAAAGCACATGACAGCACGCTTGGAGTTTGCCAAAAGGCACCTAAAGACTAAGGCCTCTCAGACCATGAGAAACAAGATACTCTGGTCTGATGAAACCAAGATTGAACTCTTTGGCCTGAATGCCAAGCATCACGTCTGGAGGAAACCTGGCACCATCCCCACGGTGAAGCATGGTGGTGGCAGCAACATACTGTGGGGGTGTTTTTCAGTGGCAGGGAGTGGGAGACTAGTCAGGATCGAGGGAAAGATGAACGGAGCAAAGTACAGAGAGTTCTTTGATGAAAATCTGATCCAGAGTGCTCAGGACCTCAGACCGGGGCGAAGGTTCACAACAAGACAACAACCCTAAGCACACAGCCAAGCCAACGCAGGAGTGGCTTAGGGACAAGTGTCTGAATGTCCTTGAGTGGCCCAGCCAGAGCCTGGACTTGAACCCGATCGAACATCTCTGGAGAGACCTGAAAATAGCTGTGCAGCGACGCTCCCCATCCAACCTGACAGAGCTTGAGAGGATCTGCAGAGAAGAATGGGAGAAACTCGCCAAATACAGTTGTGCCACTCTTGTAGCATCATACCCAAGAAGACTCAATGCTGAACTCGCTGCCAAAGGTGCTACCACAAATTACTGAGTAAAGGGTGTGAATACTTTTGTAAATGTGATATTTCAGTTTTTTATTTTTAATAAATTAGCAAACATTTTTAAAAACGTGTTTTTGCTTTGACATTACTGGGTATTGCGTGTAGATTGATGAGGAAAAAATTGAATTTAATCAATTTTAGAATAAAGCTGTAACGTAACAAAATGTAGAAAAAGTAAAGGGGTCTGAATACTTTCCGAATGCACTGCACAGTATGTGATCAACCTTCACAATATTGTCTTTGTCTTGTTTTAGCAACATGTCTGTCTAAATGACTTAAATGTAAAATGTAAATGAGTCTCTGCGTATTTAATGTTGTTTAAACCCTGTCAGTCCATCTCAGCCGTGGAGTACTGAAACACCTCTCGGATTTAACTGCCTTTAGAGCCCTGTGGCTGCATTGTTGCTTTGTTGTTGCTGCGTTGTTTGAAGGGTTGACACATGAATCCAACATTCTATTCCTTATTTGTATCCTGGTGATATGCCATGGTGCCATGTATCTAGCAGCCCAGCCATTGGACCTCCTACTAGCCTTGGCCTGCTGTCTGTTTAGAAGCACTCTAAACAATGAGGGGCTGTTTATGGGCTGGGCTGGATACAGCTGACTGTCTGGCCTGTGTGTGTGCATGCGTCGATCAGACTTGGCTGGATACAGCTGAGTGTCTGGCCTGTGTGTGTGCATGCGTCGATCAGACTTGGCTGGATACAGCTGAGTGTCTGGCCTGTGTGTGTGCATGCGTCGATCAGACTTGGCTGGATACAGCTGACTGTCTGGCCTGTGTGTGTGCATGCGTCGATCAGACTTGGCTGGCTGGTGTTCTATTTCTTTTAACTGTCATAATGAGTCATAATTTTAACACATCTATTACATTTTTATGAGACCATTAAGTAACAGCACCTCTTTGGAAATGGTCTGGTCATAGAGATGCCTGTAGGTTGTTTTCACTGAGGAGTAATTCTGACATCTATTACAGAAACAATAGTTACATGTCCTATAATCCAGCTCCATGAGAAGACCTGGCTGACATTGAGGGATAGAGTCTCTCTTCAGCTGGAACCTGCTCTAGAACATGTGCTTGGCGTGAATAAGAGACTCCCAGCCAAGACTGTCCTCAAAGTGAAAGCACCTGCTACGGTCATATTGGTCCTGGGCTTTCTCTCTTTGAAATGTCTTCAGTTCTTACAATCAAACATGACATTCCTACTGCAGCCCAGCATCATACCCAGTCTAACAGGTTGGTTATTTGGATCATGGGGTGGAATTCATCAGTGATTCTGAAGCTACCGCAGGATAGGAGCCAGACCAAAGCCAGAGTCATGCAGGGCTCCCAGCGTTTCTCTCTGAGTCACTCCCCACTTCATACCAGACCAGAGCCTAAACATTTACCCAGTTGCCTCTGATCAGTCCTGAATCCAACCACCTAGTAATACTATCTCCAACCCTGGTTCCAGCCACCTAGTAATACTATCTCCAACCCTGGTTCCAGCCACCTAGTAATACTATCTCCAACCCTGGTTCCAGCCACCTAGTAATACTATCTCCAACCCTGGTCCAGCCACCTAGTAATACTATCTCCAACCCTGGTTCCAGCCACCTAGTAATACTATCTCCAACCCTGGTTCCAACCACCTAGTAATACTATCTCCAACCCTGGTTCCAGCCACCTAGTAATACTATCTCCAACCCTGGTTCCAGCCACCTAGTAATACTATCTCCAACCCTGGTCCAGCCACCTAGTAATACTATCTCCAACCCTGGTTCCAGTCACCTAGTAATACTATCTCCAACAGTGGTTCCAGCAACCTAGTAATACTATCTCCAACCCTGGTTCCAGCAACCTAGTAATACTATCTCCAACCCTGGTTCCAACCACCTAGTAATACTATCTCCAACCCTGGTTCCAACCACCTAGTAATACTATCTCCAACCCTGGTTCCAACCACCTAGTAATACTATCTCCAACCCTGGTTCCAACCACCTAGTAATACTATCTTCAACCCTGGTTCCAGCCACCTAGTAATACTATCTCCAACCCTGGTCCAGCCACCTATTAATACTATCTCCATCCCTGGTTCCAGTCACCTAGTAATACTATCTCCAACCCTGGTTCCAGCAACCTAGTAATACTATCTCCAACCCTGGTTCCAACCACCTAGTAATACTATCTCCAACCCTGGTTCCAACCACCTAGTAATACTATCTCCAACCCTGGTTCCAACCACCTAGTAATACTATCTCCAACCCTGGTTCCAACCACCTAGTAATACTATCTCCAACCCTGGTTCCAGCCACCTAGTAATACTATCTCCAACCCTGGTTCCAGTCACCTAGTAATACTATCTCCAACCCTGGTTCCAGCCACCTAGTAATACTATCTCCAACCCTGGTTCCAGCCACCTAGTAATACTATCTCCAACCCTGGTTCCAGCCACCTACTAATACTATCTCCAACCCTGGTTCCAGTCACCTAGTAATACTATCTCCAACCCTGGTTCCAACCACCTAGTAATACTATCTCCAACCCTGGTTCCAACCACCTAGTAATACTATCTCCAACCCTGGTTCCAACCACCTAGTAATACTATCTCCAACCCTGGTTCCAACCACCTAGTAATACTATCTCCAACCCTGGTTCCAACCACCTAGTAATACTATCTCCAACCCTGGTTCCAACCACCTAGTAATACTATCTCCAACCCTGGTTCCAGCCACCTAGTAATACTATCTCCAACCCTGGTTCCAGCCACCTAGTAATACTATCTCCAACCCTGGTTCCAGCCACCTAGTAATACTATCTCCAACCCTGGTTCCAGTCACCTAGTAATACTATCTCCAACCCTGGTTCCAGCCACCTAGTAATACTATCTCCAACCCTGGTTCCAGCCACCTAGTAATACTATCTCCAACCCTGGTTCCAGCCACCTAGTAATACTATCTCCAACCCTGGTTCCAGCCACCTAGTAATACTATCTCCAACCCTGGTTCCAGCCACCTAGTAATACTATCTCCAACCCTGGTTCCAGCCACCTAGTAATACTATCTCCAACCCTGGTTCCAACCACCTAGTAATACTATCTCCAACCCTGGTTCCATCCCTACTACCTGTTGGGATAAATAATAAAAATATATTATGGGCAATTGTCAGGGCAGACATGGCTTGTTTGGGCAGATTTGATAAGGGTTACAGTTGTCGTAGCAGCCAACACACGGATCACACCACATAGAGGACCACATGTAGTACCCGACACAGAGCACCTAGCACCACATAGCACCTAGCACCACATAGCACCTAACACCACACAGCACCTACCAACACATAGCACCTAGCACCACAGAGCAGATAGCAACACATAGCACCTAGAGACACAGAGCACCTAGCACCACATACTGCACCTAGCACCACAGAGCACCTAGCACCACATGGTACCTAGCACCACAGAGCCCGTAGAACCACAGAGCACCTAGCACCACAGAGCACCTAGCATCACAGAGCACCTAGGACCACATATTGTAGCACCTAGCACCACAGAGCACCTAGCACCACATAGTACCTAGCACCACAGAGCACGTAGAACCACAGACCACCTAGCACCACAGACCACCTAGCACCACATACTGTAGCACCTAGCACCACAGAGCACCTAGCATCACATAGTACCTAGCACCACAGAGCACATAGAACCACAGACCACCTAGCACCACAGACCACCTAGCACCACATACTGTAGCACCTAGCACCACAGAGCACCTAGCATCACATATCTCAGACTACAGGAATGCTCAGAGCAGTGCAGCCACCCAACACAGCAGAGACAGGGACCTCCACCCCCTCACTTCCATGAACTAACACCCTTAGTGTCAGGTTTTGGCCAGGACTGTTCTGGTTTTGTCACTAGATGTCCCCATTGCACCTTTTTTGAACCTTTTGTTTTTTCCTTGCTCTTTTATTGTTTGCACCTGTAGGTCGTTCCCTTGTTTGTATTTAAACCCTGTGTGTTCCTCAGTTCTTTGCTCAGTGTTTGTATGTTAGCACCCAGCCCCAGACCAAGCCTTTTTGTGTGAAACATATATTTCTCGGATTGGATTTTCCAGAGGTTCTCTGGTTTAGTTCTTGTGTAATTTTGAGTAGTCTTTTGAGGTTTGTTTTTCCCTGCTGTTTTTTACCACTTTGTGGAGTTTTCTTTGTATTTTTGAGGATATCCATTTTGTGCCTCTTGGCTTTATTTTGGACATTGTGGATTTAGATTTTGGCCTGAAGATTTTGTTCTTTAATTAAACCACCATCTCTAGAACTACTGTGTCTGCCTCATCTTCTGGGTTCTGCTGATTATTAGTGACTGTTTCTCGCACCGGGTCCTGACACTTAGTTTGTGTGTGTGTGTGTGTGGTGTGTGTGTGTGTGTGTGTGTGATTAACAGTAGAGTCAACACATGAAATCATTTGCACAATGTCACAGCACCACCCAATACCTGAACAAACAGTTTATCCACAGTACCACAGTATAACAGCTCCTGGTGTGTGTGTGTGTGTGTGTGGGGTGGGGGGGTAGCTAGTCAAAGCCAGAGGTAGTGCATGAAAGCATATAGAGGGTTGTGGGGCTCTGAAGTGAAGGGAGCTGTGGGTGAATGGTGGTCTTTGTTGCCCAGGGAGGGTCCTGCCAGCCAGAGGGACAGGGGCTGTTTGACTGTTTGTCTGCATCCCAAATGGCACCACCCTATTCCCCATTTAGTGCACTACTTTTGACCAGAGCACTATAGGGAATAGGGTACTATTTGGGCAGGGTTGGGGAGTAACGGATTACATGTAATCTGTTACATGTAAGGGATTACAAAGACGGTAACTGTAATCCGTTACACTCCCAGCAGAAGTATTGTAATCAGATTACAGATAGCCTTTGAAAAACTAGATGATAACTTGAGGATTAATTTAAATTCAGAAAAAAACTTTGACACTGTTTTCTCAATGACATTAAAATCAGCGTTGAAAAAAGGCGGAAGTTTAAGTTTGTTCCACCTGAGCGCGTCTGACCACAAGTCAGACCACTATGACGACACACCAAATGTGTTTGATGGATACCGGGAAAAGAGCAAGAATAGGCTTTTGTAGGCTACAGTCCAAGCTACGTATGTCTTCCAATGGTGTGACTGCTGTCGGCATCCAAAGATTATCCAACTTGAATAAACGCTTGGAGGTAAGGATGACAGCAGTGGTGTAGTCTACGGCGATACGGATATCACTTATTATTGAAATCTACATAGCGCATTGATGTGAATCACACTGCTGCTCTCTCATTTAGCTATTTGCGCCTTACGGATTGTGGTTGTTGTGGATGGCGGTTCACAAATCTAAATGTGTATTTGAACCCAATAATGGTTGAATTCAAATCAGTTTAAGCTGCATATCAATCATTGTTTTTGAAACCAGTGGACAGCCAGTGAAAAATATGCTCTTGCAACAGCTGCATAGTGCGGATCCCAGCCTATGGATTAAAAGTGGGGCTTTTATTGCAAAATCTAATTCATGCCGATAAAAACAATTAAATTCATAGGCCTTTGAAAATTATAAACTTGAATTAGCTAACACAACGTACCATTGGAACACAGGAGTGATGGTTGCTGATAATGGGCCTCTGTATGCCTATGTAGATATTTCATAAAAAATCTGCGGTTTCCAGCTACAATAGTCATTTACAACATTAACAATGTCTACACTGTATTTCTGATCAATTTGATGTTATTTTAATGGACTTTTTTTTTTGCTTTTCTTTCAAAAACAAGGACATTTCTAAGTGACCCCAAACTTTTGAACGGTAGTGTACATTTTTGTCTTCTTCTAATGCCTCTTAAGGGGAAAGTAATCTAAAAATAATTGAATGTAATCAGATTACGCTACTGAGTTTGGGTAATCCAAAAGTTACGTTACTGATGACAATTTTGGACAAGTAACTAGTAACTGTAACGGATTACATTTAGAAAGTAACCTACCCAACCCTACATTTGGGAGGCACCCTTTGACTGTTTAGCTTGGTGGTGTGCCCTCTAGCAGCGCCAGTTCCATGTGGAGCCCTGTGCTGCTGGACACAGGCAGGCTGTATGTTGAGAGGGGTGACAGCACCAGAGTGGCCCGCTGAGACTGGGAGTGGGTGGGTCTGCTCTGTTTGCAAGGATGTGGACTCTGTTTTAAATGCGAATGATGACTTCTGTTGTTCCATCCTGTTCCAAACTCAACTACTGGAAGGTTATCAAGTCTCAAGATCTACTTTTATTACTATTTAGTTTAAACTTCACTGTTGCCAACTGTATCTTATCATCATATCTCAATCTCAGATTCTAGCGGCTGTAGTGTTGTGGCAGTAGCATGGCTGTTGGGGTCTGTATTAACCAGTTGTGTAGTGTTGAGATTCATTATAATACCGGTGTTTAGGCCCAATGGTTTCTTCTTCACAAGGTGCCACAGGCTTCCTGTCCTGTTGAACACCACTGTGAATGGAGACGGGCTGGGAGTGGTGTTAGAGAACGGGTGTGGGCGGGGGCCTGGGGTAGAGAGGGGGTTGTTGGGGAATGATGAGTTTGGGGAGGAGAGATTAGCATTCTCTCTCTCGTTCATCTCTCTCCTTCTTTTCACTCTCTTAATTCTTTCAATACAATTCAAGGGGCTTTATTGGCATGGGAAACATATTTTAACATTGCCAAAGCAAGTGAAGTAGATAATATACAAAAGTGAAAACATTCCACTCACAGAAGTTCCAAAAGAATAAAGACATTACAAATGTCATATTATGTATATATACAGTGTTGTAACGATGTACAAAGTGTTAAAGTACAAAAGGGAAAATAAATAAGCATAAATATGAGTTGTGTTTACAATGGTGTTTGTTCTTCACTGGTTGCCCTTTTCTTGTGGCAACAGGTCACAAATCTTGCTGCTGTGATGGCACACTGTGGTATTTCACCCAGTAGATATGGGAGTTGATCAAAATCGGGTTTGATTTCAAATTCTTTGTGGATCTGTGTAATCTGAAGGAAATATGTGTCTCTAATATGGTCATACATTGGGCAGGAGGTTAGGAAGTGCAGCTCAGTTTCCACCTCAGTTTGTGGGCAGTGTGCACATAGCCTGTCTTCTCTTGAGAGCCAGGTCTGCCTACAGTGGCCTTTCTCAATAGCACGGCTATGCTCACTGAGACTGTACATAGTCAAAGCTTTCCTTAGGTTTGGGTCAGTCACAGGTGTCAGGTATTCTGCTACTGTGTACTCTCTGTTAAGGGCCAAATAGCATTCTAGTTTTCTGTTTTTTTGTTAATTCTTTCCAATGTATCAAGTAATTATCTTTTTGTTTTCTCATGATTTGATTGTGTCTAATTGTGTTGCTGTCCTGGGGCTCTGTGGGGTGTGTTTGTGTTTGTGAACAGAGCCCCAGGACCAGCTTGCTTAGGGGACTCTTCTCCAGGTTCATCTCTCTGTAGGTGATGGCTTTGTTATGGAAGGTTTGGGAATCGCTTCCTTTTAGGTGGTTGTATTAGGCGGGTATCGGCCTAATTCTGCTCTGCACGCATTATCTGGTGTTCTTTCTCCTCTGTCTTTTACCTGAGTCCATTTGTCAGCATGGTAGAGAGACTCCCATCTCCTGAGTAAACTTGTAGGTCGTCATTGTAAATAAGAATTTGTTTTTTACTGACTTGCCTAGTTAAATAAAGGTTAAATGTAAAAAACAAATGTACTTGCCACTTGTGTGCAGGTCCACACTCCACAGCGGAGGATTGTTTTGGGCAGGGCGGGTCCTAACAATACTGTTTTTCTAAGCCCTCCCATGTCCTCCTCCCTGTCTCGTCCTCCTCCCTTAGTCAGTTCACAGGCTTTCTTCTGGTATTTATATTTCCCTCCAGACCAGCGTTCAGGCTTTCAGTCAGTTCCGCTCCCTCTCTCACACAGACAGACACTGGATAGAGCTCAGCAAGGTGGGCAGTACTCAAAGTACTGATCTGCCACTGGCTGCTGTCTGATCACCTGACCTGGAGAGGTGTAGCTGGCACTCCTCCTCCCTCCCCTCTAGCCTCTCAGCTCTCCTTCCAAGCCCCAGCCTTTCAGATCACACCGGGCTGCTAGCGCCTGGATGTGAAGCCTTCTGCTGCTGGATCCTGTCTGAGGGAGTGTGTTTATCACTCAGGGGCCAGTGTAGTGTGTGTGTGTCAGTCTAGCAGTGCCAGTGCTGTAGTAGTAGTCATGTACAGGGATCTGTCTGACAGTCACTCTGAGTCCCAGGGACCAGGCAGTGAGTGTCTGGGCAGCAGTATGAGTCAGGACAGCCAGGATTGTCTGGGCAGTATGACCCAAGAGAGCCAGGATATCTACCTAAGGATGGACCACCACCGCCGTCGCTCCGGATACCGCCTGGGACGCATAATTGCCCGGCAACAGCTGGTCCGGAGGATAGCTGGAGGTAGGAGGAGGAATGGTAGCTCTAGTCCAGGGTGTTATGTGCGGCTTGCTGACACAGCCTTAAGCGGCAGCAAGCCTCACATAATGCCCTGGACTAGATCTAGTGGAGTGGATACTGTAGTAGGAGTGGTGGTGGAAACTCACTCTAAGAATGAGAACATCTGGACACACAGTGTTATGATGGTGGATGTTGACCACATGAAGGCTGGTGAAGATTGACATTGTGAATGACAGTCAGAAAGTTCCTAGTTCCTGTATGAAAAGAGCCATAGTCTGTCATGGTTATCTAAACAGCCTATAGCTTGATCCAGCAGCAGCCCTGCCCTGCTCTGCTAGTGTGTGTGAGGACATGAGCACTGGCTAATGTCTGTCAGTCTGTCCGTGTGTAAGGACATGGCAAGGTGCTGGACTCAGTCAGGGAGTAACTCTGGTGTTGCTTGACTTAATAACACATTTAGCAAGCTGTGTAAAGGGTGCCTAATATTGTTGTTCTAGACTAGCACACCACAGTGTTCCTACATTCCAGAGGGTTGATTTTGTGGACTATTCCCTAGGTATGTAACATACCTGGGCTGTGTCATTCACTGAATTATTGTTTTGATCCTAAATACGACATGCAAGTCAAGACAGCTCAGAACACCACATTAGGCGCAGTGTGTTGGGAGCATGACAAGCTATCAGCCCCACCTGAACCTTGATACAGTAGGTGACCTACAGTGCCTTCAGAAAGTATTCACACTCCTTGACCTTTTCCACATTTTGTTGTGTTACAGCCTGGATTTATTAAATGTAGATTTGTGTTACTGGCCTACACACAATACTCCATAATGTCAAATTGGAATTAGAAATGTTTACAAAATAATTTAAAATGAAAAGCTGAAATGTCTTGAGTCAATAATTATTCAACCCCTTTGTTAAAGCAAACCGAAATAAGTTTAGGAGTAAAAATATGCTTAACAAGTCACATAATAAATTGCAATAATAGTGTCTAACATGATTTTTGAATGACTCATCTCTGTACCCCACACATACAATTATCTGTAAGGTCCCTCAGTCGAGAAATTAATTTCAAACACAGACTCAACCACAAAGACCAGGGAGGGTTTCCAATGCCTTGCAAAAAAGCAGACATTGAATATTACCTCATTGAGCACGGTGAAGTTATTAATTACACTTTGGATGGTGTATCAATACACCTAGTCACTACAAGAGAGGAAGGAAACCGCTCTAGGATTTCACCATGAAGCCAATGGTGACTTTAAAACAATGACAAAGTTTAATGGCTGTGATAAGAGAAAACTAAGGATGGATCAACAACATTATAGTTACTCCACAATACTAACTTAATTGACAGAGTGAAAAGAAGGAAGCCTGTATAGATTACAAATATTTCAAAACATGCATCCTGTTTGCAATAAGGCACTGAAGTAAAACTGCAAGAAATGTGGCAAAGAAATTAACTTTAAGTCCTGAATAGGATACATTATGTTTAGGGCAAATCCAACAAAACACATCACTGAGTACCACTCTTCAAATTTTTAAGCATGTTGGTGGCTGCATCGTATTATGGGTATGCTTGTCATTGGCAAGAACTGGGGAGTTTATTACAATAATAAGAAACGGAGTAGCGCTCAGCAAAGGCAAAATACTAGAGGTAAACCTGGGTCAGGCTTCTTTCCAACAGACACTGAGAGACAAAGTTACCTTTCAGCAGGAGCACAAGTCCAAATATACACTGGACTTGCTTACCAAGACGACATTGAATGTTCCTGAGTGGCATGGTTACAGGTTTGACTTAAATCGGCCAAGACAGCAGCTATTCTTCTTGTGGTCCAAACACATTAAGGCACTTACACTACATATAAAACGAAATATAAAACAGTACATCATATAACATTATTGCACAACTACATATCTACAATACAATATGTATAATACCACCATACAATAATATTACAATGTACGCGTGTGTAGAGTGTGTGTGCTAGCGCTTATGTGCCAATGCGTGTGTCTGTACCTTTGTGTGTGTCTCTTCCGGGTCCCCTCTTGCTTGATAATGAATGTGATATCAACAGAGAGGTATATTTTCTGGGTGATTTAAGTATTGACTGGCTTTCATCAAGCTGCCTACTCAGGAAAAAACTTCAAACTAACCAGTGCTTGCAACCTGGTTCAGGTTATCAATCAACCTACCAGAATAGTTACAAACAGCACATGAAGGAAATCATGAACATGTATTGATCACATCTTTATTAATGCTGCATAAATTTGCTTTAACGCAGTATCCAAATCCATAGGATGTACTGATCCCAATATAGTAACCATATCTAGGAAAACCAAAGTTCCAAAGGCTGGGCCTAATATAGTGTATAAGAGGTCATACAATATGTTTTGTAGTGATTCTTATGTTGATGTTGTAAAGCATATTTGCTGGTCTGTGGTGTATAATGAGCAGCAACCAGACGCTGTACTTGACACATTTATGAAATTGCTTATTCCAGTTACTAATAAGCATGTACCCATTAAGAAAATGACTGTAAAAACTGTTAAATCCCCTTGGATTGATGAAGAATTGGACAGTTTTATGCTTGAGTGGGATGAGGCAAATGTATGGCAAATAAGTCTGGCAGCATAACCGATTGGCAAACGTAATGCAAATTGAGAAATCATGTGACTAAACAAAATAAAAATAAACTATACTATGAAACAAATAAATGATATAAAGAATGATAGTAAAATGCTGTGTGTCACGTTGGTATAAAGGGTCGGGAGACAGGCGCAGGAATGCGTACCAGTTTTTGTAAAGGCACGGGGACGAAGACCAAACAAACACGTATACAAAACACAGGGTTGAGACCCAAACAAAAGAGCGAGGAGTACTTTGAATAAATACACAAGCGCACACAATGATTATGACAAGGGTTGAGACCCGTAATCATCTCATCAATAAAATTGGCACGAAAGCCAAAACACTGCACAGGTACTCACACGACCAACGGACATTGGAACAATAATCGACAGCTCAATGGTGAACCAAAGGGCACACTTATACAATTACTAATCATTGGGAAATGGACACCACGTGTGCATAATCAACAGTTCCCGGAGAGATCCGTGACAGTACCCCCCCCCCCCACAACGATCATAGGAACGCTGTGCGGGTCGATTAGGACCGCGTCGGACGAACCAGTTGCAGTGGTGTCGGACGGGCCAGTTGCCGCAGCTGAAGTTGCGTCATCGGACGGGCCAGTTGCCGCAGCTGAAGTTGCGTCGTCGGACGGACCAGTTGCAGCTGCTGAAGTTGCGGTGGCGCCGGACGGACCAGTTGCCGCAGCTGAAGTTGCGTCGTCGGACGGACCAGTTGCAGCAGCTGAAGTTGCGTCGTCGGACGGACCAGTTGCCGCAGCTGAAGTTGCGTCGTCGGACGGACCAGTCGCAGCTGAAGTTGCGTCGTCGGACGGACCAGTTGCCGCAGCTGAAGTTGCGTCGTCGGACGGACCAGTTGCCGCAGCTGAAGTTGCGTCGTCGGACGGACCAGTTGCAGCTGCTGAAGTTGCGGTGGCGCCGGACGGACCAGTTGCAGCTGCTGAAGTTGCGTCGTCGGACGGGCCAGTTGCCGCAGCTGAAGTTGCGTCGTCGGACGGACCAGTTGCCGCAGCTGAAGTTGCGTCGTCGGACGGGCCAGTTGCCGCAGCTGAAGTTGCGTCGTCGGACGGGCCAGTTGCCGCAGCTGAAGTTGCGTCGTCGGACGGGCCAGTTGCCGCAGCTGAAGTTGCGTCGTCGGACGGGCCAGTTGCCGCAGCTGAAGTTGCGTCGTCGGACGGACCAGTTGCCGCAGCTGAAGTTGCGTCGTCGGACGGGCCAGTTGCCGCAGCTGAAGTTGCGTCGTCGGACGGACCAGTTGCAGCAGCTGAAGTTGCGTCGTCGGACGGACCAGTTGCAGCAGCTGAAGTTGCGTCGTCGGACGGACCAGTTGCCGCAGCGGAAGTTGCGTCGTCGGACGGGCCAGTTGCCGCAGCTGAAGTTGCGTCGTCGGACGGGCCAGTTGCCGCAGCTGAAGTTGCGTCGTCGGACGGGCCAGTTGCCGCAGCTGAAGTTGCGTCGTCGGACGGGCCAGTTGCCGCAGCTGAAGTTGCGTCGTCGGACGGACCAGTTGCAGCAGCTGAAGTTGCGTCGTCGGACGGACCAGTTGCAGCAGCTGAAGTTGCGTCGTCGGACGGACCAGTTGCCGCAGCGGAAGTTGCGTCGTCGGACGGACCAGTTGCAGTAGCTGAAGTTGCGTCGTCGGACGGACCAGTTGCAGCTGCTGAAGTTGCGTCGTCGGACGGGCCAGTTGCCGCAGCTGAAGTTGCGTCGTCGGACGGGCCAGTTGCCGCAGCTGAAGTTGCGTCGTCGGACGGACCAGTTGCCGCAGCTGAAGTTGCGTCGTCGGACGGGCCAGTTGCCACAGCTGAAGTTGCGTCGTCGGACGGACCAGTTGCAGCAGCTGAAGTTGCGTCGTCGGACGGACCAGTTGCAGCAGCTGAAGTTGCGTCGTCGGACGGACCAGTTGCCGCAGCTGAAGTTGCGTCGTCGGACGGACCAGTTGCAGCGTCGTCGGATGGACCATTCCCACTGTCTCCCTTAATTGTCGATTATTCTGTCACGCTGGTATAAAGGATTTGGAGACAGGCGCAGGAATACATCATCTGGGTTTTTAATACACCCAAAACAAACACGTATACAAAACACTGGGATGTACCCAAACAAAAGAGCAAGGGTAAACCTCGTAGAACGACACGGGACGAGACCCATAATACACAATGCACAAAACACGCAGCACAGGCTGAGACAGTGCATAGGCACTCACAAGACCAACGGACATGGGAACAATAATCGACAGCCCAATGGGGAAACAAAGGGCACATTTATTCAAACACAATCAGTGAGGAATTGGAACCAGGTGTGCGTAATGACACAGTTCAGTACACCCTAGAAGGCCGGTGACGTCGACCTCCGGAACTGGTGAACAGAATGAGCAGCAGTAGCGGGGGGATCCGTGACACTGTGGAGCACCTTAAATTTAGTTTTGGGTAAAAAGGCAAACTCAACTCCATCATTCATTGAATCAGATGGCTCATTAATTTTTTCATTGGCAAGATTTACTGGCTCAAATAGCCGACCAATCAGCCTGTTACCAACCCATAGTAAACTTTTGGAAAAAATGGTGTTTGACCAGATACAATGCTATTTACTGAAAACAAATTAACAACAGACTTTCAGCAAGCTTATAGTGAAGGACATTCAACAAGCACAGCACTGAGAGAAATTGATGATAAAAAGATTGTGCGGGCTGTTTTGTTAGACTTCCGTGCGGCTTTTGACATTATGAATCATAGTCTGCTGCTGGAAAAACGTATGTGCTATGGCTTTACACCCCCTGCTATAATGTAGATAAAGAGTTACTTGTCTAACAGAACACAGAGTGTGTTCTTTAATGGAAGCCTCTCATACATAATCCAGGTAGAATCAGGAATTCCCCAGGGTACCTTGCTTTTTTCAATCTTTACTAACTACATGCCACTGGCTTTGGGTAAGGCCGGTGTGTCTATGCATGCGGATGACTCAACACTATACACGTCAGCTACTACAGTGACTGAAATGACTGCAACACTTAATAAAGAGCTGCAGTTAGTTTCGGAATGGGTAGCAAGGAATAAGTTAGTCCTAAATATTTCCCTAACTAAAAGCATTGTATTTGGGACAAATCATTCACTAAACCCTAAACCTCGACTACATCTCATAATGAATAATGTGGAAATTGAGCAAGTTGAGGTGACTAAACTGCTTGGAGTAAACCTGGATTGTAAACTGTCATGATCAAAACATATTGATACAGCAGTAGCTAAGATGGGGAGAAGTCTGTCCATAATAAAGCACTGCTCTGCCTTCTTAACAACACTATCAAAAAGCCAGATCCTACATACCATGGTTTTGTCCCATCTAGACTACAGTTCAGTAGTGTGGTCACGTGCCACAAAGAGAGACTTGGGAAAATTGCAGTTGGCTCAGAACACTGCAGCACGGCTGACCCTAAAAAGTACACGGAGAGCTAACATTAATTACATGCATGACAATCTCTCAAGGCTCAAAGTGGAAGAGAGATTGACTTCATCATTACTTGTTTTTGTAAGAAGTGTTGACAAGCTGAATGTACCGAGCTGTCTGTTTAAAATACTAGCACCCAGCTCGGACACCCACGGAGAGCGAACATTAATTACATGCATGACAATCTCTCAAGGCTCAAAGTGGAAGAGAGATTGACTTCATCATTACTTGTTTTTGTAAGAAGTGTTGACAAGCTGAATGTACCGAGCTGTCTGTTTAAACTACTAGCACCCAGCTCGGACACCACAAGACATGCCACCACAAGACATGCCACCAGAGGTCTCTTCACAATCCCCAAGTCCAGAACAGACTATGGGAAGCGCACAGTACTACATAGAGCCATGACTACATGGAACTCTATTCCACATCAGGTAACTGATGCAAGCAGTATAATCAGATTTTAAAAGCTGATAAAAATACACCTTATGGAACAGCAGGGACTGTGAAGCAACACAAACATAGGCACAGACACATGCATACAAACACATGATAACATACACAGTATACACACACGTAGACATGGATTTTGCATTATAGATATGTGGGAGTGGAGTATGGGCCTGAGGGCACACACTTAGTGTGTTGTGAATTCTGTAATGAATGTGTTGTAATGTTCTTAAAATTGTATAACTGCCTTGGCAGCAGTTAATGGGGATCATAATAAATACAAATACAAACTATGTTGGTTATAGACCATATAAATGTGTTTTTTCATATAACCCGGGGCACAATCATTTAAGATGTTAAACATATTATTAAGTTTAAGTTGGTCCACTCTGCAATCCATAGGCAGGTACCCTAGTGGTTAGAGTATTGGTCCAGTAACCCGAAAGGTTGGTGGATCGAATCCCCGAACATACAAGGTCAAAATCTGTTGTTCTGCCCCTGAACAAGGCAGTTATCCCACTGTTCCTAGGCTGTCATTGTAAATAAGATTTTGTTCTTGACATTGCCACCCATCCCAGCGGGGTGGTGGCACTGGGATCCTCATCTCTCCCAAGTGGACATTCTCTCTTTCTCCCCTGACCCATCTGTCTATCGCCTCCTTTGAATTCCATGCTGTCACAGTTACCAGCCCTTTCAAGCTTAACATCCTTATCATTTATCGCCCTCCAGGTTCCCTTGGAGAGTTCATCAATGAGCTTGACGCCCTGATAAGTTCCTTTCCTGAGGATGGCTCACCTCTCACAGTTCTGGGTGACTTTAACCTCCCCACGTCTACCTTTGACTCATTCCTCTCTGCCTCCTTCTTTCCACTCCTCTCCTCTTTTGACCTCACCCTCTCACCTTCCCCCCCTACTCACAAGGCAGGCAATACGCTTGACCTCATCTTTACTAGATGCTGTTCTTCCACTAATCTCATTGCAACTCCCCTCCAAGTCTCCGACCACTACCTTGTATCCTTTTCCCTCTCGCTCTCATCCAACACTCCCCACACTGCCCCTACTCGGATGGTATCGCGCCGTCCCAACCTTCGCTCTCTCTCCCCCGCTACTCTCTCCTCTTCCATCCTATCATCTCTTCCCTCTGCTCAAACCTTCTCCAACCTATCTCCTGATTCTGCCTCCTCAACCCTCCTCTCCTCCCTTTCTGCATCCTTTGACTCTCTATGTCCCCTATCCTCCAGGCCGGCTCGGTCCTCCCCTCCTGCTCCGTGGCTCGACGACTCACTGCGAGCTCACAGAACAGGGCTCCGGGCAGCCGAGCGGAAATGGAGGAAAACTCGCCTCCCTGCGGACCTGGCATCCTTTCACTCCCTCCTCTCTACATTCTCCTCTTCTGTCTCTGCTGCTAAAGCCACTTTCTACCACTCTAAATTCCAAGCATCTGCCTCTAACCCTAGGAAGCTCTTTGCCACCTTCTCCTCCCTCCTGAATCCTCCTCCCCCTCTTCCCCCTCCTCCCTCTCTGCAGATGACTTCGTCAACCATTTTGAAAAGAAGGTCGACGACATCCGATCCTCGTTTGCTAAGTCAAACGACACCGCTGGTTCTGCTCACACTGCCCTACCCTGTGCTTTGACCTCTTTCTCCCCTCTCTCTCCAGATGAAATCTCGCGTCTTGTGACGGCCGGCCGCCCAACAACCTGCCCGCTTGACCCTATCCCCTCCTCTCTTCTCCAGACCATTTCCGGAGACCTTCTCCCTTACCTCACCTCGCTCATCAACTCATCCTTGACCGCTGGCTACGTCCCTTCCGCCTTCAAGAGAGCGAGAGTTGCACCCCTTCTGAAAAAACCTACACTCGATCCCTCCGATGTCAACAACTACAGACCAGTATCCCTTCTTTCTTTTCTCTCCAAAACTCTTGAACGTGCCGTCCTTGGCCAGCTCTCCTGCTATCTCTCTCAGAATGACCTTCTTGATCCAAATCAGTCAGGTTTCAAGACTAGTCATTCAACTGAGACTGCTCTTCTCTGTGTCACGGAGGCGCTCCGCACTGCTAAAGCTAACTCTCTCTCCTCTGCTCTCATCCTTCTAGACCTATCGGCTGCCTTTGATACTGTGAACCATCAGATCCTCCTCTCCACCCTCTCCGAGCTGGGCATCTCCGGCGCGGCCCACGCTTGGATTGCGTCCTACCTGACAGGTCGCTCCTACCAGGTGGCGTGGCGAGAATCTGTCTCCGCACCACGTGCTCTCACCACTGGTGTCCCCCAGGGCTCTGTTCTAGGCCCTCTCCTATTCTCGCTATACACCAAGTCACTTGGCTCTGTCATATCCTCACATGGTCTCTCCTATCATTGCTATGCAGACGACACACAATTAATCTTCTCCTTTCCCCCCTCTGATAACCAGGTGGCGAATCGCATCTCTGCATGTCTGGCAGACATATCAGTGTGGATGACGGATCACCACCTCAAGCTGAACCTCGGCAAGACGGAGCTGCTCTTCCTCCCGGGGAAGGACTGCCCGTTCCATGATCTCGCCATCACGGTTGACAACTCCATTGTGTCCTCCTCCCAGAGTGCTAAGAACCTTGGCGTGATCCTGGACAACACCCTGTCGTTCTCAACTCACATCAAGGCGGTGACCCGTTCCTGTAGGTTCATGCTCTACAACATTCGCAGAGTACGACCCTGCCTCACACAGGAAGCGGCGCAGGTCCTAATCCAGGCACTTGTCATCTCCCGTCTGGATTACTGCAACTCGCTGTTGGCTGGGCTCCCTGCCTGTGCTATTAAACCCCTACAACTCATCCAGAACGCCGCAGCCCGTCTGGTGTTCAACCTTCCCAAGTTCTCTCACGTCACCCCGCTCCTCCGCTCTCTCCACTGGCTTCCAGTTGAAGCTCGCATCCGCTACAAGACCATGGTGCTTGCCTACGGAGCTGTGAGGGGAACGGCACCTCCGTACCTTCAGGCTCTGATCAGGCCCTACACCCAAACAAGGGCACTGCGTTCATCCACCTCTGGCCTGCTCGCCTCCCTACCTCTGAGGAAGTACAGTTCCCGCTCAGCCCAGTCAAAACTGTTCGCTGCTCTGGCACCCCAATGGTGGAACAAACTCCCTCACGACGCCAGGTCAGCGGAGTCAATCACCACCTTCCGGAGATACCTGAAACCCCACCTCTATAAGGAATACCTAGGATAGGATAAAGTAATCCTTCTAACCCCCCCCTCCCCCTTAAAAGAGTTAGATGCACTATTGTAAAGTGGTTGTTCCACTGGATATCATAAGGTGAATGCACCAATTTGTAAGTCGCTCTGGATAAGAGCGTCTGCTAAATGACTTAAATGTAAATGTAATGTAAATGTTCTGAACTGACTTGCCTAGTTAAATAAAAAAAAGGCAACAAGCCCACCTCCTGGAACACCTGTACCCCTATATGGGTCCTAGGGGGGACATTCAGCATATACCTGATAACATTATTTCTCAATTTCAGCTTTTTTGATAGCCCACTAGACCAAACAGAGCAGGCATAATCAAAATGACACTGAATCAAGGTAGAGACAAGGAATTTCTTCACTTTGATGTTAAAATTTCTAGTGTTACGATATCTATTTGTTCACCATTTTAGAAAGAATTTTAGCAGCAGTCAGGTCTCCAGAAAGGGATTGATCTAGGGACACACCAAGATAAAATACACTTGTTTTAGATTCAATTTCCTTGCCTGCACAGTTTACTTTTATCTTTCCAGCCCTAAGCAATCTATGTTTTGTTCCAAACAAAATCGATTCAGTTTTTCCCAAATGTAGGCACAATTTGTATTCAGTCAACCAGTCAACCGCCTCAGTGCTAACAGTTTTACTCCGGTTCATAGGCACATGATTACTACATACAATAGCCGTAGGATCAACAGAGGTATTCAGGGCAGTTAGGGGGACATAAATTAAGTTACAGTTGAAGTCGGAAGTTTAAATACATCTTGGCCAAATACATTTAAACTCAGTTTTTCACAATTCCTGACATTTAATCCTAGTAAAGATTCCCTGTCTTAGGTCAGTTAGGATCACCACTTTATTTTAAGAATGTGAAATGTCAGAATAATACTAGAGAGAATGATTTATTTCAGCTTTTAATTCTTTCATCACATTCCCAGAGGGTCAGAAGTTTACATACACTCAATTTGTATTTGGTAGCATTGCCTTTAAATTGTTTAACTTGGGTCAAACGTTTCGGGTAGCCTTCCACAAGCTTCCCACAATAAGTTTCGTGAATTTTGGCCCATTCCTCCTGACAGAGCTGGTGTAACTGAGTCAGGTTTGTATGCCTCCTTGCTCGCATATGCTTTTTCAGTTCTGCCCACAAATCTTCTATGGGATTGAGGTCAGGGCTTTGTGATGGCCACTCCAATACCTTGACTTTGTTGTCCTTAAGCCATTTTGACACAACTTGGATGTATGCTTGGGGCCATTGTCCATTTGGAAGACTCATTTGCGACCAAGCTTTAACTTCCTGACGGATGTCTTGAGGTGTTGCTTCATTATATCCACATAGTGGCGTTCACAGCAACTGAGCCCAACTGAGCCCACTGAGTCGCGGGATCCAAAATCAAAAAGTATTTCAAATCTAACTTTGAAAGGAATCACTCACAATTTCACAATGATCAACAACCAACTTGACAGAGCTTGAATCATTTTTTAAAGAATAATGTGCAAATATTGTACACTCCAGGTGTGCAAAGTTCTTAGAAACTTACCCAGAAAGACTCACAGCCAAAGGTGATTCTAACATGTATTGACTCAGGTGTGTGAATACTTATGTAAATGAGATATTTCTGTATTTCATTTTCAATACATTTTTCACTTTGTCAATATGGTCCTTTTGAATTCAGGCTGTAACACAACAACATGTGGAATAAGTCAAGAGTTATGAGTACTTTCTGAAGGCACTGTAGCAATACATTAGAGGAACTAACCAAACAATTAAGCAATATGACATCTGTGAGTAGAAGATAATGTCCCTGGCAACAGCCAGTACAGTAAACAGTATGAATGAGTTTATGATCAAACATTGACTGACTTGACCTTAAGCCTTGGTTACTCTGTTGCCATTATCTGCTCACAGGATGCATCTAGACTGTGTGGTTCTGTGGAGGTATGGTTCAGCTCTGTTTCATGTGGAGGTATTGTGATGATCTGGGTAGAGGAGGAAGAGCCCTGTAGAATCTTGTGCCTGGGTCTAACTGCTCAGATCAAAGATGTCTAGTGTGTGTCAGCTATTTAGATCAGGGATGATGATAGCAGAAAATATGGTATGTTGTCGTGTTGGATCTGACCTTTCTTTTTGTCTTCATGAGTCTAATTCTTCTATGACTCATGGGTGTCACAGTCATATAAAGGATCTGAAAGGTTCTCTCTGGGGGCCTCCCGAGTGACGCAGCAGTCTAAGGCACTGCATCGTATTGTTAGCTGTGTCACTACAGATCCTGGTTCAATCCCAGGCTGTGTCGCAGCTGGCTGCGACCGGGAGACTCATGAGGCGGCGCACAATTGGCCCAGGGTCGTCCTTGTCCCATTGAGCTCTAGCGACTCCTGTGGTGGGCCGGGCACAATGCACGCTGATACGGTCACCAGGTGGTCGGTGTTTTCTCCGACACATTGGTGCAACTGGCTTCCAGGTTAAGCATTGTGTTAAGAAGCAGTGCAGTTTGGCGGGGTCATGTTTTGAAGGATGCACGGCTCTCGACCTTCGCCTCTCCTGAGTCCGTACGGGGGTTGCAGCGATGGGACAAGACTGTAACTACCAATTCTCTGTTGAGAAGATAACAGTTTTTTCCTGCTATAAACACCTATTGTAGCTAAACACAACATATAGGAGAAGGCATTTACTTTGTGGAATCATATTCTTAAGGTTAGGGTTAAGAATAGAGATTGCCAAACCTAGAGACTCAATATTTACTTTGTCCTTTGTAAACCTGACACATTATTGATAATTTACAGTGGGGTCCAAATTATTGGATCCCTTGATAAAGAGGAGCAAAAAGCTATATTGAATACAAAAAAAACAATTTATATTATTTTATACTAATACAATTGCTCAGAGAAAGAACCACTATATTTTACCATAGGTATCAGGTACTTTTCTGCATATCGTTCTGTTTTTCAACGCCAAACTCACCACTGGTGTGCGTGGCCAAAAAGCTCTATTTTCATGTCATCTGACCATAGCACCGGTTCCAATCTAAGTGCCAATGGCGTTTATGAAACTCCAGGCAGTGTGGGTGACTGGTAGCCTAGCGGTTAGAGTGTTGGGTCGAATAGCCAAGTCGATAAAGTGAAAAAACCTATTGATGTGCTCTTGAGCAAGGCGCCGTACTACTTTCACTGCAGCTAGCTGGTGTATGTGACAATAAAACATTATTAGTATTATTATTATTTGTATACTTTTTATAGTCTTTTATGCTCAACTTTATCAAGGGATCCAATAATTTCGGGCCCACTGTACATTATAATGGTCTTGTGCAAAAACTATTGTTCGCTAAATCCGGAGAAATGACGGACCATGTAAAAAACTGTTGGCCACTAAATCCGTCTCAAAGGACCATGTAAAAACTATTGGTTGCTAAATCCGGAGAAATTATGGACCATGTAAAATAGGTTGGCTGGTATGCCATCACCCGTCTGAGCGGGTGGCTGTGAATGCCCTCTCCCACTATATACTTATAACTGATTGGTTTGGTTCTGCCCACTATAGCTCTGTCGGGTTAGAACATGATGTTGAGGCCCATACTGAACACTTGGTCAACACCACATGCACAAACACGCAGACACAGCTGTTTCTATTTGAGGATGTTTATATGATTGTGGTAGTCCAAATGACTTTCAATCTAATTGTTGTGGTTATTTTCATGCACGCACAACATTCAAACATTCGTGTTATTGTCGACAATAACAAGTCCTCAGAAACATGCATCTTCTCCCTTCAGACGACGATAGCACTCTGACCTGAGTGGACAGGTGCAGTGTCCAGATGCACATTTCCAAGTTTTCTGAGCTTAGTCATGGACTAAAACTCTGTTTCAAAGGAGATTCTTCATTGATCATGCTATTTATTCCAGGATGTCCGCAAAACTGGCCCATAAAGTGCGGGTACAATCAATGCACTCAACCTTTTGTCACACACAGTGGTATTAGAGTCTGTCCAGTGAACTGACCTCCTCCATGCCCTGTTGTGGCCTGTCTCTCCTGGCTGGAGCATTCCAGCTGGCCAGCTGCATTGACGTAGCAGGCTAGGAGAGGGAGGGACTGGGCTACCACACCTGGGTTCAAATACTATTTGAAATAATTTGAAATACTTGATCTGTGCTTGATTGAGCTTACCTGTCTGGAGTGCAAGATAGGCGGGAAACCCCCTCTATCTTGCACTCCAGACAGGCTAGAACAAACACTCAAAGTATTGGAAAGATTGCAAATATTATTTGAAACCATGTCTGGGTGTTACCTGGCCATAGTGACTGGCAATATAGCAGACTGTGGGAGGGAGTGACTGGGAGCTACTGGGAGTTTGTATAGTTTCACCCTGAATTCCCAGGAAGCTTGTCCAGGGGTCTTCGTCATGTTTCCGATCTGATGGCATTGCAGTGAGACTCCAGCTACGGATGTGTGGGAATGTGTGTGGGTCCCATTCAACTGCTTATAGCCAGTCAAAGAGAGTCCATACCAATGAGTTGCTACAGTGTACAATATTCCCAGACCCATTTTGTATTATATAAACATTTGGCAGAGTAGGCCTACAGAACTGTGACTGTGGTCCAATATCTAGCAGGGTTTTCCTGGTCCACAGAGTGAAGGAATGAGCCAGTTTATCTGCAACAGGGTATGAGGATGAGGACAGCCTCTCTGCAGCAGGGTATGAGGATGAGGACAGCCTCTCTGCAGCAGGGTATGAGGATGAAGCCAGCTTCTCTGCAGCAGGGTATGAGGATGAAGCCAGCCTCTCTGCAGCAGGGTATGAGGATGAACTCAGCTTCTCTGCAGCAGGGTATGAGGATGAGGACAGCCTCTCTGCAGCAGGGTATGAGGATGAGGCCAGCTTCTCTGCAGCAGGGTATGAGGATGAAGCCAGTTTATCTGCAACAGGGTATGAGGATGAAGCCAGCTTCTCTGCGCAGGGTATGAGGATGAAGCCAGCTTCTCTGCAGCAGGGTATGTATGCATCCCAAATGGCACCGTATTCCTATATAGCTCCCTACTTTTGACCGGGGCCAGGGCCGGTCCCATTTGGGACTCAACCTATGTGTACGAGGGAAGAGGCCTGTGTTCTATTCTAGGGGAATGTGTCTCTTTCCTGTCAATATTCCTGCAGTCCAACTCAATCTCTCTCTCTAGATCTATAGAGCAGACTGACTGCATCTCCCCTTGTATCTGCTGCTGCTGCTACTAAGGCGAGTGGAAAAACCCAACACTTCACATCCGAATATAACTATATAGGTCCTCTGTGTCCAATTCCCCCATACTCACAAACACAGACCCTCACACACGTGGTTGTCCGCCCCTTTGCCCCCTATGGCCGTACACAATACCCCCTTTGTCCACAGTCAATGATCTTTTCATGCCGTCATGGAGAGAAATTCCTCGCAGAATTCCTGTCTAACGCCCAAAGTTATTTTCATCCGAACTTCAATTTGCTTTGGATGATGTTCTACTGGCAAACCCATTGTAAAATACTCTGTCTCCACAGAGCAGAGCAGAACCCAGAAGATTGGTCAACTGCTCAGTCAGAGTTAATGCAATAGATCATGTCTGGAGTAGTGGATATTGGTGCTTTGGCCCTGGTATGTTTATCAAGACTAAATTCCTGTATAACTGGCTGTCTATTTCTATCTCTATATATCTCTACCTATATCTATAGCTGCACATGTATCTGTAGTGGTGATATACTGCATATCAGTGGAGGCTGCTGAGGGGAGGACGGCTCATAATAATGGCTGGAATGGAATAAATGGAATGGCATCAGACGCATGACAACCATGAATTTGATGTATTTGATACCATTCCACCTTTACATTTTTTATTTATTTGACCTTTATTTATACAGGTTTTTTCTCATTGAGATGACATCTCTTTTCCAAGAGAGACCTGGTCCAATAGCAGCAGAGGGAACAATGTTTCAGACTAAACAACTTACATACACTAACACAACATTTTACATTAAAAACACAAACGTCTTGACTAAAAACAGCTTGACTAAAAACAGCTGGCCTAAAAACAATTACACTCTTCTATGATATATACATCGATCAAGCGTTTAAACTCCACCAACGCAACTAGATCATCACATTTTAAAATGTTCAGGAGAGAATTCCAGGACCACGGAGCTAAGTAACTAAAACCATTTCTACCATGACCTGTTCTAATTTTTGGTACTGTTAGAAGCAAATCAGAATGGGACCGTAATTGATATTTATTTACTGACCTGACTAAAAAAGAACAGAGATAAAATGGCATTTTACCCAATATGGCCTTATAAATCAGTGTATACCAGTGTTTAAGCCTACACAAGGTCAATGACGACCAGCCAACAGCGCTGTAGAGATCACAATGATGTGTTAGACGTTTCTGATTTGTAATGAACCTGAGGGCTGCATGATACACTGAATCAAGTGCTCTCAGGGTAGTGGCTGAGGCCTGCATATATATAACATCACTAAAATCTAAAACCGACAGTAATGTACATCGTACCAGCTCCTTCGTGGC
The DNA here is from genome assembly GCF_045679555.1 of Salvelinus alpinus. Taxonomy (NCBI): domain Eukaryota; kingdom Metazoa; phylum Chordata; class Actinopteri; order Salmoniformes; family Salmonidae; genus Salvelinus; species Salvelinus alpinus. Next base: position 7,208,138 of record NC_092107.1, read on the forward strand.
CTCAAAAGAAAAACAAGCCTTATGCCGGTAATAAAATCCTATTTTCAGCTTGAGCTTCCTTATCAAGTTCTCTACATGCACAGTGAAGCTCAGCTTATCATCAACCCACACACCCAAATATTTGGACACTTTAACTTGTTCTATAGTATGTCCAGCCAATGTAGCAATGACATGATTTGTAACATGCCTGGCATTTGAAAATACCATGCATTTTGTTTTACCCGAATTTAGAATCAGCTTTAAATCATACAGATTCTGTTGTATGATGTTAAATGCTCTTTTGGCATTTTCAAAAGCTAAAGATAAACTACTACCACTTGAATAAAGAACAGTATCATCTGCATAAAAATGTACATCCGCTGTTTCAATAAGATCCCCAATGTTGTTGATATATAAAATGAACAACAGTGGGCCCAAAATAGAACCTTGCGGAACACTTGAGCACACCTCTATGGACTCAGATTTACAACCATCCGCCATTACACATTGTGTACGATTTGATAGGTAATTTATAAACCAATCTAGAGCATGACCAGTAATTCCACAACATTTTAACCTTCGCACTAACACAACATGGTCCACGGTGTCAAAAGCCTTCGACAAGTCAATAAAAACAGACACACAATGTAACTTCTTATCAAGAGCACAGTGGATGTCATTTAAAACCTTCAATATTGCTGAAACAGTGCTGTGGCCAGACCTAAAACCTGATTGCATTCCATTTAAGATGTTGTTTTCTTGGAAGTAGGTCTTTAGCTGCCTACTAACTAAGGACTCCAGTACCTTTGACAGTACAGACAATTTTGATATGGGTCGAGAGTTGTCAAGTAGCGAAGGATCTCCACCTTTCAGGAGAGGCAGTAAAAAGCAGATTTCCATAACTTGAAGATTTCCTTAACATCAAGCGTGAGGTTAAAAATACATGTTAAGGGGGGAGCAATGATGTCTGCAGCTAGGTGTAGGAGGCGGGGGTCTAGTTCATCAGGGCCAGGGGATTTTTTAAAATCAATTTCTTTCAGGGCTTTACACACCTCTGAATCAGAGAAGGATGAGAAGTAGAACCTGGTGAAGGAGTGCACAGGGGTGTCAGGTAAATTCATAGGGGGGTTCTCTCGGTTACAATCTGTGTATCGACCAACAATTATTTGGGAATCTTTTTTGCACTCCAAACCTTTCACTACTTGCCAAAATACATGTTAAGGGGGGAGCAATGATGTCTGCAGCTAGGTGTAGGAGGCGGGGGTCTAGTTCATCAGGGCCAGGGGATTTTTTAAAATCAATTTCTTTCAGGGCTTTACACACCTCTGAATCAGAGAAGGATGAGAAGTAGAACCTGGTGAAGGAGTGCACAGGGGTGTCAGGTAAATTCATAGGGGGGTTCTCTCGGTTACAATCTGTGTATCGACCAACAATTATTTGGGAATCTTTTTTGCACTCCAAACCTTTCACTACTTGCCAAAATTTGGATGGATTATTTACATTTTGTGAAGTAGATTTCAGGTAGTGGTCTGCTTTCAATTTACGGATCATAGCCACACCCACACCCACCTATTCCGCTCCAGCCATTACCACGAGCCCGTTCTCCCTAATTGAGGTGCCACCAACCTCCTGTGCTGTATATGGCTGCCTGGGATTTAAAGACTGAAATGGTGTTTTACTGTGGTAGAACTCTAAACCATGAAGAAAGGCTGGCTCGCTGACACCGTTTGTTTTCTTCATGTCTTCACTGAGGGGTCTGTGTTTGGAACAGGTCCTCCTGTCCAGTCTGACCTCCTAGCTGACCCCCGAGCCTGACCCTCTAGTGGCCCTTCATAACGGCCCTCTGACCCCCCTGTGAATCTCTTGTTGCAGCCAATGGCTCCATTCTCTCTCTGTGAAGACCATTAGCTCTCTCTCTCTCTCTCTGTCTCAGGGCTCAGGACACTGTTGGCACCTCATCTACTGGTAGGAGTTACAGCCTGGCAGCTGAATAGTAATAGGCTGGAGAGAATCTGTCTGTCTGTCTCCTCAGGAGGACTATGATAACTAGCAGTTTGGACTGAAGGTGCATGGTTGTTGTGTACTGTAGATTACCTGACTTGGTGGTTGTGTACAGTAGCTATATGACTTAAGGGTTATTATGCATCATAGAACCAGGCTACAGGCCTGCTAGCCACCATGATAACCCTCTGTAAAATATAGCCATGTTGATCATATTAAGGATACAGTACCTTAACAGGAAGAAGCTTCGGCCTCCCAGGTTTCGAGGTAGGGTGAAAGCCTGTGACAGAGCCTATGTTGTGCCCTATTCAACACGACCCTGATGGTGGCAGACAAGGACTTCTTATCTATTTCTCTAGGGAAAGTGATGTGTCGCACAGGCTACAGGCCAAATGACAACCCTGGTCCCATTTAGCAGCAGTCCTGCCTCTCCTACAACCTGTGTGTCTAACCTGACAGCTGTCATGTGCAGACCAGCCCAGTCATAGAGCAGGCTAATGATTGTCTACATACCTGAGCTCCAGTGTAACGATACACACAAGTCATATATTAACAGAACCAGGCTGGAAAACTCTCACTGCTCAGCTCAACTCAAAGGTCAATCACATTCCTGAGGGGAAATGCTTATTAGCGGAATAATGTCCCAGTGCAAAGTGGCACAAATCAAGTCAATAACCAGGTACTAACTAATTGTATGTCAGTAACAGTTACTGAAATAATACTTTATTCGGTCAGTATGTATTAACTGTGGACTGTGATTGTGTCATTTGAAAGTGAAGTCCTCTCTTGATCTTTACATTAACCTCAGATGGAGTGTGTGTGGGTGTATGTTTGTATTTGTGTGTGTGCACGTGCGTGTGTGTGTGTGTGTGTGTGTGTGTGTGTGTGTGTGTGTGTGTGTGTGTGTGTGTGTGTGTGTGTGTGTGTGTGTGTGTGTGTGTGTGTGTGTGTGTGTGTGTGTGTGTTGGAACATAAACAGGGTGTTTTCATGGCAATTCGAGTGGAATAAGATGTAGAGATGAGAGGTTATTGGTTGTGCCTCCTGGTGACTCAGTAGCCTGTCGTCACTGTTCCACTCGGTTTCCTCACGTCACTGGGTTCATCGTTTCTGCTGTCCTCCTCTGGTAGTGATGTGTAACTGCACCACCACATGGTGTGTGTGTGTGTGTGTGTGTGTGTGTGTGTGTGTGTGTGTGTGTGTGTGTGTGTGTGTGTGTGTGTGTGTGTGTGTGTGTGTGTGTGTGTGTGTGTGTGTGTGTGCGCTATGCAATCAAAGACAGGAGAATTACAGCATACAGGCTTACATTATGGGGGGGGGGGGGGGGGGGTAGAACAGAGAGAGAGAGAGAGACTGTCAGTAAGACTGTTGTAGTTGTGGCAGCAGTAGCAGGAGGACAGCCAGGCATGCAGTGGTGTGGTGTGGGGACCATCTCTCTCTCTCTGTCTCTCTCTCTGTCTCTCTCTCTGGCTGGAGCCTGTTTCCTCTCCCTGTATCTGGACCCAGAGACCCACCAATGCCAACAGGTACCTCTCTACTCTCTCTCTCTCTCTCTACAGCCTGCCCTATACAGTACCTCTGGCCACAGGTATTAGCCCTCTCTATAACTCTCTGGCCTCACACAGGTCTGTGGATTTTTCATGCCGATGTCTAGTTTGATAACACTGCTCTATATCTCGTAGACCTAAAACAACAGAAGATAAAAAGGCTATGTTTGATGTTATCGTTCTTCTAAGAAAATAAAACTTCTGAGTTAAGTGTAACCATTTAGTAGCTAGTTCACTATTTGGGAACTTACATCAGTCATCTGGTATGGTAGTGTTTCTATGTCCCATACTGAACTACTCAGGTTATCTCTTAACGTTAACAAATAACACTCTGGATGCATCCTGAATGGAATCATTTTCCCTATATAGTGCACTTCTTTTGACCAAAGTCCTATGGGCCCTATATAGGGAATAGGGTGCCATTTGCGACTCATGGTCTGATTCCTGAACAGCGAGGAGGGGTGGTGGTGGTACACAATGTGTTGAGAGGGGGTGACAGACGTATGCCTTGTTGAAATGAAAAAGGAAATCTCCAAAAGCCAAAGTTTATGTGTTTCTCTGCTCTATGAAGGGCCTCCAAGATAGCTGTCAAAACACTTTAGCATGTGTGGGAAAATGGCCCCGCTCCATCGCCTGGAAGTGTTTATGTAGAATTTGGGGCTGAGGTGGGGGCTAAAGCTTGAGATTGATCACTGTATGTATTTCACAGAATGCATGGCTGTTTGATTTATGATCTGTTTGGAGCTGCTGGCTGAGTGGGGTAGAGGTGTGAGGGGCTGTGGAGAGTGTACGGGATCTGTCGAGGTGTTTCCTCAGCCCTGCCTGGGGTCGTGAGGTTTCTTGGTACAGGCCTCTCTTCCAGGATTTCTCTTCCAGGACTTGGTAAAGGGATTCATGTGGGTCAGGGTGAGGTTTAGATCTGGGAAGTACTATGGTCAAGAGTAGTGGGGAGACGGGAACACCACTACCCTGTGAGACCAGACCAGACCACTACCCCATCCTTCCCTCAGCCAGGAACAGGTCTGTAAATCACAGTGGTGGTTGAAGAAATGTAAAGCTCGGGTGTATCTCTGAGATCAGGACCAGTCTTCACCATGTAGAAGCTCTGATTTAGAACATATGTGATGTCTGCTTTTTGAAAACAACTTGAAGTAACCCCCCATGTCTTTAAAACCCCTTGAGGATGCGTCATTCTAAAAAGTTCACTGTGTTTAAATTAAAGGGGCAGCAGCCATATAACAAATTCAGAGTCTGAAGGGGTTTTTACATCCCTGTGTGCGCTGGATGTTTTGGTGCTGTTGTTATAGTAGACATTGTAGACAGTGGTGGGTGTGAAAGTGACTATCAAGGTATGTTGTTGTAATATGTCTTTGTGTCTTGTGTAGTTGAGACATGGTGTGTCACTGTGTTGTCGAAGGTATCTATTGTTCTAATAGCATTAGAAGTCTGCTCTGTGATGGGTGAAAGGATTGGTGACTATGTTGGAAGAGAGAATCGGAGAGTCAGTTTAAGAGCTGTTATTCTGCCAGATGAAAGGCTGGTCTTTCTGGGTGATCTTCTGAGCTGTTCCACGGGGTGCATGCAGTGTTGCTACAGCTGTGCTGCTCTTGTTTCAACTCCATACCAGAGTATGCGAGCGGAGCTGAGCTGGAGCGGAAATTTTACTGGAGCGCAAGAGCGAGATTCCCAAAGGCTGGAGCGTCGGCCTTCTCGCTCGCTCCAAATTCTCGGCAGTAGCTCTCCAGTAGCGCTCCCTTCACGAATTCAGGACATGTCCGGCCCACCATGCGTTTGTAGTCTACTTGTGTTCTGCGAAAGCCCCTTGCTTTAGCTACTGTTAAATCAAATCAAATTGTATTTGTCACGTGCCGAATATAACAGGTACAGGTGTAACCTTACCGTGAAATGCTTACTTACAAGCCCTTAACCAACAATGAAGTTCAAGAAATAGAGTTAAGAAAATATATGCTAAATAAACTAAAGTAAAAAATTAAACACAATAGGATTACATAACAATAACGAGGCTATATACAGGGGCTACCGGTACCGAGTCAATGTGCGGAGGTGCAGGTAAGTCAAGGTCATTTTTGGTGCCTTCCTCTGACACCGCCTAGTATACAGGTCCTGGATGGCAGGAAGCTTGGCTCCACTGATATATTGGGCCGTACACACTACCCTCTTTTGGGTTCCAGGAAGAACCCCTTTTGGTTCCAGATAGAATTATTTTCGATTCCATGTAGAACCCTGTGTGGAAAGGGTTTTTACATGGAACCCAAAAGGGTTCTACCTGGAACCAAAAGGGGTTCTTCTATTGAGACAGCCTGAGAACCCTTTTCGGTTCTCGATAGCAACTTTTTTTCTAAGAGTGTAGGGAATTGGGTGTCATTGGAACACGTCAGGACAGCAACAGCAGCCTGCAGCCTTCAGATTTGTAGCTCATGCCCTCCTGTTATCCTGCTGTTGACATTGACAATCAATATACTCTCACTCACTCACTCACTCACTCACTCATCCTCTCTCTCTCTCTCTCAATTGAATTGAATTACAATGTCTTCTCTTGAGAGCCAGGTCTGCCATAGCAAGGCTATGCTCACTGAGACTGTACATAGTCAAAGATTTCCTTAGTTTTTGGTCAGTCACAGTGGTCAGGTATTCTGCCACTGTGTACTCTCTGTTTAGGGCCAAATAGAATTCTAGTTTGCTCTGTTTTTTTGTAAATTCTTTCCAATGTGTCAAGTAATTCTCTTTTTGTTTTCTCATGATTTGGGCTCTGTGGGGTCTATTTGTGTTTGTGAACAGAGCCCCAGGACCAGCTTTCTTAGGGGGCTCTTCACCAGGTTTTTCACCCAAACCTCACAACCATAAAGGGCAATGGGTTCTATAACTGAATCAAGTATTCAGTTCATCCTACAATATAAGCTTGATGCCCTCAATCTCTCACAAATGATCAAAGAACCCACCAGGGTCAACCCTAAATCCGTAAACACGGGCATCCTCATAGATATCATCCTAACCAACTTGCCCTCCAAATATACCTCTGCTGTTTTCAACCAAGATCTCAGCGATCACTGCCTCATTGCCTGCATCTGTAACGGGTCTGCGGTCAAACGACCACCCCTCATCACTATCAAACGCTCCCTAAAACACTTCAGCGAGCAGGCCTTCCTAAACAAGCAGGCCTTCCTAATCGACCTGGCCCGGGTATCCTGGAAGGATATTGACCTCATCCCGTCAGTAGAGGATGCCTGGTCATTCTTTAAAAGTGCCTTCCTCACCATCTTAAATAAGCATGGCCCTTTCAAAAAATGTAGAACCAGGAACAGATATAGCCCTTGGTTCTCTCCAGACTTGACTGCCCTTGACCAGCACAAAAACTTCCTGTGGCGTTCTGCATTAGCACCGAATAGCCCCCGTGATATGCAACTTTTCAGGGAAGTTAGGAACAAATATACACAGGCAGTTAGGAAAGCTAAGGATAGCTTTTTCAAGCAGAAATTTGCATCCTGTAGCACAAACTCAATATAGTTCTGGGACACTGTAAAGTCCATGGAGAATAAGAGCACCTCCTCCCAGCTGCCCTCAGCTGCACTGAGGCTAGGAAACACTGTCACCACCGATAAATCCACTATAATTGATCATTTCAATAAGCATTTTTCTACGGCTAGCCATGCTTTCCACCTGGCTACCCCTACCCCGGTCAACAGCCCTGCACTCCCCACAGCAACTCGCCCAAGCCTCCCCCATTTCTCCTTCACCCAATTCCAGATAGCTGATGTCCTGAAAGTGCTGCAAAATCTGGACCCCTACAAATCAGCCGGGCTAGACAATCTGGACCCTCTCTTTTTAAAATTATCTGCCGAAATTGTTGCAAACCCTATTACTAGCCTGTTCAACCTCTCTTTCGTATCATCGGAGATTCCCAAATATTGGAAAGCTGCCGCGGTCATCCCCCTCTTCAAAGTGGGAGACACTCTAGACCCAAATTGCTACAGACCTAAATCTATCCTACCCTGCCTTTCTAAGGTCTTCGAAAGCCAAGTCAACAAACAGATTACCGACCATTTCGAATCCCACCGTACCTTCTCCGCTATGCAATCTGGTTTCTGAGCTGGTCATGGGTGCACCTCAGCCACGCTCAAGGTCCTAAACAATATCATAACCGCCATCGGTAAAAGACAATACTGTGCAGCCGTATTCATCGACCTGGCCAAGGCTTTCAACTCTGTCAATCACCACAGGTGTCTGGTTAGACTGTAAACTCTCCTTCCAGACTCATATTAAACATCTCCAATCCAAAATCAAATCTAGAATCGGCTTTCTATTTCGCAACAAAGCCTCCTTCACTCACGCCGCCAAACTTACCCTAGTAAAACTGACTATCCTACCGATCCTCGACTTCAGCGATGTCATCTACAAAATAGCTTGCAACACTCTACTCAGCAAACTGGATGCAGTCTATCACAGTGCCATCCGTTTTGTTACCAAATCACCTTATATCACCCACCACTGCGACCTGTATGCTCTAGTAGGCTGGCTCTGGCTACATATTCGATGCCAGACCCACTGGCTCCAGGTCATCTATAAGTCTATGCTAGGTAAAGCTCCGCCTTATCTCAGTTCACTGGTACGATAACAACACCCACCCGTAGCACACGTTCCAGCAGGTAGATCTCACTGATCATCCCCAAAGCCAACACTTCATTTGGCCGCCTTTCCTTCCAGTTCTCTGCTGCCAGTGACTGGAACGAATTGCAAAAATCGCTGAAGTTGGAGACTATTATTTCCCTCACCAACTTTAAACATCAGCTATCTGAGCAGCTAACCGATCGCTGCAGCTGTACATAGTCCATCTGTAAATAACCCACCCAATCTACCTACCTCATCCCCATATTGTTTTTATTTTATTTACTTTTCTGCTCTTTTGCACACCAGTATCTCTACTTGCACATCATCATTTGCTCATTTATCACTCCAGTGTTAATCTGTTAAATTGTAATTATTCACTCCTATGGCCTATTTATTGCCTACCTCCTCATGCCTTTTGCACACACTGTATATAGACTTTATTTTTTTCTACTGTGTCATTGACTTGTTTATTGTGTTATTGGCTTGTTTATTGTTTACTCCATGTGTAACTGTGTTGTTGTCTGTGTCACACTGCTTTGCTTTATCTTGGCCAGGTCGCAGTTGTAAATGAGAACTTGTTCTCAACTAGCCCACCTGGTTAAATAAAGGTGAAATAAATAAAATATATATATATTTTTTTTAAACATTCTTATTGGCAGACTCAACAGCCTTGGTTTCTCAAATGATTGCCTCGCCTGGTTTACCTACTACTTCTCTGATAGAGTTCAGTGTGTCAAATCGGAGGGCCTGTTGTCCGGACCTCTTGCAGTCTCTATGGGGGTGCAACAGGGTTCAATTCTCAGGCTGACTCTTTTCTCTGTATACATCAATGATGTTGCTCTCACTGCTGGTGATTCTCTGATCCACCTCTACGCAGACGAAACCATTCTGTATACTTCTGCCCCTTCTTTGGACACTGTGTTAACTAACCTCCAGACGAGCTTCAATGCCATACAAATCTCCTTCCGTTGCCTCCAACTGCTCTTAAATGCAAGTAAAACTAAATGCATGCTCTTCAACTGATCACTGCCCGCACCTCCCCGCCCGTCCAACATCACTACTCTGGACGGTTCTGACTTAGAATATGTGGACAACTACAAATACCTAGGTGTCTGGCTAGACTGTAAACTCTCCTTCCAGACTCACATTAAGCATCTCCAATCCAAAATTAAATCTAGAATCGGCTTCTTATTTCGCAACAAAGCATCCTTCACTCATGCTGCCAAACATACCCTCGTAAAACTGACCATCCTACCGATCCTCGACTTCGGCGATGTCATCTATAAAATAGCCTCCAACACTCTACTCAACAAATTGGATGCAGTCTATCACAGTGCCATCTGTTTTGTCACCAAAGCCCCATATTCTACCCACCACAGCGACCTGTACGCTCTCGTTGGCTGGCCATCGCTTCTTACTTGTCGCCAAACCCACTGGCTCCAGGTCATCTACAAGTCTCTGCTAGGTAAAGCCCCGCCTTATCTCAGCTCACTGGTCACCATAGCAGCACCCACCCATAGCACGCGCTCCAGCAGGTATATCTCACTGGTCACCCCCAAAGCCAATTCCTCCTTTGGCCGCCTTACCTTTCAGTTCTCAGCTGCCAATGACTGGAACGAACTGCAAAAATCACTGAAGCTGGAGACCCATATCTCCCTTACTAGCTTTAAGCACCAGCTGTCAGAGCAGCTCACAGATCACTGCACCTGTACATAGCCCATCTGTAAATAGCCCATCCAACTACCTCATCCCATACTGTATTTATTTATTTATCTTGCACCTTTGCACCCCAGTGTCTCTATTTGCACATTCATCTTCTGCACCCCTACCATTCCAGTGTCTAATTGCTATATAGTAATTACTTCGCCACCATGGCCTATTTATGGCCTTACCACCCTTATCTTACCCCATTTGCATTCACTGTATATAGATTTTTCTTTTTTCTACTGTATTATTGACTGTATGTTTGTTTATTCCATGTGTAATTCTGTGTTGTTGTATGTGTCGAACTGCTGTGCTTTATCTTGGCCAGGTCGCAGTTGTAAATGAGAACTTGTTCTCAACTAGCCTACCTGGTTAAATAAAGGTGAAATACATTTTTTATTTGTTAAATTTGATGTTCTTTTTGATGGCATAGAAGGCCCTCCTTGCCTTGTCTCTCAGATTGTTCACAGCTTTGTGGAAGTCACCTGTGGCGCTGATGTTTAGGCCGAGATATGTATAGTTTTTTGTGTGCTCTAGGGCAATGGTGTCTAGATGGAATTTGTATTAGTGGTCCTGGCACCTGGAACTTTTTTGGAACACCATTATTTGTGTCTTATTGAAATTTACTTCTGGGGACAGAAGCACCAGATCGTCACGTCCTGACCATAGAAAGCCTGTATTTTCTATGGTATAGTAGGTCAGGGTGTGACTAGGGGTGTTTAGTCTAGTTTATTATTTCTATGTAGGGTTCTAGGTTTATTTTCTATGTTGGTGTTTGTGTATTATTCCCAATTAGAGGCAGCTGGTAATCATTGTCTCTAATTGGGGATCATACTTAAGTTGCATTTTTCCCACCTGTGGGTTATGGGATATTGTTTCTGTGTAGTTGCCTGTTTAGCACTGCATTGTCATCACGGTTCGTTTGTTCTTTATTTTGATTTTGTATTTGCTTAAGTTTCATCAAAATTATGTGGAACTCAACGTACGCTGCACCTTGGTCCGATCATTACTACGAACATCGTGACACAGATCATCAGCAAACAGTAGACAATTGACTTCAGATTGTAGTAGGGTGAGGCCAGATGCTGCAGACTGTTCTAGTGCCCTTGCCAATTCCTTGATATATATGTTGAAGAGGGTGGGGCTTAAGCTGCATCCCTGTTTCACCCCCTGGCACTGTGGAAATAAATGTGTTTTTTGCCAATTTTAACTGCACATTTGTTTGTTTACATGGATTTTAAAATGTTGTATGTTTCTCCCCAACACCACTTTCCATCAATTTGTTTAGCAGGCCCTCTGGCCATTTGGTAAAAAGCCAATTTCACATTTGCTCTGTACATTGTTTTCGCTGAGGAAATTTACGAGTCTGCTGGTAATGATAATAAAGAGGATTTTCCCAAGGTTGCTGTTGACGCATATCCCACGGTAGTTATTGGGGTCAAATTTGTCTCCACTTTTGTGGATTGAGGTGATCAGTCCTTGGTTCCAAATATTGGGGAATATGCCAAAGCTGAGGATGATGTTAAAGAGTTTAAGTATAGCTAGTTGGAATTCGTGGTCTGTATATTTTATAATTTCATTTAGGATACCATCAACCCCACAGGCCTTTTTGGGTTGGAAGGTTTATATTTTGTCCTGTAGTATTCAATGTAATTGGAGAATCCAGTGGGTTCTGGTAGTCTTTAATATTTGATTTTAATATTTGTATTTGATAATGTATATGTTTTTTGCTGTTCTTTGTTATAGAGTCCAAAAAATTGAAGAAGTGGTTTATCCATACATCTCCGTTTTGGATAGATAACTCTTTGTGTTGTTTGTTTAGAGTTTTCCAATTTTCCCAGAAGTGGTTAGATTCTATGGATTCTTCAATTACATTGAGCTGATTTCTGACGTGCTGTTCCTTATTTTTCCTTAGTGTGTTTCCGTATTGTTTTAGTGATTCGCTCTCTCTCTCAAACTCTCTCTCTCTCTCTCTCTCTCACTCCCACTCTCTCTCTCTCTCTCTCTCTCACACTCCCACTCTCTCTCTCTCACCCACTCCCACTCCCACTCTCTCTCTCTCTCTCTCTCTCCCACTCTCTCTCTCTCTCTCTCACACACACTCCCACTCTCTCTCTCTCGCCTTGGGTAGATTAGGGAGTGCGTGGGAAAGAAAGGAAAGGGTGTACCTAGTCAGTTGTACAACTGAATGCCTTCAACTGAAATGTGTCTTCCGCATTTAACCCAACCCCTCTGAATCAGAGAGGTGAGGGGGGCTGCCTTAATCGACATCCACGTCTTCGGCGCCCGAGGTACAGTGGGTTAAGTGCCTTGCTCAGGGACAGAACAACATATTTTTACCTTGTCAGCTGTGGGTTCAATCCAGCAACCTTTCAGTTACTGACCGAACGCTCTAACCGCTAGGCTACCTGCCGCCCCATTCACTGCCGCCCCTATCACAACCCTCCTGGTAGAAAGTATTGAAGTATGGGCTGTGGTATGGGGTCATGAGTGGGTATTGTGTGTAGTGGTGGTGGAGAGGTATTAGGATGTAGCCCTGAGGGTGGCAAAGGACCATGATGGAGACATGGGGGATGTTAATTAAAACCTGAAACGGAAAAATAGACCCACATTGTTCCCACGACACTGGCAGAGTGACTTGGGGGCTGAGCCTGAAGCCAGCGCTTGGAAGGGGGTAGGGGGTATGGAGAGGGTAAGGTGTACCAACAGAACCTGGGGCTAGGCTATATTAATAATCCATCTACTGCCTCGCCAGCACTCTGCTAGGCCCTCACTGGACCTATTACTGTCTATTCCTGGCTCTATGTACAACTACCTACGTACAACCAGTCACTTAGGGTCTCTCCATTGAGGCTACAGACTACTATTTATAGACAATTATTTAAGCCTCAATTAGCTCTTCCTATTTTCCATGCACAATTGAACTCTGTTAGACAAGGAAATGTTAGACAGAGACAGGAGGAAATGTAGACTTGTTTCAGACATGAGACATCTGAGGTGGTGGTTGTGGTTGTCTAGAAGGGGCATATTGTTTCCTCCTGCCTGTCTGTCTGCCTCAGGCTGTTAATGTAAGCTAGTGTGATCACTGAGTAGGTGTTTCTGGTGTTATTCTAAGGTAGTGTGATCATAATTGTGTGCAGCAGTAGTCTGTTTGTGACCAGGCTGCTGTCCCTCCTGAATCCTTCCCCAGGGCAGTCAGACAGACAGCAGGGGAGTAGTGCACTAAACTATTGTTTTCACAGCTCTCGCTCACTGTCTCTATCCATTCTTTCTTTTTATTTATTTCTTTCTTTCTTTCTCATGCACTAAATAGGGAGTAGGGTATCATTTGGGATGCTTTCTGAGGATCTAAGTATGATTCATGGCTGCTGATTGTTGACGGTTTATGTCATGGTTTTATGTCATGCTTTGGTTTTCCCCACTTTAGCTGCCCACGCTTTTCCTTTCCGTCGATTTGCTGGAAAAACATCTGGATCAAGAAACTCCCCGTCCTCCCTCTCCCTCCCCTTCCCTCCTCCTCCCTTACTCCCCCCTCTAAAGCTAACTATGTCCAGCTCTCTGGCTGTGTGACAGGGAGGAGGTGGTAGTGGGGGGAGATGGAAGGAGTTCTGGGATGAGTAAAGGATTCTCAAGCCACGGATCCAAACTATACTCTTTTTTTTATGTAGCATTTGATTGTAGTGATGAGGTTTCATTGGGATTACGACTTTGGAGAGAAAAGTCCCACATTGCACACAGGCATTGGTACGCACAGCTCCTGTTGCTTGGCTCCTGGCATGATGTTCTCTGCCAAAAATGTGCTGAGAGAGATGTAGTGGGCAGAGCTGGGTAGGTGGGTACCGGGGGGTAGGGTAGGGATAGAGGAGAGGTAGGGGAGGGGTAGAGGAGAGGTAGAGGAGAGGTAGGGGAGGGATAGGGGAGGGATAGAGGGGAGGGGCAGAGGAGGGGTAGAGGAGGGTTAGGGGAGGGGTAGAGGAGGGGTAGGGTAGGGGTAGAGGTTGGGATGGGGTAGGGGAGGGGTAGAGGTTGGGTAGAGGTCGGATAGAGGAGGGGTAGAGGTTGGGTAGAGGTCGGATAGAGGAGGGGTAGAGGAGGGATAGAGGAGGGGAGTGGTAGAGGAGGGGAGTGGTAGAGGTGGGATAGAGGAGGGGTAGAGGTGGGGTAGAGGAGGGATAGAGGAGGGGAGTGGTAGAGGAGGGATAGAGGAGGGGGAGGGAAGAGGAGGGTAGAGGAGAGGTAGGGGAGGGGTAGAGGAAGGTAGAGGAGGGGTAGGGGAGGGATAGAGGAGGGGTAGGGGAGGGAAGAGGAGGGTAGAGGAGAGGTAGGGGAGGGGTAGAGGAGGGTAGAGGAGGGGTAGAGGAGGGTAGAGGAGGGGTAGGGGAGGGATAGAGGAGGGGTAGGGGAGGGAAGAGGAGGGTAGAGGAGAGGTAGGGGAGGGGTAGAGGAGGGGTAGAGGAGGGTAGAGGTAGAGGAGTGGTAGAGGAGGGATAGAGGAGGGGTAGGGGAGGGGTAGGGATAGAGGAGGGGAGTGGTACAGGAGGGGAGGGTAGAAGAGTTATATAGGAGGGGTAGAGGTGGAATTGAGAAGGGGAGGGATAGAGGAGGGGAGGGGTAGAGGAGGGATAGAGGAGGGGATGGAGGAGGGGTAGAGGAGGGGATGGAGGGGGTGGAGGAGGGGTAGAGGAGGGATAGAGGCTACAAGGAACAGCAGAAAGGGGTGGAGCTGGAGAGAGAACATAGGGTGGCCACATGGCGGTTTGAGGGTAGATGGAAAGAGAGAGAGAGAAAAAGAGAGAGAGAGAGGGAGAGAGAGAGAATGAGAAAATGAGAGGGGATTGAGAAAGAAAGAGAAACAGGGATGTTTGGATGTGAAAGGGATCAGTAGAGATCAGTATCTCTCAGCAGCAGGTCGTGGCACTTGAGAGCTGGAATCTAACGTGACTTACTGATGTGTGGGAAGAGGAGAACTAATACGTCTGTAGAACATCTGTAGAACCACATCATAATGACTGTATGATGAAGATAACCAGTGAGTAAACCACCATCGGTTTCTTACAGTCTGGTCATTACATAGTTGAGAATATTTAGGATTTTCTATTATATTGGACTAATACAGGGAGCATTTGTCTCTCAAGCATTACTCTTATTTCTTTAGAATGTAGACAAGTCTAGTGTAGTGATTGTATTTTTTTTTTTACAAGGGCATGTTTCATTAGATAATGTTGTAGAGGTGTTGATCTACACTTAACAGTATAACCAGTTAGCTTTGTTAACCGCTTGTATCATTCCGGACTCTGTCATGCATCTCTGTCATGTTGTTGGCAGCCAACCAGGCAGGCAGGGTTAGGGTAATGATTAGGGCTTGTACTAGCAGGGTCAGCTCAACCCTCTCCAAGTCTGCATCCCTATGAACCCTGGTCAAAAGTAGTGCACTATATTATTAGGGAATAGGATGACATTTGGCACACTACCAGGGAATGTTCCTCTAAAGGGAATCTTGTTGCGCAAGAAGAGGAAGGAGCATCCCCTGTAGGGATAGGTTGGTCGGCCACACACACACACCTTAGTAACACACCTACTTCTGGTGACCTTCCGGACCTTTGTCCCTCCACCGTGCTGGGTTTCATGTCATTGTGACAATGCAACATTACACTGTACACAATAACATGATTACACTGTACACGGTTTTACAGCCATGGTTGTGTAGTAACAGGCAGTTCTCGTCCTGGCTCGCTGCCAGACCTGGAATACGTCCCAATTGGCACCCTATTTCCTATATAGTGCACTACTTTTGATGGGTCCTGGTCAAAAGTAGTGCACTTACAGGCAATAGGGTGCTATTTGGGATGCAGTCCAGCCGTTTCTCCATGGAGGAAAGGAAAGGGACGTTGGAACGTCAGGAGGAACAGAATGTCTCGAGATTGTGGAATTCCCAGATCGTATTCCCTGTTCTGTTCCCAACAGTCCCACCTCCAGCTGTGGGACAAAGAATGGAGCTGGAGGCACTCTCACCATGTGGTTTAGTAGAACAATATGGACAGGCTAGTCAGAAGAGAGAGGAAGACCTGAACTCTACTGTACTCAATACAATGTCCAACTGGCAGGACAGGCTAGTCAGAAGAGAGAGGAAGACCTGAACTCTACTGTACTCAATACAATGTACAACTGGCAGGACAGGCTAGTCAGAAGAGAGAGGAAGACCTGAACTCACAGAAAGTCTTAGTTCTTTCACTTCTGTGACCTCTGATGCTGCTATCTTAAGACTAGTGACATTGACTGGAGGTTTTCCTTTTCTATCATGTGTCCTTACAACACTGCACTCAAAGACCTGTACGAAGATCGAGTTGAGCACGCTGATCCTTTGTTCCACTAAGAACTGTCTAGTTGGCCAGCTTAGTGTCAGTTATCTTTGCTGCTGGGAGATTTCTCAGGTGGACTCAACCTGTGATGTGATCCTGTTATGGAGGCCATTGGAGTGAACAGTGATCTGACGTGAATGTAGAGGTTAACCTGGACGTTGTCATCCAGGGACATTCTGTCTGCATTCCAAATGGTACCCTAAACCCTTTATAGTGCACTACTTTTGACCAGATCCATATGGGCTCATAGAGCTCTGCTCAAAAGTGTTGCACTATATAGGGAATAGGGTGACATTTGGTACACACACTCTCCCTCTGGGAACTGTTAATATTTATTCAGTTGGTGGTCTGACCTGTCGGTCTGCGGACCAAAGTCACTAGTCATTGACATGTAGACACAGCGCTGTAATAACACAGGTTAGTCACAACACAGGTGAGTCACAAAGCAGATGGTCACGGTGTTTGAGAGAGGAGTGGGGTATAGTATAGCCACAGAGCAGGGTTTGGAGAAAGGTGTGGTACAGACAGGACAGATTAAGTTACAGTGGAAGGTTATCTCTGTCACAGACAGTTCTGTATGGAGACCCAGGTGGGATGAACTGTGATAAACAACTAGTGCGTCACAGAGCGTCAGACACAGACAGGGGCGGGAACAGACATACCATGCCATGCCAGCAGCATACCACCATGCCAGCAGCATACCACCCTGCATCACACTGCTGGCTTGCTTCTGATGCTAAGCAGGGTTGGTCCTGGTCAGTCCCTGGATGGGAGACCAGATGCTGCTGGAAGTGGTGTTGGAGGGCCAGTAGGAGGCACCCTTTCCTCTCGTCTAAAAACATTTAAATATCCCAATGACCCATGGCAGTGATTGGGGACATTGCCCTGTGTAGGGTGCTGTCTTTTGGATGGGGCGTTAAACGGGTGTCCTGACTCTCTGTGGTCACTAAAGATCCCATGACACTTATCGTAAGAGTTAACCCCTGGTGTCCTGGCTAAATTCCCAATCTGGTCTTCATACTGTACCATCATGGCCACCTAATCATCCCCAGTTTACAATTGGCTGATTTATCCCCCCTCTCCCCTGTAACTATTCCCCAGGTTGATGTTGTAAATGAGAACATGTTCTCAGTCAACTTACCTGGTAAAATAAAAAAAACATGCTGTGATACCTGTTTGGAGTGGAGTGGTCCTCTGTCCTCTTTATCTACACCAGACATATTGTTGAGGTGACTGTCGATGGATATGGACGGAAGGATGTTCCCATTGTGTTGATCTACTGTGATATTAATAACACTAGCTGTGATCTAGTCAGTCTACACACCAACGTGCCTGGAGTATACTGCTTCACTGCACAATACTATTGTAGCAGCTTCACTGTGGAGTTGGGATCATATTGGAACAGGAGGACAGGTTTGGGATCTAAACAGACTTCCATATCAAATCTGGACTGCCTATGTCTGTAGTGCCAGGCCCGGGTAGTTGAGAATATTTTTGTTCATAGTAGATGGAAAATAATTGTTTTTGAATTTTAGTAGATCATCTTCTAGTAACCTATTGATTTTGTAGTGAGAGTGGTGTGTTGGCTAAGAAGTGGGAGGGGTCTGGTGTGTAAGTTGAGGAGTGATAGAGGAGTGAGAATGAGAGAGGTGACAGGAGTAAGTGAGAGTGAGAGAGGAGAGAGTGAGAGAGGAGAGGGGTCTGTTCTGTAAGTTAGACGAGAGAGGTCTGTCTGCTTCTTTTCATGTGGGCCAGGAGCTCGGAACCAGAGAGGGGATGTCACCCCTCAGGTGTCAGCAGGGTCAGGTCATGATCCCACCACAGGGGTCACCGCTTGGTGTCACCTGTAGGGGACAGGGTTAGGGTTAGGACAGGACAGCTGCTCTGTCAGGAGGCTGCCTGGACACTTACATTCAGGTTGTGTTGCAGCCCCAGTCCCTTTGATTATTGTGCTGACCACCATATGCACTACAGGACCAAAAGTATGTGGACACCTGCTCGTCCAACATCTCATTCCAAAATCATGGGCATTAATATGGAGTTGCTCCCCCATTTGCTGCTATAACAGCCTCCACTCTTTTGGGAAGGCTTTGCACTAGATGTTGGAACATTGCTGCGGGGACTTTCTTCCAATTCAGCCACATTAGTGCATAAGTGAGGTTGGGCACTGATGTTGGGAGATTAGGCCTGGCTCGCAGTCGGCGTTCCAATTCATCCCAAACATGTTTGATGGAGTCTGTGCAGGCCAGTCAAGTTCTCCCGCACCGATCTCAACAAATCATTGTGTATGGACATTGCTTTGTGCACGGGGGCATTGTCATGCTGAAACAGGAAAGGGCCTTCCCCAAACTGTTGTCACCAAGTTGGAAGCACAGAATCATTGTATGCTGTAACGTTAAGATTTCCCTTCACTGGAACTATCTGGCCTAGCCCGAACCATGAAAAACAGCCTCAGACCATTATTCCTCCTGCAACAACTGTTCTCCTGGCATACACCAAACCCAGATTAGTCCGTCGGACTGCCAGATGGTGAAGCGTGATTCATCACTCCAGAGAACGCCTTTCCACTGCTCCAGAGTCCAATAGTGGCGGGTTTTACACCACTCCAGCCAACACTTGGCATTGCTTATGGTGTTCTTAGGCTTGTGTGCAGCTGCTCGGCCATGGAAACCCATTTCCTGAAGCTCCCAATGAACAGGTCTTGTGCTGATGTTGCTTCCAGAGGCAGTTTGGAACTCAGAGTGTTGCAACTGAGGACAGACAATTTTTACACGCTACGCGCTTCAGAACTCGGCGGTCCGGTTGTGAGCTTGTGTGGCCTACCACTTTGTGGCTGAGCCGTTGTTGCTCCAATACATTTCCACTTCACAATAACAGCACTTACAGTTGACAGGGGCAGCTCTAGTAGGGCAGAAATCTGATGAACTGACTTGTTGGAAAGGAAGCATCCTATGACGGTGCCAGATGGAAAGTCACTGAGCTCTTTAGTAAGGTCATCGTTTATGGAGATTGCATGGCTGTGTGCTCCATTTTATACACCTGTCATCAACGGGTATGGCTGAAATAGCCGAACCTACTAATTTGAAGGGGTTTTGTATATACTTTTGTATAATGTATCTAGTGAACATAAGACTGTCAGTCCAGGACAGTTTGATCTGCTGGCTTTGCTTTGCTATGATATCTATATTTAGCATGATTTGTAGATTTCTTCTGTTTGAGAAGTCTAATCTTTTGTAAAACTCAGATAAAAAATACACACAACAAAAATGCAATGTTGAGACAATAAAAAGGATAGATATGACTTTAAAGGTGCAGTTCTAGAAATACATATCCCATGTCTTCCTGAGCTGATCCCTCTGCTGTCCAGCAGTGGATCCTGAATTGTATTTATTTCCCCCCTCTTTGGGCTCTGTGGTCAGGTTATAGAGCTCAAATCCAAGCTGGAAGAGTTAGAAGCTTAGAGACCAGACGTCAGATAGTCACAAGGTTTTATGTCGGTCTACCCGAGGGACCAGCTATCTATCACCTTAGTACTAGTTCAAGTTCAAGTTTTATTGTTACATACAGTACAGTGAAGTACTTAACTTACATACTATCTAACAGCTTCATGGTTTCAATCTCAACTCTGTTTCTGTTTTTTTGTTCTTCCAAGAGAACAGCCTTCCATGGTGAGTGCTGCTGGTTGCTTATAGTCATCATAAAGGCATTTGACAGGCTGTATTTATGTTGTTGTTGACAAAAAACATTTGGACAAATGGATGGATTTTCTTCCCATAATTGATAAAACATAAAAGTGAAATAGTTCATTGAAACAGTGAATACCCCTACCCACCACTCCGTGTTGGACATACTGTTTATTGTTGTTACTCTGACTGACAAGAAATGTTTTCTTGCTCTGTTTCAGAACTCGAGGCGAAGGAGGCGTGTGATTGGCTACGAGCGGCAGGATTCCCCCAATACGCTCAGCTCTTTGAAGGTAATAAACTCAATCACCCAATAATACACCAGAACAATGCAATGCTGGCATGTACACACACACACACACACACACACACACACACACACACACACACACACACACACACACACACACACACACACACACACACACACACACACACACACACACACACACACACACACACACACACACACACACACACAATAAAGTCATAATAGACCAACTATAAAACAAACGGCAGTTTTATTTTGAAACATAACATCTGTTGTGAAATGAGCTACTGTTGATTTTAGCTTTGTATAGAATGTCATTGTATGCTGTAGCATTAAGATTTCCCTTCACTGGAACTAAGGGGCCTAGCCCGAACCATTAAAAACAGCCCCAGGCCATTATTCCTCCACCAAACTTTACAGATGGAACTATTTACAGTTGGAACATTCGAGCTATTGTGCTGACGTTGCTTCCAGAGGCATTTTGGAACTCGGTAGTGAGTTATGGAACCGAGGACAGATGATTCTAACACACTACTACACGCTTCAGCACTCGGTGGTCCCGTTCTGTGAGTTTGTGTGGCCTACCACTTCGTGGCTGAGCCGTTGTTGCTCCAAGACATTTCCACTTCACAATAACAGCACTTACAGTTGACAGGGGAAGCTCTAGCAGGGCAGAAATCTGACGAACTGACTTGTTGGAAAGGATGCATCCTATGCTGGTGCCACGTTGAACGTCACTGAGCTCTTCAGTAAGGCCATTCTATTGCCAATGTTTGTTTATGGAGATTGCATGGCTGTATGCTCGATTTCATACACCTGTCAGCAATGAGTTTCTATATGAGGAGTGAATAATCTGGCACAGTCTGGCTTCCTCTTACACTGCCCAGCACTACCCAACCCAACCCTGTCCCATGTCGTGTACTGTCCATTCCTCTCCTACCCTCTCATGTCCTCCTCTCATGTCCTATCCTCTCCTCTCATGTCCTGTCCTACACTCTCATGTCCTCTCCTCTCATGTCCTCTCCTACACTCTCATGTCCTATCCTCTCATGTCCTCTCCTCTCATGTCCTCTCCTACACTCTCATGTCCTCTCCTCTCATGTCCTCTCATCTCCTCTCATGTCCTCTCCCCTCCTCTCATGTCCTCCTCTCATGTCCTCTCCCCTCCTTTCCTCTCCTCTCCTCTCATGTCTCCTCCTCTCCTCTCATGTCCTCTCCTCTTATGTCCTCTCCAATCATGTCCTCTCCAATCATGTCCTCTCCTCTCATGTCTTCTCCTCTCCTCTCATGTCCTCTCCTCTCCTCCTCTCCTCTCATGTCCTCTCCTCTTATGTCCTCTCCAATCATGTCTTCTCCTCTCCTCTTATGTCCTCTCCTCTCATGTCTTCTCCTCTCCTCTCATGTCCTCTCCCCTCCTCTCCTCTCATGTCTTCTCCTCTCTTATGTCCTCTCCTCTCATGTCCTCTCATGTCCTCTCCTCTCATGTCCTCTCCTGTCCTCTCATGTCCTCTCCTTTTATGTCCTCTCCTCTTATGTCCTCTCCTCTTCTCTTATGTCCTCTCCTCTTATGTCCTCTCTAATCATGTCCTCTCCAATCATGTCCTCTCCTCTCATGTCTTCTCCTCTCCTCTTATGTCCTCTCCTTTTATGTCCTCTCCTCTTATGTCCTCTCCTCTTATGTCCTCTCCTCTTATGTCCTCTCCAATCATGTCCTCTCCAATCATGTCCTCTCCTCTCATGTCTTCTCCTCTCCTCTTATGTCCTCTCCTCTTATGTCCTCTCCTCTTATGTCCTCTCCTTTTCTCTTATGTCCTCTCCTCTTATGTCCTCTCCTCTCATGTCCTCTCCTATCATGTCCTCCTCTCATGTCCTCTCCTCTCATGTCCTCTCCTCTCATGTCCTCTCCTCTTATGTCCTCTCCAATCATGTCTTCTCCTCTCATGTCTTCTCCTCTCCTCTTATGTCCTCTCCTCTCATGTCTTCTCCTCTCCTCTTATGTCCTCTCCTCTCATGTCCTCTCATGTCCTCTCCTCTCATGTCCTCTCTTATCATGTTCTCCTCTCATGTCCTCTCCTCTCCTCTCACGTCTTCTCCTCTCCTCTTATGTCCTCTCCTCTCATGTCCTCTCCTCTCATGTCCTATCCTCTCATATCCTCTCCTCTCCTATCTTCTCCTCTCATGTCCTCTCCTCTTATGTCCTCTCCTCTTGTCCTCTCCTCTCATGTCCTCTCCTATCATGTTCTCCTCTCATGTCCTCTCCTCTCCTCTCACGTCTTCTCCTCTCCTCTTATGTCCTCTCCTCTCATGTCCTCTCATGTCCTCTCCTCTCATGTCCTCTCCTGTCCTCTCATGTCCTCTCCTTTTATGTCCTCTCCTCTTATGTCCTCTCCTCTTCTCTTATGTCCTCTCCTCTTATGTCCTCTCTAATCATGTCCTCTCCAATCATGTCCTCTCCTCTCATGTCTTCTCCTCTCCTCTTATGTCCTCTCCTTTTATGTCCTCTCCTCTTATGTCCTCTCCTCTTATGTCCTCTCCTCTTATGTCCTCTCCAATCATGTCCTCTCCAATCATGTCCTCTCCTCTCATGTCTTCTCCTCTCCTCTTATGTCCTCTCCTCTTATGTCCTCTCCTCTTATGTCCTCTCCTTTTCTCTTATGTCCTCTCCTCTTATGTCCTCTCCTCTCATGTCCTCTCCTATCATGTCCTCCTCTCATGTCCTCTCCTCTCATGTCCTCTCCTCTCATGTCCTCTCCTCTTATGTCCTCTCCAATCATGTCTTCTCCTCTCATGTCTTCTCCTCTCCTCTTATGTCCTCTCCTCTCATGTCTTCTCCTCTCCTCTTATGTCCTCTCCTCTCATGTCCTCTCATGTCCTCTCCTCTCATGTCCTCTCTTATCATGTTCTCCTCTCATGTCCTCTCCTCTCCTCTCACGTCTTCTCCTCTCCTCTTATGTCCTCTCCTCTCATGTCCTCTCCTCTCATGTCCTCTCCTCTCATGTCCTCTCCTCTCATGTCCTCTCCTCTCATGTCCTCTCCTCTTATGTCCTCTCCTCTTGTCCTCTCCTCTCATGTCCTCTCCTATCATGTTCTCCTCTCATGTCCTCTCCTCTCCTCTCACGTCTTCTCCTCTCCTCTTATGTCCTCTCCTCTCATGTCCTCTCCTCTCCTCTTATGTCCTCTCCTCTCATGTCCTCTCCTCTCATGTCCTATCATCTCAGGTCCTCTCCCCTCCTATCCTCTCATGTCCTCTCCTCTCATGTCCTCTCATGTCCTCTCCTCTCATGTCCTCTCCTCTCCTCTCATGTCCTCTCCCCTCCTCTCCTCTCATGTCTTCTCCTCTCTTATGTCCTCTCCTCTCATGTCCTCTCATGTCCTCTCCTCTCATGTCCTCTCCTGTCCTCTCATGTCCTCTCCCCTCCTCTCATGTCCTTTCCTCTGGCAGTTTAATTTGCACAGCTGTCCTCAGGATTCTCAGGTCTACAGCTTCTTTCAACTCACTCAGGGAGGGAGGAGAGAGAAAAGTGACAGAGCGACAGGGGGGACTGCAGAAAGAGAGAAAGAGAAAGACTCAGTTGGGCTTTGGTCTGGATAGTTCCTGGCTAGAGTTACTACCCAAACATGTCCAGCACACTAAAACAAAGAGGTCATGGGAAAAAGTTTTATCATCATGGTTTAGAAGCAGCCAGCTCTCCTCACCCCTACTACCCTCTCCTCCTCACCCCCTGCTCCCCTCCTCCCTTCCTTCTCACCCCTCCTCCCCTTCTTCTTCCCAGCACCCTCGGTGCTCCAGATCTTTTGAAGTGAGAGGGTGTCATGAATCTCTTGGTGACAGGGATTGTAGCCTGTTGTAAAGGAGACACACTGAGTGTGTTTGTATGTGCGTACGTGTGGCTGCATGTGCATGGAAAGCCGCAGCTACAATCTCTCCACTGCTATCCACATTATGTCCCCCTCTATTCAGCTCCATACAGCCTGCTCAGTAAAGGAAACAATGTTTACCAAGACTGTAGTGTTTCAAATGTATTTTATTTTATCTTTATTTAACTAGGCAAGTCAGTTAAGAACAAATTCTTATTTACATTGACGGCCTACACCGACCAAACTCGGACGACTCTGGGCCAAGTGTGCGCCACCCAATCTCAGCCAGTTGTGATACAGCCTGAATTCGAACCAGGGTGTCTGTAGTGACGACTCTAGCACTGAGATGCCTAAGACCGCTGTGCCACTCAGGAGCCCAATTCATGTGAAGCTGTTGTATTGAGGTAGACACTGATGAGTAGACTTGAAGATTGAGTATAAAGTAAGTACATTTTGAAACCATTTAACAATTCCTGCCGGCTGCGGCTCCCCCGACCCAGATCTGTCTGAGTGTATTTTGATATCTGTGTTTCTCCTTATGTGACAGACCATGCTGCGTTGCTTTTCATAAAACAGTTAATGATACCACATGAATGCAGTAGGATGTAATATTGAGGGTCTGAAGTGAATCTGTGTCTGCGTCCCAAATGGCACCCTATTCCCTACATAGTGGACTATGGGCTCTGGTCAAAAGTAGTGCACTATGTAGGCAATAAGGTGCCAATTGGGACGCAGATGACGTGTTACATAGCAGGAGGCCAATACCCAGAGACAGACGTAATGCTGCTGCTACTGCTCAATGTCTCAGCGCCGTTATTTGGGCAAGCCCTGTCTCTCTTCATTACCATCTCTCTCTCTCTCTCTCTCTCTCTCTCTCTCTCTCTCTCTCTCTCTCTCTCTCTCTCTCTCTCTCTCTCTCTCTCTCTCTCTCTCTCTCTCTCTCTCTCTCTCTCTCTCTCTCTCTCTCTCTCTCTCTCTCTCTCTCTCTCTCTCTCTCTCCTGGATAGGTCTCTGGAAACAATGTGCTTTCCTTCTCATGGCTGTTCCGTTTATCTTCCTGAGTTAAAAAGTGAAGCTGGTTGGGATCTGCCATGTGTCCAGCCTGCTGCCCTATTAAGGAGCTAGATAACTACTGAGAGGAGAAATGGACTGAACTATTTAAAGTTGTATCTTTAATCTGTTTCCTCCTCCTCAGACTCTCAGTTCCCCATCGACATCTCTCCTGTGAAGAAAGACCATGACTTTCTGGACAACGACCTGGTGGAACCTCTCTGCAGGTGAGTGGATTAAACCTGGTTGGATTTTCCATACTGCTTCCATACAAATTGCAGTGTCATTTAGTTGACGTTGACTGTGTGAGTTTGTAAGCCAGTCAGTAAGGTAACGCCAGAGAGAGCTGAGTGTTTGAGCCTCAGGGAAGTGAAATGGATCTATATCGCTTAAACTGACAGAGCGATAATCACTGTGAACAACAAGCACGTCACGCATCTAGGAGTCCTTTACTAGACAGACGTCACAGAAACATCACACTAACGTTACACAGCCACCAGAAGAAAACAACAGCACAATAGATTATCCAACCTGGCAGACCAGAGGGGTATACTGCAGAGTAAGATCAATGCGTTAGCCAGCTAACTAAAATATTGGGAAATAACTTTTTATTTTATGGAAAGATAAACTTGAAATGGGAAATCTCTAATTGACTCAACAACCAAAAACACATACAGTGCATTCGGAAAGTATTCAGACCCTTTGAATTTTTCCACATTTTGTTACGTTAGTCTTATTCTAAAATTAATTGAATATATTGTTTTCTTCATCAATCTCCACACAATACCCCATAATGACAAAGCGAAAACAGGTTCAGAATATTTTGCAAATTTATAAAACATAAAAAACATAAATACCTTATTTACATAAGTATTCAGACCCTTTGCTATGAGACTCGAAATTGAGCTCAGGTGCATCCTGTTTCCATTGATGATCCTCGAGATGTTTCTACAACTTGACTGGAGTCCACCTGTGGTTAATTCAATTGATTGGACATAATTTGGAAAGGCACACACCTGTCTATATAAGGTCCCACCGTTGACAGTGCATGTCAGAGCAGACACCAAGCCATGAGGTCGAAGGAATTGTCTGTAGAGCTCCGAGACAGGATTGTGTCGAGGCACAGATCTTGGGAAGGGTACCAAAACATTATGCAGCATTGAAGGTACCCAAGAACACAGTGGCCTCCATAATTCTTAAATGGAAAAAGTTTGGAACCACCAAGAATCTTCCTAGAGCTTTCCGCCCCGCCAAACTGAGCAATCAGGGGAGAAGGGCCTTAGTTAGGGAGGTGCCCACTCTAAAGAGCTCCAGATTTCCTCTGAGGAGATGGGAAAACCTTCCAGAAGGACAACCATCTCTGCAGCACTCCACCAGTCAGGCCTTTATGGTAGAGTGGCCAGATGGAAGCCACTCCTCAGTAAAAGGCACATGACAGCACACTTGGAGTTTGCCAAAAGGCACCTAAAGGATTCAGACCATGAGAAACAAGACTCTCTGGTCTGATGAAACAAAGATTGAACTCTTTGGTCTGAATGCCAAGTGTCACGTCTGGAGGAAACTTGGCACCACCCCTACAGTGAAGCATGGTGGTGGCAGCATCATGCTGTGAGGATGTTTTTCAACGGCAGGGACAAGTAGACAAATCAGGATCAAGGGAAAGATGAACGGAGCAAAGTACAGAGAGATCCTTGATGAAAACCTGCTCCAGAGCGCTCAGGACATCAGACTGGCGCGAAGGTTCACCTTCCAAAAGGACAATGACCCAAGGCACACAGCCAAGACAACGCAGGAGTGGCTTCGGGACAAGTGTCTGAATGTCCTTGAGTGGCCCAGCCAGAGCCCGGACTTGAACCCGATCTAATTTCTCTGGAGAGACCTGAAAATAGCTGTGCAGTGATGCGCCCCATCCAATCCGACAGAGCTTGAGAGGATGGGAGAAACTCCCCAAATACTGGTGTGCCAAGCTTGTAGCGTCATACCCAAGAAGACTCAAGGCTGTAATCGCTGCCAAAGGTGCTTCAACAAAGTACTGAGTAAAGGGTCTGTATACGTATGTAAATGTGATATTTCAGTTTGTTTTTTATTATCAATTTGCAACAATTTCTAAAGACCTGTGTTTGTTTTGTCATTACAATGAAGGGTATTGTCTGTAGATTGATGAGGGAATAAAACAACTTAATCCATTTTAGAATAAGGCTGTAACTTACATTTTTGGGGGAAAAACTCAAGGGGTCTGAATACTTTCCGAATGCACTGTATATAAGTTTCACTTTCTTAATGAACCAGAAAATCAATAGTTATTGATGGTTGTTTATCTGGCTATCTCACTAATCCTGCTTTGTAGTATACCCCTCTGGGCCTATTTTTCAAACCTGCTTCCGTCTGGCAAGACTCGTAGTCAAGTTTAACCTCACCATTGTTTCCCCTCTGCTATGCCAAGACATGAACTGTCTATGATTGGGTTAACAACAGCCTTTTAGTTCCCCATGTTGCCTTATGTTGCTATGTTGCTAACTTTCTCCAGAGAGTGTCAGCAGAAAGAAGGGCTTCGTCCCAAATGGCACCCTATTCCTTATATAGTGCACTACTTTTGTCCAGGGCCGATAGGAATCTTGTCGAAATAGTGCACTATATAGGGTGCTATTTGGGATGAAGCCAAAGTAGGAGGAGGGAAAGAACTGCCTTCACAGATTAACACACTGTGACTCCAAACAACCCTTAAGCGACGAATCTACATTCCAAACTAGCCCTGCAGACAGTGCCTCCCAGCTCCCACCTCCCTGTGACTCTGTCTCCCTGTGAGTGTCACCCCCCTACACCATCCTTGACTTCTCAGCTTCTTTATGGTCACCTGGACCCAGAGGAGGCTGGCAAACATGCTGTCTGCCTGTCACCGTGTGTGGTGAGCAGAGGAACACTTCCTCCCTCCACACTGGCCATGGGGCTGAGAGGAACAGATAGATGTGTCATGCTCTCCACTGCTGTTTTCTCTGTGATCCCTGGTTATTCAGGCTCTATTATGCTCAACACTCTCTATAGGCTCTACGGGCTCCAACAGCTACTGTAAGGACTATGGGAACTAACCTAAGCTGAGTCTGAAATGGCAACCTATTCCCTATAGTGCCATACATTTGACTAGAGCTCTATGGGCCCTGGTCAAAAGAAGTGTACTATATAGGGAATAGGGTACCATTTGGGACACAGAATACTGTATCCTGTTGGCTCCAGAGCAGCAGGAGAAGGCTAGAGGCTAGCATCTTCTAACTCTACTACATCTGAAGCTCTTTACTGTCACAGAATCCACATGAACCCTGCATGGGACAATATCTGGAGTGGTAAAACGTTATGACTGTCACGCAGCGAAACTTCTGTCAAGCGCCATTTTGCTGGCGTGGGGATTGGTTAGAAATGTGTCGTCATGTTTACCTCTCGTTGTTGTTGTTGTCGTTGTTGCTTTAGGCAGGGCAGCTTGTTGGCCTGTGTGTTTCTGTGTCATTTACCTTTGCAGTCCGCCAGCCTCCCTTACTCTCTGCCAGGCTAGCTGTCCCACAGGCCTCTACTCTCCTACTCTCTGGCAGGCTAGCTGTCCCACAGGCCTCTACTCTCCTACTCTCTGGCAGGCTAGCTGTCCCACAGGCCTCTACTCTCCTACTCTCTGGCAGGCTAGCTGTCCCACAGGCCTCTACTCTCCTACTCTCTGGCAGGCTAGCTGTCCTACAGGCCTCTACTCTCCTACTCTTTGGCAGGCTAGCTGTCCCACAGGCCTCTACTCTCCTACTCTCTGGCAGGCTAGCTGTCCTACAGGCCTCTACTCTCCTACTCTCTGGCAGGCTAGCTGTCCTACAGGCCTCTACTCTCTTACTCTCTGGCAGGCTAGCTGTCCCACAGGCCTCTACTCTCCTACTCTCTTCCAGGCTAGCTGTCCCACAGGCCTCTACTATCCTACTCTCTTCCAGGCTAGCAGTCCCACAGGCCACTACTCTCCTACTCTCTGCCAGGCTAACTGTAACAAAAAGACCCCTACTCTCCTACTCTCTGGCAGGCTAGCTGTTCCACAGGCCACTGTTTTCCTACTCTCTGCCAGGCTAGCTGTCCCACAGACCCCTAGTCTCCTACTCTCTGCCAGGCTAGCTGTCCCACAGGCCCCTACTCTCTGCCAGGCTAGCTGTCCCACAGACCCCTACTCTCTGCCAGGCTAGCTGTCCCACAGGCCCCTACTCTCTGCCAGGCTAGCTGTCCCACAGGCCCCTACTCTCTGCCAGGCTAGCTGTCCCACAGGCCCCTACTCTCTGCCAGGCTAGCTGTCCCACAGACCCCTACTCTCTGCCAGGCTAGCTGTCCCACAGGCCCCTACTCTCTGCCAGGCTAGCTGTCCCACAAGCCCCTACTCTCTGCCAGGCTAGCTGTCCCACAGGCCCCTACTCTCTGCCAGGCTAGCTGTCCCACAAGCCCCTACTCTCAGACTGCATCCCAAATGGCACCCTATTCCCTGTATTGTGCAATGCCTTTGACCGTAGTGCACTATATAGGGGATAGGGTGCCATTTGGTATGTAGTCACAGCCTCCCAGGCAGTTTTACTGTTTGTAGGGTATATTGTAAATTCCCATTGTTAATTGTTACTCTAGAAACTTGTGGGTGGAATTTAATCGAAACCAACTCGAACAGTTATGTAGCCGTTTAGCCCAGAAAATACCAACAGGGACTTAGTTTTCTGTGGGTTTTTTAAATCCTTCTGGATAGAAGGAGAGAGTGACTAAGAAGGAGCAGGGACATGAAGTCTGTGTGTAGCTGGAGAAGCAGCAGAGCCTAGTCCATTAGCTGCTGATGGAGAATCTCTGTGAACCACAGCGCCTCAGCAGTCTTCACCAATTAGGTCCCTGTCAGGGAGAGAGGGGCCAGAAGCAGACGGACTGGCAGGGAGATAGAGCGAGAGAGGCCAGAGAGCATCTGTCCATTAACATTAAGTTATTAGCCACAGTTAGCAGGCATGATTAGGTTTGTGCTGCCCTGGCTGGGTAGTCGTCAGACCCACAGTCATTTAACTCCTGGACTGGAGAACTGATTGTGTCTATTCCTGGTGACTTCTCTCGGAGAGAAGGATGATCTCTGAGATTGTTATTGTTTACATCCATCTGGCTTGTTTCTCTTCCAGACGACTCAACACCTTGAACAAGTGTGCCTCCATGAAACTAGACATCAACCTTCCTAAGAAAAAGGTAAGTAGAGGTTTTAATTATTATAATATTATTCTATATTATGACCGTTATGATCCTGTTCAGTTGCACAGTGATATTGTATAACAGCTTTAGTCAATGCAAGGCTAATACGTATACCTTTCTAAGGTATTATGGTAATAAATACTGAGGATGTTGGCCAAGTAGTAGTCCTGTAACAACAAAAAACCCCTCCTCCTCTTACCCCTCTATCCTTCCATCCCTCTTTCTTTCCATCCCTCTAACCCAGATCCTGTGATATGTGAGATGTGTCCATTGTCGTATTCCCTAAAGGGTGTACTACTTTTAACCAGAGCCCTATTAGCCCTGGTCACATGTAGTTTACTATAAGGAATAGGGTGCCATTTGGGACGCACCCATCACCTCTGTTGTTTCAACTTCCTTCAGTGTGGAAGGACATTTCCGATTGGTTTATTTATGGCTGTAAAACCAGATTAGGAGGTTATATCATCATGATTATGTGATCGATGTATAGAACTGTAATGTGATTATAAGTGGACAGACACATCCTCTGGCTCCGTTGTTAACTGTCAGGAAAACGCAGATGACATTTGTCTCTCCTTCCTGGAACAGATAGAGATACAGACAGGCTGTCATGCTACACCCTCACAGATCTCACAATATCTAGATACAGCTGTCCCATCAGCTTATAACTACAACCAATCATTCGGATTGTGTCTTGTTACCATGTGTTGATAACAGTGTACTGGTAGTGCTATGTGTCTTCTCTCTTCCTGTGTGTCCACAGTGAAGACTCGGATGAGTGTGTTTATGTAACTGTTAACTGGTTTAGATTTCTACCTGACTAGGTGATCATGAGTTGATAATTGATTTTGTGTTGTCTTCCTGTGTATTCAGAGTGAAGACTCTGATGAGGAGGACCTGTTTGCCATCAGTGACAGATGGAAGTTTGAGTGGACGAGCCGCCGCTGGTCCAGACTAAAGGGGGAGGGGCGGAGTCCCAGGGAGGGGGAGGGGCGGGGCCTGCGGAACACTACCAGTAGCGAGAGTGTTCTAACTGACCTCAGCGAACCAGAGGTCTCATCTCTCCACAGTGAGAGCAGTGGGGGGAGTGGCCACCAGACTGTGAGCACAGAGGATTCAGACTGCTCTAACCGGAACTACTCCGACTCTGCAGTCATGCCTGAACCTGACTCCAACTCCCTTACCCTGCCACACCTCCCTAAGCATCTCCCGTATTACGGCTCGCTGCCCACCAAAAACGACCGCGCCGGACGGACCCGAGCCAAGGACTTCCTGCGCCGCATGGAGACGCTACGTTCCCGGGGCACGTTGGATAGGGGGCGGAGCAAGATGCTGGTTATCAGCACTCCGGTACTGCAGATGGAGCCGCAGGCCCTGAAGACGATGCGCTGTGTGGAGATCACCAATGGGGACGGGTCGGGGGCGGAGGTACCCACTGGGGGACCAATCCTAGGGCTAACACCCCAGTGCCCCTCCAGCAGCGAGGGCAGCCACTCCAGCGGCAGCACCGTCTCCTCCCCCAGTCTGAAGGAGAGGAAGCCCCACTCCCAGCGGACGGACCGGTCCGACGCCAAGCGCAGTGGCATGTATCTGGAGGACTTGGCCATGTTCTCCAGCCTGCAGCGGAACAGTGGCATGTATCTGGAGGACTTGGCCATGTTCTCCAGCCTGCAGCGGAACAGTGGCGTGGCCGAACACAACCGGCATAACGAGTTCCGCTCCTACGAGGACCTGGTGGTCCACATACCCAAAGACCACAAGCCTGGCACCTTTCCCAAGGCCCTGTCCATAGAGAGCCTCTCCCCCACCCTGGGGGCCTCCGTCCCCTGGCACAGTGGCAGCCTCAATCCCCTGGAGCCCCAGTCCAACCCCAACCCCCGACCTAACTCTAACCCCAGGGAGTTCCACCCCCGCCCGGCCACCCAGTTCTGCCCACGGGGCAGTAGGATCAGTGTGTACGACAACGTCCCTGGGTCTCATCTCTATGCCTCTACTGGAGACCTGCTGGACCTGGAGAAGGAAGACCTGTTCCCCCATCTGGATGACATCCTGCAGCACGTCAACGGCCTGCAGCAGATAGTGGACCGCTGGTCCAAGAACATGCTGCCCTCTGCAGGCCTGGATGGACAGGGGATCCAGCCTGCAGGTTTGCAGTCTTCCAGCCAGATCACGCTGGACTTTGAGGGGACGTCTGTTCTGGAGGGACAGAGCACATCCAGTGACGGGGACAGAGACGGCGTGTCCCTCATTGAGACTCACTGTACAGGACACAGAGAGAGGAGGGACTCAGGGGTGGGAGCATCACTAACCAGACCCAACCGGTAAGAATCATAGTCCTCAAATGGTTATTAACATCTCAGTGTTTAGTTCCTTGTAGAAATCATTATCCTGTCCTTATTTCCTACTGATAGTGCTAAATATTTACTCAAAACGTCCGTCTTTTAGAGTTGAAGGCTTGACATCATTGTTAAAGGTTGCATCCCAAATGGCTCTCTATTTCCTAGATAGTGCACCTTTTCCCTGCATACTTTCCCTTTAGGGATATGATCAAAAGTAGTGTCCTATATAGGGAGTAGGGTGCCATTTGGAACGTATTTTAACTGTTGTCCTCTCTCTCTCTCTCTGGCATTAGTCTGCGATGGCCCAGCTTCCAGATGTCCAACCGGCTCAGCCACTCAGTGGCCTCGCTCCAGATCACCAACCAATCAGCAGGCCAGCTCAGCCTGCTGCAGAAGTTCTCTCTCCTCCGCCTCACTGCCATCATGGAGAAATATTCCATGTCCAACAAACACGGATGGACCTGGTGAGTACAATCAATCAATCAATCAACCAATCAATCAACCTTGTCAAGGTTGAACCCTATTCCTGTGTGTGAGTGTAGACATGGGACCCACCCTGTGTTGTCTCTCTGTCAGGTCCGTTCCAAAGTTCATGAAGAGGATGAAGGTTCCAGACTACAAGGACAAGAATGTGTTTGGTGTTCCTCTGATCGTTCACGTCCAGCGCTCTGGTCAGCCCCTCCCCCTCAGCCTGCAGCAGGCCCTCCGATACCTCAGGAGCCAGTGTCTAGACCAGGTCAGTCTCCCTCAGTTAAACTGTGTTACAGTAGACTGTCAGTCTCTCTCTGTTAAACTGTGTTACAGTAGACTGTCAGTCTCTCTCTGTTAAACTGTTCTATAGCAGACTGTCAGTCTCTCTCTGTTAAACTGTTCTATAGCAGACTGTCAGTCTCTCTCTGTTAAACTGTTCTATAGCAGACTGTCAGTCTCTCTCTGTTAAACTGTTCTATAGCAGACTGTCAGTCTCTCTCTGTTAAACTGTTATATAGCAGACTGTCAGTCTCTCTCTGTTAAACTGTTCTATAGCAGACTGTCAGTCTCTCTCTGTTAAACTGTTCTATAGCAGACTGTCAGTCTCTCTCTGTTATTCTGTGTTACAGCAGACTGTTAGTCTCTCTCTGTTAAACTGTTACAGTAGACTGTCAGTCTCTCTCTGTTAAACTGTTACAGTAGACTGTCAGTCTCTCTCTCTGTAGAACCGGTCAGTGTCTAGGTCTGTCTGTCTGAACGTTCTGCTCTACTCCGTCTGTAGGTGGGTCTGTTCCGTAAGTCTGGTGTGAAGTCTCGTATCCAGGCGCTGAGGCAGATGAATGAGTCGTCTCCTGATGATGTCAGCTACGAGGACCAGTCAGCGTACGACGTAGCTGACATGGTCAAACAGTTCTTCAGAGACCTGCCTGAACCTCTACTGACCAGCAAGCTGGGAGAGACCTTCCTGCACATCTACCAGTGTAAGGACTGATACACACAGGCACATACACACATGCTTACACACATGCACACACAAACACAGTCTTGTACAGCTGGGACACACAATTCCCATTCAAAATCGTATTTTCCCTAACCCTAAACCTAACCCTAACCCGTACTCTTACCCTTACCCTAACCCTAACCTTAACCCAGAAACCTAACCCTAACCCTAAACCTAACCCTAGCTCCTAACCCTAACCCATAACGTAATTCAAATACTAATTATAAACTTAACCCTAAACCCCCTAGAAATAGCATTTGACCTAGTGGGGACTAACAAAATGTCCCCAGTTGGTAAAATTTAGGTTGTGGGGATTTCCAGTACCCACAAGAATAGGTAAACACGTCCACGCACACACAGACACAGACACAGACACAGACACAGACACAGACACAGACACAGACACAGACACAGACACAGACAGACAGACAGACAGACAGACAGACAGACAGACAGACAGACAGACAGACAGACAGACAGACAGACAGACAGACAGACAGACAGACAGACAGACAGACAGACAGACAGACAGACAGACAGACAGACAGACAGACAGACAGACAGACAGACAGACAGACAGACAGACAGACAGACAGACCATACTAAGGTCTCTCTCCATTGCCCATGGTAGGATAGTTCAACCCTCCCTCTATCCCTTCCTCCCTCCAGATGTTCCTAAGGACCAGCGGTTGCAGGCTGTACAGGCGGCCATCATGCTGATGTCAGACGAGAACAGGGAGGTGCTCCAGATGTTGCTCTGCTTCCTGTCTGACGTCACTTCCTCTGTGGAGGAGAACCAGATGACTCCCATGAACATCGCTGTGTGTCTGGCCCCGTCCCTGTTCCACCTCAACATCCTGAAGAAGGACAACCTCTCACCCAGGTACACTACACCACAAACACACAGGTACATCACCTGATCAGCTCTAAAGTAGAACCAAATGAGGAACCCTGGACTGTTACTTCAGCAGTGTCTATAATGGACTAATACAACTACAACCCACTTGGTCTAGTATTTCCTATATACAGTATGCCCTCCTATTAGACTCCCCAGTGATGATGGGGTCCCGTGTGGCTCAGTTGGTAGAGCATGGCGCTTGCAACGCCAGGGTTGTGGGTTCATTCCCCACGGGGGGACCAGGATGAATATGTATGAACTTTCCAATTTGTAAGTCGCTCTGGATAAGAGCGTCTGCTAAATGACTTAAAATGTAAAAAAAAACAAATGATGTCCTCCTAATTAGGTCTCTGTGAAGACTGATGTTAACTAGGTGGGAGTCTGGTTCAGGCATCAGGGGTTCAGCTACAGTAGACTGGCTATCTGGTTCTGGGCGGTTTTTATTAAGAATGTTCTGGAGTTCCAAGGTACTCTTTAAAACACTGCGTTTTATGACATCACGCTGTGTACAAACAGAAACCTCTCATTTAACTAGCTGGTGGAAGTGATTCTTTAAGGGTTACAGGATCAAAGGGATAGCATGCAGAGAGAGAGAGATGTTGAGATGACCGGGAGGAGGGAGAGGAAAGGGAGAGGATGGCAGGGAGAGGAGAGAGAGAGGGAGAGGATGGCAGGGAGAAGGGAGAGGAGAGAGAGAAGAAGAGGATGGCTGGGAGGAGGGAGGACAGGAGAGAGGGTTAGGAAGGCAGGGAAGGAGGAAGGACAGGAGAGAGAGTTAGGAAGGCAAGGAAGGAGGGAGGACAGGAGAGAGAGTTAGGAAGGCAAGGAAGGAGGGAGGACAGGAGAGAGAGGGTTAGGAGAGAGATAGGGTTAGGAAGGCAGGGAAGGAAGGCGGATAGGAGAGAGCGGGTTAGAAGAGAGAGGGTTAGAAAGGGTTAGAAAGGCAGGGAAGGAGGGAGGACAGGAGAGAAATGGTTAGTGGCTGTCTCGGCTGCATGGGGGACTGTTTATCTAGTGGGCTGGGAGGGAGGTTAACTAGCTGTATTCAGTGGGAGAGAGGGAAGAGGTTTTAATGTGTTCATTGAGCACCTCGGCTGATTGACTCTTGCTGCTGTGTTCATAATTGTCTCATTATCCATGATCCTTTGCTGTGTTAATAAATGTTACCCATGATCCTCAGGGCCATGCAGAGGAAGTACACGACAGGCCGGCCCGACCAGAAGGACCTGAATGAGAACCTTGCCGCGACGCAGGGACTCGCCCACATGATCATAGAGTGCAACCGACTGTTTGAGGTAATAGACCTGAATAGAATACTTCATTAATAATCAACAGTGTTACTAAGATGCTACTTAGATACATTGGATGTCATAAAATGTTATAAGCCTCATTATAAAACATTATAAAGGCTCATACCTGCTGACCAGTAAGATATAAAGCATTATACCTTCAGTCTTTTAAGTGTTATCGAACCATTTAAAAACATTGTTTTGTCATTTAGAAGACGCTCTTATCCATAGCGACCTGATCTCTGATTGATCTTTCTTCTCCGACCAATCAGATTCCTCACGAGATGGTGACTCAGTCCAGGAACTCGTACGCGGAGGCGGACCTTCACGCTCCCACCTTAGAGGACCTCTGTAGACAGCAGGAGGAGGATGATGCGTCCTACCAGACAGAGGCCAGACCCTGCCAGACACACTCAGAGACCAGACCGCAGAACCTGTACCAGAACTACATAGAGAGCAGGCTGCAGGAGCTCCTGAAGGAGGCCAGGGAGAAGGCTAAGGGCTGGGTGTCCTGCACCAGCTCAGACAACACTGAGCTCTACTGTAAGAAGGTTGGTGATGGGAACCCTTTGCGGCGGTGGCGTGTGGCGGTTGAGGTGGAGGCCCCTCCCTCGGTGGTGTTGAACCGTGTGTTGCGAGAGCGGCACCTGTGGGACGTGGACCTGCTGCAGTGGAAGGTAGCTGAGACTCTGGACAGACACACTGAGGTCTTCCACTATGTCCTCAACCGCATGCCCCCACACCCCAGCAGAGACTTCCTGGTCCTACGGTGAGTGTGTGTGTTTGTGTGTTTGTATTTAGAATTTTGACATTTACATTTCAATTCAACTCAGTTTGTTGTTCCTGTAGAGCTCACATCAACCTAAAGCCCTGTTGGTTCTAGCTGTGCTGAATGAAGCTGACTTTGTCTGTCTCTTTCTGTAGGTCATGGAGGACTGACCTTCCCAAGGGGATGTGTGCATTGGTGTGTGTGTCTGTAGAACATGAGGACTGTCCCCGGGTCGGTGGGGTGAGGGCCGTGGTTCTAGAGTCTAACTACCTTCTAGAACCCTGCGGCTCTGGGAAGTCCAGACTCACTCACATCTGCAGGGTGGACTTCAAGTGAGTCCACACATAACATACCTTAGCATATACTGTATAAATAGAAAGTGAATTTCCGAAGATCGTGTAGATGTGTGTGTGAATCTGACTGTGTTGTTGTTGTGTTTGAACCTGGCCATGTTGTTGTTGTTGTTCCAGAGGGCGGAGTCCAGAGTGGTACAACAAGGCCTTTGGTCACCTCTGTGCTGCTGAAGCTGCTCGCATTCGCAACTCCTTCCAACCAATCAGCACAGAGGGGCCAGAGACCAAGATCTGACACTAGAGTCTTCCATCCACAGAGCTAGACCCACACATACCTGGAGGGAACTAGACCCAACCTGGCCTGGCCTAGAGCTAGTGTAACCGAGTTGGATTTGTAACCTCACTCCCCAGCCAAAATGTCTCCACCCTCACTATCGAACTGCTAACTTTTCGGTATTGTAGTTGGCTAAGACGTTGTCAAGATGCTAGTCACCTGTGTTTGCTAGACAGCGGATGCGAGATCAAGGACCAGTAAGGCTTTGTGAGTGAGGAAGCACAGTGATGTCTGTTACACTAGACCGAATGATGTCTGGAGCTACAGTAGGTGCTAGAGGAGGACTGAGAGGAGGAGTATATATTCATAGAGTCCTGAAGCCAATAGGCAGAGCTGAAGCACTAAACCAGCGGATGGCCGCCCTTTCGTCCTCTTCTATTTATTTCCCGACGATTCTACATGTTGAATGGCCGCCGTTTGTCGACCCCCAGCAGGTGTGCGCGGCCAACGCGTTGGTCTGTCTTGAAATGTGTTGCCAGAACACAGAGACTAAAGAGAGTATGGAGCTTTCTGGACTGTCTACACAATTACACAACAAGATCTCCTTAGGTGCTGGACGTTATTAAGATGTTATTATGATGTTATTATGACATGTATTATTATTATTATTATTTGTATTATTATGACCGAAAGGGGAACAGAATGATCCTGCCAATGTCCATTAGTATTTAGTATTAGAGTTATGTCTAGGACATTTAAGCTCTTTAAAGCTTCTGGAAAGCTGTATATTATTTTATTAATGTAAAATGTCATGCTTTCTGTTAGATATGCTGCATAGGCACGCATGTGTCTGTATATATATATCTCTGTGTGTGAAAACATACATACAAGTATACTAGCTGTATATACTGTATTAATGAAAGGCTTAATGCTACAACCTGCATTGTGTCATTGTTATTATAATTCATTTGGTACTAATCTGTAAGCTGGTTTTACTGGGCTTCAACAGTGCTGTGTGTTTCTGAATGGGTGTAATGTTATTCTATATGACCTTATTGTTTAAGGTTGAAAACATGGCTGCGTCCTAAATGGCACCCTATTTCCTATATATTGCACCACTTTTTACCAGAACCTCCATAGGGCTCTGGTCAAACGTAGTGCACTATATAGGGAATAGGGTGCCATTTGGGATGGAGCCCATGTGACTCAGGTTTGATCTCCAGACCTGCTGTAGAGAGCTGGCTGGACTGAGCTTCAGTTTAGTTCCAGAGACAAGATTTTTTAATTAGACAATGTAAAAAAAATATTAAATGTTTATATTGTGTATTTTTACACAGACAAATGCAATTAGAATGGATTAGAATAGAAACTTAATTGCTCTAAGGGAATTTGCTTAATTGAAAGTCGCTCTCTCTTCACTCCATTTGCAGTTTGTTTATTTGTATGTTGTATGTTCCGCTAGTCAACACCTCACCTCACGTGGTGTGTTCTCTACTTCACGTCCCAAATGGCACCCTATTCCCTACATAGTGCACTACTTTTGACCAAAGCCCTGGTTTAAAGCTGTGCACTATATAGGGAATAGGGTGCCATTTGAGACGCATTATATGCCTTTACTCTATACCACCCTGCATCCCAGGTCTGGCTTCACTCTGAAGCTAAGCAGGGTCGATCCTGGTCGGTCCATGGATGGGAGACCAGATGCTGCAGGAAGTTGTGTTGCAGGGCCAGGCAATGTGATTGGGAACATTGCCCTGTGTAGGGTGCCGTCTTTCAGATGGGACGTTAAACAGGTGCCCTGACTCTCTGTGGTCACTAAATATCCATGGCACTTATCGTAAGAGTTAACCCTGGTGTCCTGGCTAAATTTCCCATAAACTCCCATACACTCTTAGTTAGACAAGGACAATTTAGAACTATATTAGCCATAGAGTAGTTATAACCCTGGTCTCCTAATAGCAGTGGGTTGGTGTCCAGAGTCACATGCTACACATACAGAATTGGACTGGTGGCATTATTTCTGTCAAGAACACAATGACCAGGGGAGGTGTGGGAACACATAGCGGTGTCACGCCCTGATCTGTTTCACCTGTCCCTGTGATTGTCTCCACCCCCTCCAGGTGTTGCTTTATTTTCCCCTGTGTTTCCTGTCTCTCTGTGCCATTTTGTCTTGTATGTTTCCAAGTCAACCAGCGTTTTTCCCGTTCTCCTGCGTTTTGCTATTCTCCTTTTTCTAGTCCTCCTGGTTTTGACCCTTGCCTGTTTCTGGACTTTGTACCCGCCTGCCTGACCATTCTGCCTGTCTTGACACAAAGCCTGTCTGCCACTTTGTACCTCCTGGACTCTGATCTGGTTTTGACCTTTTGCCTGTCCATGACCATTCTCTTGCCTACTCCTTTTGGATTAATAAACATTTTAAGACTCCAACCATCTGCCTCCTGTGTCTGCATCTGTGTCTCACCTTGTGTCAGGATAAGTGGAATGGAATCAGGGAGAGAATAGAGTGATACCGAACTTGAAATATTTCCTTTGAATAGCAACAAGAGTTTTTTTGAGGATGGCAGAAGAATCTGTCGATGTGCCCTTGAGCAAGGCACTTACCCCTAATTTTCGCAGGGTCGCCGTTGAAAATGGCAGACCCTGGCATGACCCCACTCTCCAAGTGTGTCTCAGGGGGAGTTAGGCTATGCAAAAAACACATTTACAATTCCCACTTGTATTAATACACACTTGTACATGTGTGAAGTAGGACAAATTTAAGCACCCACCAATTTATTATTATTTACAGGATGTTGTTGCTTCTTGGTTGTCATACTGTGTATTACAACCTGCAGTCAGCCTGTTGAACTATCAACTCAGGGTTGTTGTTCATCTGTATTTTGTGTTTCATACATATGAATATGTTTTTAAAAAAATAATCAGATTCATGATGGAGGGATCACAAAAGATTGCTTTTTGCAAATCGATCCCTATGCCCTATGAACTTGTGCCGATATGAAAGGATTTTACAGCTGGAGAAATATGGTAATAGCTCCAACTTGGACTCTGATAGGCTACTGCATACACCAATCAAGTACATAGGGCATAGGTGTCAAACTCATTCCACGGAGGGCCGAGTGTCTGCGGGTTTCACTCCTCCCTTGTACTTGATTGATGAATTAAGGTCACTGATTAGTAAAGAACTCCGCTCACCTGGTTGTCTAGGTTTTAATTGAAAGGAAAAACCAAAAACCCTTAGACACTCGGCCCTCCATGGAATGAAGTTTGACTCCCCTGTTCTAGCGGTTGATTTGGGATTTTACTGAGTTACAGTTCATATGAGGAAATCAGTCAATTGAAATAAATGAATTTTGCCCTTCTCAATGGATTCCCCATGACTGTTGGTCACAGATACCTTTAAAAAAAATGGGCCACACAATGGGCCTCAGGATCTCGTCACAGTATTTTAGTGCATTCAAATTGCCATTGATAAAACTCAATTGGGTTTGTTGTCCGTAGCTTATGACTGTCCATACCATAACCCCACTGCTACCACGGGGCAGGCACTCTGTTCACAACGTTGACATAAGCAAACCACGCCATGCACGTGGCCTGCGTTTGTGAGGCCGGTTTAACTTACTGCCAAATGCTCTAAAATGACATTGGAGGTGGCTTATGGTAGAGAAATGAACATTCAGTTCTCTGGCAACA
Source organism: Salvelinus alpinus (assembly GCF_045679555.1). Lineage (NCBI taxonomy): Eukaryota > Metazoa > Chordata > Actinopteri > Salmoniformes > Salmonidae > Salvelinus > Salvelinus alpinus. The sequence continues at coordinate 7,249,460 of NC_092107.1, forward strand.
GCTCTGGTGTATATTCCTGCAGTCAGCATGCCAATTGCACACCCCTTCAAAACTTGAGACATCTGTGGCAGTGTGTTGTGTGACAAAACTGCACATTTTAGAGTGGCCTTTTATTGTCCCCAGCATAAGGTGCACCTGTGTGATGATCATGCCTTTTAATCAGCGTATTGATATGTCACACCTGTCAGGTGGATGGATTATCTTGGCAAAATGAGAAATGCTTACTAACAGGGATGTAAACAAATTTGTGCACAAAGTTTGAGAGAAATAAGCTTTTTGTGCATTAGGAACATTTCTGGGAGCTTTTATTTCAGCTCATGAAACATGGGCCCAACACTGTGTTTATATTTTTGTTCTGTATAGTTACCTCCCATCTTCACAGAAATTATGCATTTCTTTATCCACTGGATGGCGACATCTGACTTCTGAACAATACAGGTTAATCAAAAAGAGGACATGCTGAAGGTTAGATTTATATAGCATCCCAATTGGCATACTATTCCCTACATAGTACACTACTTTTGACCAGAGCCCTATGAGTCCTGGTCCAAAGAAGTGCACTATATAGGGAAGTGGGTGCCATTGGGGACATATAATTAATAACTTCCACCACACCTGTTCTTTCTGTTCAGTCTTTTCTTCTATGGTTCTGCAGGATGATTCTTCAAGGTCACTTCCACATCTACAGACTGTTCAACGTGCTGAAGAGACACCAGGAGTCCTATTTACATAATTAAATAAAAGACAAGTAGACAGCCTTACCCTGGCGTGTGTGTGTGTGTGTGTGTGTGTGTGTGTGTGTGTGTGTGTGTGTGTGTGTGTGTGTGTGTGTGTGTGTGTGTGTGTGTGTGTGTGTGTGTGTGTGTGTGTGTGTGTGTGTGTGTGTGTGTGTGTGTGTGTGTGTGTGTGTGTGTGTGTGTGTGCGTGTGTGTGTGTGTAATACGATTTGATTAATTTTAATTATTTATTGTCTTGAGCTGCAATTAAAAAGAGATTTGTTTCCCCACACAGTTTAGATTCAATAATGATTTAAATTAAATAGATTTAAATTAAAACAGAAAAGGTACAGCAATTGAGTCTTTTTTCACTTCCAACATTTGGTCCAGTGATGGTTAAATTATTCAATAGAATGATTAATCTACCACAGTGAAGCTGTCTGGAAGTAAAAGGACATGTTAGAGTAGTGAGTAGAGTAGTGTCCTCCCATTGTAGCACTCATATAACTCAGAGGATGAGTCCCAAACGGCACTCTATTCCCTTTATAGTGCACTTTTGACCAGAGCCCTATAGTGCACTATAATGGGAATAGCGTGCCACTTGTATTAGGCTACCTGTAATAAAACAATTATTCACACTACCATCCCAGCTTTTCACAATCTAAGCTTTAATAAGGTGCTTTCTCTATTGTGTAACTGGCTCTTTCACTAAAAACCCTTTAAAGCTTTTGAGTAACCTTTTCCTCCCTTCTATTGGCTACTTGGCTACTGCTTTGACAAATTCAGCATAGATAGCAATAAAACCACAAAGATGGACTGATTCACAACCAATTCAACTGTAAAGGCTTTGTTGAATCCCTTTAAAGTATTCTTTCCTAAGGTTACACCCCATTCACCAATTCTTCAGTTCAAGTTTTTTTTGGAGTGGTTCTCTTACTTTAGTTTGTCTGCAGGCAGGCGTGATGTGCTTCTTGCCGCAGGCAGGGGGCGGCAACATGACGGAGAGCGGCAGAGCGGTAGCCTAGAGACCCTGAAGCGGCTGCCGCGCTGTTCAGGTTCACTCTGTCCAGATTACCAGAAGACGTCTGCGTACAGGGAAGGACACGGCTCGTTCTACCCTCAATAAATTATTACCAGATTGCAGTTCCTATTCGCGCAGGGCAGAGAGAGTGGATGTAACCGGTAGAGGGGTTTCTTTTTCGTCAGGCTCTTCCAGAATCTATTTTTTTTCTCCTGTTTAATTGATGCAGTTGAACAGCGATTAAAACAGGTGACATCGATCTGGTTGAAAGGACATGACAAGCGAGAGGCCGGCGGTGAAGATGCCGGGTGCTTTGTCGCTTTCTGACCGACAAATCCCAGCGGGTCATGGGCAGCCAGTGGGCTCTGGTACCGGGGAAATAATGGTATCTGGCTCGGGCTCTATGGTTCTACCGGCCGGGATGATCAACCCGCAGGTTCCCATCCGGAATATCAAGATGAAATTCGCGGTTCTGATCGGATTGATCCAGGTGGGGGAGGTTAGCAACAGAGATATCGTGGAGACTGTGCTCAACCTGGTAAGGAAATATAGGCTATTTCAGCCACAGCATCTCACACATGTAACACAACATCCTCAACACGCACAGAGCGCTACATTGTAGCGCCATAGTAAAGGGTAAGGGTCTCAGCGGGTGATTCGATGACTGGCTGCATGTGTTCTGTTCTGTACAGGTCTGATATTGTAGTCTAGAGACCCTGTGACTAGAGATTACAGATAGGGTGTTATTAGAGATGGGGTTCATTCTTATTAGGGATTGAGGCATTACTCTGAACTCTCTTATGGAGAGTGCCACTCTTTCCTGAGTTGAGTTTGTGCTTGTTAGGCTACACTTCATTATCTGAGATGACAACTAACATGACCCATTGCAGTATTTTGAACACACAGATCAGGTACAGGAGGCATGAAGGGTCATCATGGTGCCCAGGTCTGAGGTGGTGGATGGGACCACGGAAGGTGTCCCACTGGGCAAAAACTGGTTGAATTGACATTTCCATGTCATTTCAACCCCCCAAATCAAAGTGATGATGATGAATCAACCTGGAAATCTGATTGAATTTGAATTTGCAAAAAGTCATCAATGTAAAGGGCATTTGATTTTTTTTTTAACCTAAATCCAATGACACGGTGACATTTGTTGTTGATTTCACATTGAATTCACATTAGTTGACAACTCAACCAAATGTAAATCAAAGCTAGATGTTAAACTGACATCTGTGGCCAGTGGGATGTGTCTGTTTGTGTCTGTCTATCTGTTCGTGAGTGTGTCTGTTTGTCTGTAGGTGCGGGGCAGAGATGTGTGCTGCTGTGGTCTGGCTGCTAGATCCATTCCACCTGTATGCTCTGTCATCACCAGGGGAACAAGAAGTACACCATCTAGCCTCAGCACACTGACACATCTCTACAGCCCCTCTGAATCAGATGCAGACTCATGCCATGGTGTTCACAGACTTACTTCACCGTTTTGCTCTGTGGTGAGCATAGGTCTTCCACAATACTGTATCAGTCGCCACAATACAATCCATTATCATGACCTATGGACCCCAGGGATGGCAGCAGCTCAGATTGGAGACATGATATGAATGTTTACAGGAGATTGATCAATCTGTCAACAGGCTTCAGCTTAGTGGAGTTGAACTTGAACACTTAGTGTGAAATTGAGACTAAATCAATGGTGATTATTTTCAATGGGGAAGATTCCTCTGTAGTACAGTAACGTAATATCTTCAATAGATGCTGATGTCAAAAGGGCTTTATAAAATACATTTGATTGATTGATTTGACATAGAAGTGTGTATATATAACTTTAGATGGACATTTGCTAGTGAAGGCTAGTAGTAACAGTAAATCCTAACTGTGGCTGATGCCTAGTTCAGACTTCATCACAAGCATAATGTTAGCTATAGTATGGTAGCCATTGCTGGTATGAAGATGGAACCAGTCCATTCAATCATCATATTTCACTAATAGTTCCCATTTGGCCTCTTAGGCTTCCTGTCTAATATATCTGGGTAAATGGTGAAATATTAGTCCTACTAGGCTATAGTTGTTTCATATGATAGCTTTCAATTGTAGAGAGATGTGTTGAATGGAAAATCTGTCTTTATTAACCATCATCCATCAACTCCTTGTAGAAGTGGAAATTGTAGTTGAGTCTCAAATGGCATCCTATTTCCTATATAGTGCACTAGGTTTGACCAGAGCTCTATGGTCAAACATAGTGCACTATAGTAATAGAGTGACGTGGGAAGCATACTGTGTTTCATTTGATGGTTTTGAGTGCTGCATGTCAGGAGGTGTATTTTTAATATGCCCCTGTATGATGAAACAGTGTGTCATTTTTACCTTTTATTTAACTAGGAAAGTCAGTTAAGAACAAATTCTTATTTACAATGACAGCCTAGGAACAGTGGGTTAACTGCCTTGTTCAGGGGCAGAACGACAGATTTTTACCTTGTCAGCTCGGGGAATCGATCTTGCAACCTATCGGTAACTAGTCCAACGCTCTAACCAATAGGCTACCTGCCGCCGTATGATGATGAACAGTTCTGTATCAGAGAACATTCTATTTATTTCTGAGTAATGTCTCCTCTCCTCTAACTAATGGTTCCAATAACATGTCTCTCATCAGGCAGGACAAACTACAGTGCATGAGAACTAGAATTAATGGAATAACACTCATTTAGGGATTGTTAAACAGCAAAAATGGAATCTAAAAAGGCGACTGCTGTAATGGAAAACAGACACAAGCAGGCCAGAGTAGAAACGTAGTAGGCATTCCAAATGGAACCCTGTTCTTTATCCAGTGGACTACTTTTGACCAGGGTACTATAAAGAGAATAGGGTGCTATTTGGGACGCTGCATCTGTCTGTGATTCATATCCCCACACTTCACTTGAGGTTGGATGAACACATACCGTAGCAGCGCGGTCTCAATCAGAGAGAGACAGTGGGATGGAGGGAACATTTTAGCATAATGCTAATATAATGCTAATCGTGTCGCTCCTGTGTGTATGAATTCATGATTCAGAGGGTCAGGGCTCTGAACAGAGACCAGTCTGATTACAGAACAATGGAGAGAGAGACGTGGAGAGACAGAGAGGAGAGTCAAGTAGGATCAGGTTGACAATGATGAGTGGATGAAAGGAGGAGTAGGAAGATGTGGAGTAGAAGGGAAAGAGAGATTTAGGTTAAGTTCCTGCCCAACTAGATGTGCAGGCGCTGCATTGCATCAACCAATGGTTGCGTGCTACGTCGTCATCATCCACTATGCAGTCTGGCATCAGATGGCGATATAATATGATGTGGTTAGCTGTTATGTTGAAAATACTGTACCTATGCAGGTGTTGTAAGATCTGGCATGCGTCTGCAATGTAGTTTGGAAGGAACTCGACCATAGTGATCCATCGTATGAGGCCCTGTAAAAACCTTGTAAAAACCGTGCCATGGAGATTCATCTTTATGTGTACATGCATCCTGAACATAGGGACTGACATTTTGCATCTACTGTAGCGGTATGAATAACTAGGCTATATGACTGACGACTTGAGTTGGCCATCCATCGATGTAGACTAGGTCTACGTACCAAATGGCACCCTATTCCCTATATAATGCACTACTGTATATAGAGAATAGGGTGCCATTTGGGACGCAACCTAGATGATGGAACACCACTCCTGGGTATGAAAGTGCTAAACCTTTGACAGATCAACATCATCCATCCGTTCGGACACATCAACTGTAGACCGACCCGTTGAGTAGAATAATGAACCTCCTATCAGACAGATGCTATAACGCTGTGTTGTGATGCTATAAGGCAGTATCCTGCCCCACGGTGCCACCGTCCCTCATCTCAGCTCATTAAGCCTAGTTCGCTCGTTTATCTTCTCTATAGAAGCCAGTCTGATGAAAGCTGTACTTAAGATAACATGTCATAATGAATGAAGTCTCTCCTCCAGGTGGGTTTAATTCAGCAGGGTTGTATTCATTAGTGCACACCGTTTCACAATGGGAAAAGTTTTGCAAACGAAAATACAGTTTCTTATTGGAAAAGTTCAGGTCCGTTTTCTTCCGTTTGCTTTCTAGTGAATACGACCCAAGAATTCAGTTGTTTAATGAGGGGTGAGATAAATCAGATTTTTTTCACTTAGCAACATTCAGATTCAGAGTGTTTAATAGTCACATGTACAGGGTTGCAGGTGTGATTGCAGGGTACAGTGAATATCTTAGTCTCCGAGCTCCAACATGCAGGATTAAGTTAAATAAAATAATGACAATGTTAATAAAAACAACAAAAGAAATAGAAATAGCACCATATACATCACAACAACTGTAGCAGTGATGAATAAATACATGTCCATTGGGGTGGAGGCCGTGTAAAGACTGTGGAGGGGATGAACACAGGGGGAGCAGAATGACATTGAGGGAGTTTTGGGACCAAGTTAAAGACCCAGCAGCTCTGTAAATATGTAATAACACATCATGTCCATAAAGTGCTTTTCTGAAACCCAATAATGCTAAGATCAGGGACCAGTACACAGCACATTGATGTTTGCATAGTCTGGATATTACTGACTTGGTCAGAGAACTAGTCCTTCTACATTCTGGTCAGCTACTGCAGAGCCCCATCACCAATTCTGCCTGGGTGGGTGGCAGCTGGCATGTTGCCATACCTCATATCACACATCTGTTTTACAGTGTGGATGGCTGGCTGATGGATGGTAACAGTGTGATGGATGGATCAGAGGCTGCTACTGATAGATGATGCAGTAGGCCGACAGTAAGAGTGTTATAGATTCAGCAGTAGGCCTACAGTAACAGTGTGCTAGATGATGCAGTAGGCCTACAGTAACATTGTGATTAGTGATGCACCGATATGACATTTTTGGTCGATACCAATATCCAATATTTTCCTTGCCAAAAAACCCGATACCGATATTTAACATTTTAACGGCATTCTAGTACAGTTAAATAGTTAACACACACACACATGGACGCAGCGGTCTAAGGCACTGCATCTCAGTGCAAGAGGCGTCACTACAGTCCCTGGTTCGATTCCAGTCTGTATCACATCCGGCCGTGATTGGGAGTCCCATAGGGCGGCGCACAATTGGCCCAGCGTCGTCCGGGTTTGGCCGGGGTAGACCGTCATTGTAAATAATACTTTTTTTTCTTAACTGACTTGTCCAAGTTAAATTAAGGTTACACACATACACATCACACTGACCAAAAAGTTATTTTGTTGGAATTTACATATGTCCCCATTACCAGTAAAACATCGGAAGTTTACAGTCGGAAGTTTACATACACCTTAGCGAAATACAATTAAACTCAGTTTTTCACAATTCCTGACATTTAATCCCAGTAAAAATTCATTGTTTTAGGTCAGTTAGGATCACCACTTTATTTTAAGAATGTGAAATGTCAGAATAATAGTAGAGAGAATGATTTATTTCAGCTTTTATTTCTTTCATCACATTCCCAGTGGGTCAGAAGTTTACATACACTCAATTAGTATTTGGTAGCATTGCCTTTAAATTGTTTAATTTGGGTCAAATGTTTCGGGTAGCCTTCCACAAGCTTCCCACAATAGGTTGGGTGAATTTTGGCCCATTCCTCCTGACAGAGCTGATGTAACTGAGTCAGGTTTGCAGGCCTCCTTGCTCGCACACGCTTTTTCAGTTCTTCCCACACATTTTCTATAGGATTGAGGTCAGGGCTTTGTGATGGCCACTCCAATAGCTTGACTTTGTTGTCCTTAAGCCATTTTTCCACAACTTTGGAAGTATGCCTTGGGTCATTGTCCATTTGGAAGACCCATTTGCGACCAAGCTTTAACTTCCTGACTGATGTCTTGAGATGTTGCTTCAATGTATCCACATAATTTTCCTGCCTTCCTGATGCCATCTATTTTGTGAAGTGCACCAGTCCCTCCTGCTGCAAAGCACCCCCACAACATGATGCTGCCACCCCCATGCTTCACAGTTGGGATGTGTTCTTTGGCTTGCAAGCCTCCCCCTTTTCCCTCCAAACATAATGATGGTCATTATGGCCAAACAGTTCTATTTTTGTTTCATCAGACCAGAGCACATTTCTCCAAAAAGTACACTCTTTGTCCCCATGTGCAGTTGCAAACTCTAGTCTGGCTTTTTTATGGCGGTTTTGGAGCAGTGGCTTCTTCCTTGCTGAGCGGCCTTTCAGGTTATGTCGATATAGGACTCGTTTTACTGTGGATATAGATACTTTTGTACCTGTTTTCTCCAGCATTTTCACATTTTCTCCAGCACTTTGCTGTTGTTCTGGGATTGATTTGCACTTTTCGCAGCAAAGTACGTTCATCTCCAGGAGACAGAACGCGTCTCCTTCCTGAGCGGTATGACGGCTGCGTGGTCCCATTGGTGTTTATACTTGTGTACTATTGCTTGCACAGATGAACAAATTTTCTCATGATGTCAAGCAAAGAGGCACTGAGTTTGAAGGTAGGCCTTGAAATACATCCACAGGTACACCTCCAATTGACTCAAATTATGTCAATTAGCTTCTAAAGCCATGACATAATTTTCTGGAATTTTCCAAGCTATTTAAAGGCACAGACAACTTAGTGTATGTAAACTTCTGACCCACTGGAATTGTGATACAGTGAAATAATCTGTCTGTAAACAATTGTTGGTAAAATTATTTGTTTCATGCACAAAGTAGATGTTCATACCCGACTTGCCAAAACTATAGTTTGTTAACAAGAAATTTGTGGAGTGGTTGAAAAACGAGTTTTAATGACTCCAACGTAAGTGTATGTTAACTTCAGACTTCAACTGTACAGTCGTGGCCAAAAGTTTTGAGAATGACACAAATATACATTTTCACAAGGTTTGCTGCTTCAGTGTCTTTAGATATTTTTGTCAGATGTTACTATGGAATACTGAAGTATAATTACAAGCATTTCATAAGTGTCAAAGGCATTTATTGACAATTACATGAAGTTGATGCAAAGAGTCAATATTTGCATTGTTGACCCTTCTTTTTCAAGACCTCTGCAATCCGCACTGGCATGCTGTCAATTAACTTCTGGGCCACATCCTGACTGATGGCAGCCCATTCTTGCATAATCAATGCTTGGAGTTTGTCAGAATTTGTGGGTTTTTGTTTGGCCACCCGCCTCTTGAGGATTGACCACAAGTTCTCAATGGGATTAAGGTCTGGGGAGTTTCCTGGCCATGGACCCAAAATATTGATGTTTTGTTCCCCGAGCCACTTAGTTATCACTTTTGCCTTATGGCAAGTGTAACGACCTTCCTCTTCTTCTGACGAGGAGTAAGAGATATCAGACCAATATGCAGCGTGGTAAGTGTCCATTTTAATATGTAAAACTGAACACTACAAAAATACAAAATAACAGAATGAATGAACAAACGAAAATCGAAACAGTCCCGTATGGTGCAAACACAGACACAGGAAACAACCACCCACAAAACACAATAGACAACAGGCTACCTAAATATGGAACCATACTAGGCCAAACACAGAAATAGAACAACAGAACAAAACATAGAAAAAACAACATAGAATGCCCACCCCAACTCACGCCCTGACCAAACTAAAAAAAAGACATAAAAAAGGAACTAAGGTCAGAACGTGACAGCAAGGTGCTCCATCATGCTGGAAAAGGCATTGTTCGTCACCAAACTGTTCCTGGATGGTTGGGAGAAGTTGCTCTCGGTGGATGTGTTGGTACCATTCTTTATTCATGGCTGTGTTCTTAGGCAAAATTGTGAGTGAGCCCACTCCCTTGGCTGAGAAGCAACCCCACACATGAATGGTCTCAGGATGCTTTACTGTTGGCATGACACAGGACTGATGGTAGCGCTCACCTTGTCTTCTCCGGACAAGCTTTTTTCCGGATGCCCCAAACAATCGGAAAGGAGATTCATCAGAGAAAATGACTTTACCCCAGTCCTCAGCAGTCCAATCCCTGTACCTTTTGCAGAATATCAGTCTGATGTTTTTCCTGGAGAGAAGTGGCTTCTTTGCTGCCCTTCTTGACACCAGGCCATCCTACAAAAGTCTTCGCCTCACTGTGCGTGCAGATGCACCCACACCTGCCTGCTGCCATTCCTGAGCAAGCTCTGTATTGGTGGTGCCCCGATCCCGCAGCTGAATCAACTTTAGGGGACTGTCCTAGAACTTGCTGGACTTTCTTGGGCACCCTGTAGCCTTCTTCACAACAATTGAACCGCTCTCCTTGAAGTTCTTGATGATCCGATAAATGGTTGATTTAGGTGCAATCTTACTGGCAGCAATATCCTTCCCTGTGAAGCCCTTTTTGTGCAAAGCAATGATGATTGCACGTGTTTCCTTGCAGGTAACCATGTTTGACAGAGGAAGAACAATGATTCCAAGCACCACCCTCTTTTTGAAGCTTCCAGTCTGTTATTCGAACTCAATCTGCATGACGGAGTGATCTCCAGCCTTGTCCTCGTCAACACTCACACCTGTGTTAACGAGGGAATCACTGACATGATGTCAGCTGGTCCTTTTGTGGCAGGGCTGAAATGCAGGGGAAATGTTTTTGGGGGATTCAGTTCATTTGCATGGCAAAGAGGGACTTTGCAATTAATTGCAATTCATCTGATCACTCTTCATAACATTCTGGAGTATATGCAAATTGCCATCATACAATGAGGCAGCAGACTTTGAAAATTGATATTTGTGTCATTCTCAAAGCTTTTGGCCACGACTGTACTTGCTGTGCTGTTTCGTTGTTCATTTTTTCAGTCGTTTCATTCTCAACCAGGATTTCATCATCCATGTCAAGCAGTAAAGTTTCAGCTCTGTCTGTCCGTGGCCTCTCTTCTTCTGTGCGCACTGTCACTGTGTCCGTTTCCATCTTTTCCAGCTGTGTATGTAACATTTTACTTAAACCCTGTTTCTTGTCTGCATCGAAGTAGCGTTCATTGTACATAGCATCGAGCATGGTGGCGACACAGTAAAGCGAGAATGCCATCGAATCGCTTGTTCACAGCCTGTGTCGCCAGTTTTGTTGAGCAGGCGCTTCAATGCCATGACAGAGGGTATCGCATCTGCTACAGGCACAGTTGATGGGCTTATTTCTCCAGTCAGTTGTTCGAATGGAGCTAGCTAGTGTTCAAGTTTCAAACATGTTCTCAAACGCCATTGAAAGGCAGCGGCAGTATGACAACTAGCACATTCATGAGCATGAAATACGACTTTCCTCAGTACGAAGTCCTCGACAACCGACTGTGCTGTCAGACTCGGCATGCTCATGGGGCTGATATCACTGGTCCAAATGTCAGTCGTGAAGCTAATAACAGTGACGCTATTGCTTTGTAACTCCGGTAGGGCAACTTCTGAAAAATAGCACACTTAGTAACGTTAGTGTGTACCGGTGCTCAACCAGTCGACGAAAGCCAACATCACCCACGACAGAGAACGGTTGATTGTCAAGGGCAATGAATTCCATTATCTTGCCGTTAATGGATTTCTCCTTTGAGTTGTCTCGCTGAAATTTTCTTACTCTTTCAAATGACTGCTTGACTTGTTGACTGCTCGATCCACACAGCAGACATTGTGGGCTAGGTTAGGAATGCTGTGTTGCACGTATAGCTCTAAATTGTACGTGGCGTCATTACGTCACGTACCTACGTTATATAGGTATGCACGTCAGCTTTGACATCGGTTTTGCACATCGGCGTTAAACTAGACATCAGGTCGATGTTGACATTTTTAGCTAATATCGGCCAATTCCGATATCTTCACAGATATATCGTGCATCCCGAATTGTGATAGATTCAGCAGTAGGCCTACAGTAACAGTGTGATAGATGGAGCAGTAGACCTACAGTGACAGTGTAATAGATGATGCAGCAGGCCGACAGTAGCAGTGTTATAGATGATGCAGCAGGCCGACAGTAACCGTGTTATAGATTCAGTAGTAGGCCTACAGTAACTGTGTTATAGATTCAGCAGTAGGCCTATAGCAACCGTGTTATTGAGGATGTGTAGCCTAGCTGCGTTAGTGTACCAGCTTCATTAATCTACTCGGCCCCAGGAGACCAGTCCCAGTGACCTTGCTGCTGCAGTAATATAAAAAAGTATGTTTGAAATGGCTCCCTATATGGAGAATAGCGTGCCATTTGGGATGCTGCCAATGACAGGCTCATATTCATAAGGACCGCTCATGCATTCAGTGTGTAAGCACTCAGTCTCAGTGTGAGTAAGGATCACTATTTCTCATCTTTATATTTTCCTTGACTTATAAATGTAAATCAGTAATGTGGCTAAACTCAGGCTACCGTTTGTCATAGCTTATGTCCTGTTGTCTAAACATGACAAAGCAGTGTGTGCGTGTGTGTCCATTTAGGTTGTCATGCTGTTTGAAAGTCGTAGTGGGTGTATATAGTCTGTGAGCAGAGTTGAAGGGTCAGAAAGCTGGTATGTATTGGGCTACGTCCAAAATGGCACCCTATTCCCTGGCACTACATTTGACACACCCATAGGGCTCTGGTCAAAAGTTGTGCCTAAATTGTCACGGATTCCCCCTGTACTGCTGCTCATTCCGGTAACCAGCTCCGGAGGTCTACGTCACCGGCCTTTTAGGCGTCACTGAACTGGATCTTTACCACCAACCCCGGACTGTCTCATTACGCACACCTGGTTCCCATTCCCCCTGATTAGTATGTGTATATATGTGCCCTCTGTTCCCCATTGTCCTTGTGATTATTGTTCCATGTCTGTTGGTCTTGTGAGTAACTGTGCTATGTTGGTTCGGCTTGCGTGTTACCATGTTAGAGTGCACTTGTTATTATGGGTCTCGTCCCGTGTATTTACAGTTGAAGTCGGAAGTTTACATACACCTTAGCCAAATACATTTAAACTCAGTTTTTCACAATTCCTGACATTTAATCCTAGTAAGAATTCCCTGTTTTAAATCAGTTAGGATCACCACTTTATTTTAAGAACGTGATATGCCAGAATAATAGTAGAGAGAATGATTTATTTCAGCTTTTATTTCTTTCATCACATTCCCAGTGGGTCAGAAGTTTACATACACTCAATTTGTATTTTGTAGCATTGCCTTTAAATTGTTTAACTTGGGTCAAATCTTGTTTCGAGTAGCCTTCCACAAGCTTCCCACAATAAGTAGGTTGAATTTTGGCCCGTTCCTCCTGACAGAGCTGGTGTAACTGAGTCAGGTTTGTAGGCCTCCTTGCTCGCACACGCTTTTTCAGTTCTTCCCACAGATTTTCTATAGGATTGAGGTCAGGGCTTTGTGATGGCCACTTCAATAGCTTGACTTTGTTGTCCTTAAACCATTTTTCCACACCTTTGGAAGTATGCTTGGGGTCATTGTCCATTTGGAAGATCCATTTATGACTAAGCTTTAACTTCCTGACCTGATGTCTTGAGATGTTGCTTCAATGTATCCACATAATTTTCCTGCCTCATGATGCTATCTATTTTGTGAAGTGCACTAGTTCCTCCTGCTGCAAAGCACCCCCACAACATGATGCTGCCACACCGTGCCTCACGGTTGGGATTGTGTTCTTTGGCTTGCAAGCCTCCCCCTTTTTCCTCCAAACATAACGATGGTCATTATGGCCAAACAGTTCTATTTTTGTTTAATCAGACCAGAGCACATTTCTCCAAAAAGTACGATCTTTGTCCCCACAGTTGCAAACCGTAGTCAGTTTTTTTTATGGCGGTTTTGGAGCAGTGGCTTCTTCCTTGCTGAGCGGCCTTTCAGGTTATGTTGATATAGGACTCGTTTTACTGTGGATATAGATACTTTTGTACCCATTTCCTCCAGCATCTTCACAAGGTCCTTTGCTGCTGTTCTGGGATTGATTTGCACTTTTCGCACCAAAGTACGTTCATCTCCAGGAGACGGAACGCGTCTCCTTCCTGAGCAGTATGACGGCTGCGTGGTCCCGTGGTGTTTATACTTGTGTACTATTGTTTGTACAGATGAACATGGTACCTTCAGGCATTTGGAAATTGCTCCCAAGGATGAACCAGACTTGTGGAGGTTTACAATTTATTTTTGAGGTCTTGGCTGATTTCTTTTGATTTTCCCATGATGTCAAGCACAAAGAGGCACTGAATTTGAAGGTAGGCCTTGAAATACATACCACAGGTACACCTCCAATTGACTGAAATGATGTCAATTAGCCTATCAAAAGCTTCTAAAGCCATGACATAATTTTCTGGAATTTTCCAAGCTGTTTGAAGGCACAGTCAACTTAGTGTATGTAAACTTCTGACCAACTGGAATTGTGATACAGTGAATTATAAGTGAAATAATCTGTCTGTAAACAATTGTTGGAAAAATTACTTGTGTCATGCACAAAGTAGATGTTCTAACCGACTTGCCAAAACTATAGTTTGTTAACAAGAAATGTGTGGAGTGGTTGAAACACTTAGGTTGGAGTCATTAAAACTAGTTTATGTAAACTTCCGACTTCAACTGTATTAGAGGTTTAAACCTCTCTCTTTGTTTGGGTTACATCCCTGGGTTTTTATGTATGTATGTATGTATGTATGTATGTATGTATGTGT